>NC_053164.1:94044943-94644943 GCF_016835505.1 Polypterus senegalus
GAAGCAACATGCAAATGCACAATTATTTTATAAATGTTTCTAATAAGTGCCTTTGTTTCTTTCATTATCAGATCACATATGGAATTAAGGACAAATGAAAGCAGAAAAGTGATTGAAATTGAGAGGATGGTCAACAAAACATCGTGAACCTGAAGTCCTTCTTTCACCAGACACCCATCAACCCCTTGGCCCCTGCACAGTGCAGGATAAATCATATTTAGTATTTATATATTCTTATATGTCTTTGTTTTATGTTATGTAGTTTTATTTGTATTTTGTTGCAGCTCGGTTGTAAGCTTTGTTAATACTGTATTTTCTCTTGAATTTTTTTTTTGTTTTTGTTTTTATTTTGATATTTTGTTACTTTTACAATGAGTTCCAGAGGGCTGAAAACTTCAATATTCAAACATTCATTTCATGGCTGGGTGAACAAACTGTATGTATGTATGTATGTACGCATATATACTGTATGTACACACCCACCGAATACACTGAATATTCTGAAAACTCTCCAGATCCTAATTTTTCTCCGTGAATCTTGGGGTCTTTTTTAGATTGCCCACAGCTGCTTTGGACTCATGTGCATTGTATTTATGAATCTGAACTTGCACTGTAGGTAAAATGGTTTCTTACCATAATTTTGTAGCACTGCAAAATGAAAAATATTGTTGTTTTCCTTGTAAACTTGTTCACAATCAGTACCAATCTTGTAAGACACATTGTTTTTTTGTGAAGTAAAATTTGACTTTGTTTGTGAAGTTAACCAAAATGTTAAGCTTTTTTTCAGAATAAATATTTTCCTTAGTAAAAGCACTACATGACTCTTGCCCACTTTTGTTTGTTATCAAACTTTTAACTTCCTGATGAATGATAAATTTAAGATAAAGAAGGGGAAATCAAAGCAAAAACAATCTAAACGTTTGCAGTGTTGCTGCTACAATGCTTAGTTCACATAAGGTTCATCCCAAAATAAGTTTTATGAGAAATTTGTACATTTTAGCTATGGATTACTGAGACACTGACTGAATCAGAGACCTCAAAACCTTTTCACATGAAAACGTGTGCTCTTCACCGTTAGTATTATTTCTCGAACATCATAATAAAAAGTAATTTTACAAACATTTGTAAGATGTCTGGTTGCTAACCGGCCACATTGTCTCATTTAGATATATATTTTTTTGTAAATCATATGGATCCATGCTTCTACTAAATGTCTAGATAATTTGTTTAACCTTCCCACAGACCTTGGTGTGAGTAGTGCTTTCTATGTTCTGTCTGTAATGCAATTCATTCCATCATTGTCATTAGTCAAGGTCAAATATGTGACTGTTGGTTAAATGCAAGAATTCTGCCAGATCAGTTTTATTTTCGTTTTAGTCGGAGGATCTTCCCTGTTTAAGATTAACAAGTTTCAGTTTCCGTAACATGTCAAAAATTAATATACCATTTAGACCAAGAATACAGCAGAAATCATACTAACCTACAAAAATCAAACTCGGAAAAGGAAAATCAAACATAGCAGCAGTTGTTTCCTGTTGTTCTTGATGACAAATCCTTTGCTTGGTGTAATGGATGTCCAAAATTTCTGCCGTACAGTAGCCATAGGTCAGACACTTCAGGTTTAAGGGTAGGTAAGAGCCACGGTGGGAAAATACATTTAGTGTGTGGGTGGCAAATCAGGTGGAATTGTGCAGGAGTAGGATAAAACATTTAGAAATTTAGCAGAAGCAGTGTTTAAAAACTGATGCATATTGCCATATCTGTCTTAAGACACATGCATGGAGTGTGCTTAAACTGAACCTGACTAGTACATTATCAATAAATTTCTGCACATGTCATAGATTGACCTATGGTGTTTGTTATGAGTAAATGCAAGGATAGTTAGATGTTTACTTAGTACTAGACCACCTTGGGCCAAACAAAAAAAGTAATTTGTTGTCTTATCATCTAATTTTAGGAAAGTATGGTGGACTCTTCTTTAAAGATCACCCCTTGCTTAGGTCTTGGGTCAGCTGGACAAGTCACTGTGGGCCAGATGTGGGTTCAGACTTCACCCCAAGAAGAACACTTTCAATTTCAGAGGGACAAATGGGGGCATGGTCTCTGAATGCAGTTCTAAGTATCACAGGTGAATGGAAGGTGAAGTGTGCTTGTCATGGCAGCAACCATAGAATACAATGGTGACAGTAAAGGCTGAGAAAAGTGGTAAAGCTGCAAAGGAATTTAAGATCTTGTCTTGAAAATTCAAAAGCACTGCATAATGAACGACTGTCTTAATTATTTACTGTAAATACCCCTTTATATGTGATCTTCTTTTTTAGGACTCTCTGCTGATAAGAATTTGTAGGATTTCTATTCCATTTTAAATAGCTTCCTTAAAAAAGTATTACAGTATATAAAAGTATTAATTTCTCAGAATTTGGTCAGTTGTACTGCATACGATCTATACCAGCTATGCTGTCTGGCGTCTCCTGGGAAATTTCCAAAGGCAATGTGCCTCAGTTACAGTGACATCGGTTAATCAGGTGGATCAGAAATACTATGTGTATCTAACGATTGAGTACTCTTCTGTATACTTATATAGTATATTATTATTATTATTATTATTAGTTCACTAATAAGTGAGTAAAACATAAAATAACTGAGTCAAACATTCTTGCCAAAGATCAGTTCTTGATTTTCTTAGTAAACTGAATTTGGCTTTTGTTAATGGTCACTGCAAAACACAATTTTACAGGAAACTGTTTTAATTTGATTTGAAACAGGTAATTCTGAATAATGGGAATGTTGGGTATAAGTATAGCTTCATCCTGTTTTGAATACAACACTTTGATCTGTAAGCTTGTAACCTTACAAAATTTTGGAGAGTTTAGCTCAAAAGCAGTATACACTGTGACAACCGGATGGTTGTGGTACCCAGCCGGGACGCCTGAAAAGACAGGAGGAGGGCTGGTGCCTCCTCCAGACCTCGAGGGGGCGACCGCCCTGGAGGCCTCGGGTAAAGAGCTGGGAAGCTCGTCACTGTAGGGACCCGGGGTTACCGCCAGGGGGACCCCAATACCAGGAAGACCCTAGACCTCAGCACTTCCGCCACACCCGGAAGTGCTGGGGGGAAGAGAAAACGGGGACACCCGGAGTGCTTTTAAGGAGACAACCAGCACTTCCACCACACTGGGGCGTGTCGGTGGGAGATTGCCGGGAACACACCTGGAGCACATCCGGGTGCATATTTAAAGGGGCCGCCTCCCTACAGAAGAGACAAGAGTCGGGTGGAAGAGTGAAAAGGTCTGGAGAAGGCAGGAGGCGGTCTGAAGAAAAGAGAGAAGAGAAGAAGAAAGAGAAGGCATTGGACTGAAAGGTATTGGGGCTGGTGAGCATGGACTTTTGTAAAGGAATGAAAAATAAACGTATCTTGGGTGACCTGAGTGTGTCTGCCTGTCTGTGTCCGGGGCAATGTTCACAACACAGAATCATGGTTTCCTTTAACTTATTACATACAGCACTGACATTTACAGGCTGTACATTAGTGTAGAGCATGCAATGAATTGAATGTCGTAAGCTTTGTACAGAAAAGATCAGGTGGAAAGAAAAAATAATACGAACCATATGCGATGTCTGCATGCTCTATGTTTTGCCCTTAGGGGCCGCTCTACTGAGCTGTGCAAGCACCTAAACGTACCAAGGAATGACGTCGCTCTGTTATGCCCAGAGCTTGATTTAGGCCGGTTCATCGTATCAGTGCTTCTCTGCTTCTGCTTTGCGAACCGGAATGTAACGCCACCTTGCAGTCTGACCTTGAAGGGGACACCCCAGTTCTCCGAAACACTGCATGTGTTTTACCATCAACAGTCCTCCATCACCCACCCCTCAGTTTAGAGCACAGTATAAATAATGTAATATATGACGATCCGGGGATCAATCATACCCCCATCCAATTTGTATGTAATTTATACCACATCATGAGGAATAACTAGAAGCTAACAGATTATGGACTACTTTGTGTATCCAGGGACACAACTTACTAACAACCTCTTTGAGCTTCACTGTACTTTCATAGTTCCACATCAGCCTTCATTTGTACAAAGCCACTGCCCTGTTTCTCTGCACGATTCTTTCTCAGTTCTCAGTAATAAAAAGGATGCCGTGCATAAAATTGCTCACTCACTACAGCATTTTTATCAACAAATGTTGACAATTACAAAACACTGGTATCTTTTTTTTCTATCACATCACCAAATTTCAATCATATCAGTCAAAATATGTTTGAGATTTTGCAGTATTTAGTGTTTCTATTGTAGGAGGGATTTGACCCCTAAATATTGATATATCAAAATGTCCTTTCTTAGCGGGTACCTACTGGCCTAGATGTAAAAGCTTGACACATTTCAACTTTTTAACTAAAGGGGAAAGGATGTTTTCATTGATGAGTGTGTGAGACTGTGAGTGAGCCAACTTTGCATTAGACAGATTGATAAGTTATGGCTGTGAATGTTCCAAGACCATTTTTGTAATATATACACTAGGGGGCTCTGCCCTGCTCGCTTCGCTCGTCAATCCCTGTATGAGGATTTCACTTTCACTCCTCTTCATTTCGAAGAAACACTACTTTTCCCTGATGGCAACATGAATTAGATGATATACAAGTCTCTGGCTTAAAGGTTAAAGGCAAACAATAACTACATACTTCTGTCATATTACCTATGTCCATATATTCAATATCTTTTTGCTGTTCCGTTATTTCACTGAGTAATAATTCACATTTATTAGCACTAATGCGATCTTTACTATCAATTTTTGAAGACTTTCGAATGTTAGTACCTTCATAATCGCTGACCTGCTCTGCATGTGTATCGCACCAACGTTTTTGAACCTCTTTATGATGTTCTACTTTGTCTTCAACTCTTTGTCTTTTATTTCCGACCCTGCTTGGAGCTGAGAGCGTGGGAACTATGTCTGACAATAGCATTCACACAAATGAGAAGTGAGTGGACCGTGAGCGTGATTGTAAAAGTTTGAAATGAGGGCAGAACTTGTCAAAAGGTCTTGTTTCGCGGGACCTGAAATGATCTCTCGCAGGAGTTGAAATTATCTCAGAGAAAGTCTCATCCTAGGATTTCCTTTTATAATATATATATATATATATATATATATATTGTGACGGACAGCCGGGTCCCATGCCCGCCGGGACGCTCTGATGCATACGCCCGGGGAGCCATCATGGACTTTGCAATACCTGCCCGGCGCTTGGGGCAGTCTCCTGGCACTGGATTCCTCCTCAATCTCCCCCGTGGCTCCATGGGACATGGAGTCCACCACAGCAGCCCGGTTGGGAGATGGGGTGGCCGCTAGGGGGTGCTGCAGAGTTCCAGCCACCACACTGGACGGTTTATCAGCCCCACCCGGAGGTGCAATTAAGACCAGCTGGTCAGGCACCTGGATCACTTCCGGGTGGGGCATAAAAGGGCCTGCCTCCCAGCAATCGAGGCCAGAATCGGGAGGAAGAGGACGAGGTTGCCTGGGAGGAGTGGTGGAGCAGGAAAGTGTGGGTTTGTGTTTGGCTTCTTTGTGTTTGTGCTTTGGACTGTGTTTGGGCTGTGTGGCACGGGGAAGACGTGTCACACAGCTGAAGAAAAATAAATATTTGTGAGTGTGAACACGTGTCTCTGCCTATTCTATGCCGGGTCGGGCGCTATAAAGCGCCTTGTTTACAATATATATACAGTGCATCCAGAAAGTATTCACAGCGCATCACTTTTTCCACATTTTGTTATGTTACAGCCTTTTTCCAAAATGGATTAAATTAATTTTTTTCCTCAGACTTCTACACACAACACCCCATAATGACAACATGAAAAAAGTTTACTTGAGGTTTTGCAAATTTATTAAAAATTAAAAAACTGAGAAATCACAAGTACATAAGTATTCACAGCCTTTGCTCAATACTTTGTCGATGCACCTTTGGCAGCAATTACAGCCGCAAGTCTTTTTGAATATGATGCCACAAGCTTGGCACACCTATCCTTGGCCAGTTTTTCCCATTACTCTTTGCAGCACCTCTCAAGCTCCATCAGGTTGGATGAGAAGCGTCGGTGCACAGCCATTTTAAAATCTCTCCAGAGATGTTCAATCGGATTCAAGTCTGGGCTCTGGCTGGGCCACTCAAGGACATTCACAGAGTTGTCCTGAAGCCACTCCTTTGATATCTTGGCTGTGTGCTTAGGATCGTTGTCCTGCTGAAAGATGAACCGTCGCCACAGTCTGAGGTCAAGAGCACTCTGGAGCAGGTTTTCATGCAGGATGTCTATGTGCATTGCTGCAGTCATCTTTCCCTTTATCCTGACTAGTCTCCCAGTTCCTGCCGCTGAAAAACATACCCACAGCATGATGCTGCCACCACCATGCTTCTCATGGTCTGAGAGTCCTTCAGGTGCCTTTTGGCAAACTCCAGGCGGGCTACCATGTGCCTTTTACTAAGGAGTGGCTTCCATCTGGCCACTCTACCATACAGGCCTGATTGGTGGATTGCTGCAGAAATGGTTGTCCTTCTGGAAGGTTCTCCTCTCTCCACAGAGGACCTCTGGAGCTCTGACAGAGTGACTATCGTGTTGTCACCTCCATGACTAAGGCCCTTCTCCCCCGATCGCTCAGTTTAGATGGCCGGCCAGCTCTAGGAAGAGTCCTGGTGGTTTCAAACTTTTTCCACTTACAGATGATGGAGGCCACTGCGCTCATTGGGACCTTCAAAGCAGCAGAATTTTTTCTGTAATCTTCCCCAGATTTGTGCGTGGAGACAATCCTGTCTCAGAGGTCTATAGACAATTCCTTTGACTTCATGCTTGGTTTGTGCTCTGACATGAACTGTCAACTGTGGGACCTTATATAGACAGGTGTGTGCCTTTCCAAATCATGTCCAATCAACTGAATTTACCACAGGTGGACTCCAATTAAGCTGCAGAAACATCTCAAGGATGATCAGGAGAAACAAGATGCGCCTGAGCTCAATTTGGAGCTTCATGGCAAAGGCTGTGAATACTTAAGTACATGTGCTTTCTCAATTTTTTTTTTTTTAATAAATTTGCAAAAACCTTAAGTAAACATTTTCACGTTGTCATTATGGGGTGTTGTGTGTAGAATTCTGAGGAAAAAAATTAATTTAATCCATTTTGGAATAAGGCTGTAACATAACAAAATGTGAAAAAAGTAATGCGCTGTGAATACTTTCCAGATGCACTGTATATATCCTGATCATCCTTGAGATGTTTATGCAGCTTAATTGGAGTCCACCTGTGGTAAATTCAGTTGATTGGACATGATTTGGAAAGGCACACACACCTGTCTATAGAAGGTCCCACAGTTGACAGTTCATGTCAGAGCACAAACCAAGCATGAAGTCAAAGGAATTGTCTGTAGACCTCTGACACACGATTGTCTTGAGGCACAAATCTGGGGAAGGTTACAGAAAAGTTTCTGCTGCTTTGAAGGTCCCATTGAGCACAGTGGCCTCCATCATCCGTAAGTGGAAGAAGTTTGAAACCACCAGGACTCTTCCTAGAGCTGGCCGGCCATCTAAACTGAGCAATCAGGGGGGAAGGGCCTTAGTCAGGGAGGTAACCAAGAACCCAATGGTCACTCTGTCAGAGCTCCAGAGGTCCTCTGTGGAGAGAGGAGAACCTTCCAGAAGGACAAGCATCTCTGCAGCAATCCACCAATCAGGCCTGTATGGTATAGTGGGCAGATGGAAGCCACTCCTTAGTAAAAGGCACATGGCAGCCTGCCTGGAGTTTGCCAAAAGGCACCTGAAGGACTCTCAGACCATGAGAAACAAAATTCTCTGGTCTGATGAGACAAAGATTGAACTCTTTGTTGTGAATGCCAGGCGTCACGTTTGGAGGAAATCAGGCACCGCTCATCACCAGGCCAATACCATCCCTACAGTGAAGCATGGTGGTGGCAGCATCATGCTGTGGGGATGTTTTTTGGCGGCAGGAACTGGGAGACTAGTCAGGATAAAGGGAAAGATGACTGCAGCAATGTACAGAGACATCCTGGATGAAAACCTGCTCCAGAGCGCTCTTGACCTCAGACTGTGGTGACGGTTCATCTTTCAGCAGGACAACGACCCTAAGCACACAGCCAAGATATCAAAGGAGTGGCTTCAGGACAACTCTGTGAATGTCCTTGAATGGCCCAGCCAGAGCCCAGACTTGAATCCGATTGAACATCTCTAGAGAGATCTTAAAATGGCTGTGCACCGACGCTTCCCATCCAACCTCATGGGGCTTGAGAGGTGCTGCAAAGAGGAATGGGCGAAACTGGCCAAGGATAGGTGTGCCAAGCTTGTGGCATCATATTCAAAAAGACTTGAGGCTGTAATTGCTGCCAAAGGTCCATCAACAAAGTATTGAGCAAAGGCTGTGAATACTCATGCACATGTGATTTCTCAGTTTTTTATTTTTTAATAAATTTGCAAAACCTCAAGTAAACTTTTTTCACATTGTCATTATGGGGTGTTGTGTGTAGAATTCTGAGGAAAAAAATGAATTTAATCCATTTTGGAATAAGGCTGTAACATAACAAAATGTGGAAAAAGTGATGCGCTGTGAATACTTTCTGGATGCACTGTGTATATATATATATATATATATATATATATATAAATATATACTGTCAGGGATGCCAGGGGCCATGACCCGGCCGGGACGCCAGGAGGGACCGGAAGAGGGTCAGAGCCCTGCCTGGATCACGTGGGGTTTGCCTTCCGGTCGCTTTGGGGCCACGGGTCAAGGGCATGGAAGCCTTTCCCTGTAGGGGCCCGTGGTCACCACCAGGAGGCCCCAGTGCCTTGGGACCTGTTACCCCAGCACTTCCGCCACACCAGGAAGTGCTGGGGAAGATTTATGACGGCGCCCGAGAGCAGCCGGGAGGACAGCCGGCACTTCCGCCACACTGGGGCGTGGCCAGAAGAAGATTGCCGGGAACACCTGGGGCTCATCCGGTCCTCTATAAAAGGGCCGCTCCATTCATTCGAGGCTAGAGTCGGGTGGAAGAAGGACGAGGCAGAAGAGAGTGGAGGCGCCCGAGAAGAAGGCATTGTGGCCAGGACTGAGTGTCATTTTGGGGTTTGTGCACTTTATGGACTTTTGAACTGGGTCTGAGTGACCATTGAATTGGGTCTGAGTGACCAATATTGTAAATTATTGTGTTTAATAAACGTGTGGTGGTATTTTAACAACATGTCCGCCTGTCTGTGTCCAGGCAAAGTTCACATCTGGCGTAGTCGGCAGGATGCTCAGCCTGTTTCAAGGCGGGGACCTGTATATCACAAATTTGTTGTGGACAGCCCGGCGCAGCAGGGGACCCCACCCACGTACCGCGGGGGCTGCGTGCACACAGCCCCGCGGGGTAAAGGAACCCCACGGACCACCAGGGGTCCGCAGGAGGGCCGTTATTCCCTGATGCGGGAGGGCGGCGTGCCTACAACGAGTGCAGCGGTCTCCAACGAGCGCCGCTGCTGAGGCGCCGGGACGGCATGGCGCCAAGAAAGGCCATGCCGAGGAGGTGTCCTCGGTTTGACGAGTCCGGGAGGTGAGTTCCCTGCCTGCGCAGCCGCCCATAGGGGCCGGGCGGTTTTCTTTATTGCAGACAGGGACTTCCCGGATCCACGCCAGTGGCAGGCGATGCTGGTCTGCGGGCTCCGCAGCACAGCGCAGCCGCGAGGACTGCGGAGGAGGAGACGCTGCAGCTCGAGAGGTGCTGGCAACAGCAAGGCTGCCGGCAGGCACGTCAACACCGCAGAAGGGGAGCCAAGATGGCCGCGGACCAGAAGTCCCTCCCCCTGACAGGCACGCGATTGACGGTGTGTCTTGTGTGCCCGCCGATGACTGCAGAGAGGCGGGACCAAGGAATGTCCATCACGGGCAGGGGGGAGACCCGATTGGGCCGGAGGAGAAGGCCCACAGGAAGTGGCCGGCGTTGGAGGCTGACAGACAGGTAGGCTCAGGCCGGTTAACTTCCTGTCTTTGCCGGCTGCTTTGGCGGAGCTGGAGGCGCCCCTTCAGCCCGCAGAGCAGCGTGTGTTACAGATGCTATGTGACCTCCGGGCTGAGGTGCTGGAACTGGAGAGGAAGGCGCTCGCGGCGCTGGGAACGTTTCAATCAACAACGGGACGGCGCGACGCTGGAATCTCCAGCCGGAGAGGTACAGCGGAGATGGTGAGTACAGCCGACTCCGTACAGCATACGGGAGGGTCTGTTGAAAAAGGCTGTGATGATAACGATCAGTTCCGAGTAAGCAGCCCTCTGACAGGAGGTGTGGCGCCACGGGCTGTATGCGCGGCGAGGGGGGAGTCCGAGAGGACGCTGACTGGACACGGGCTGCTAAGTGCCCCGGGTCCTAGCGCCCGCGCTCGAAGTCGGCTGCGGTCTTGCGCCGCACTATAGGGACGCAGACGGGAAAGAGGCGCCTTCTTTTCCATAAGGAGTCTCAAACCGTCATGGCGTCCCAGAGTGAACGGAGGAATAAGAGGCTGGGTGCCGATTCCTCCGATATGTTGCGGACGCAGACGGGAAAGGGGCTCGTGTTGGTTAATACGGAGTCGCATAACGTCAAGGCGTCCGAAAGTGAAGGGAGGATTAAGCGCTGGGTGCCGCCTCCAATACGGTGAGACGCGCTGCTGGGTGCACGCCAGACGGCTGGCCCCCTCGGAGGGAGCAGAGGGAATCCCTGAGGCCGGCGGTGAGAGAGCAGGCGGTGCCGACGGTTCCACTATCGAGAGGGACATGGAAGCCGCGGAGAGGGTGCCGATCAGGCAAGTGCCGGTTGGAGGGGGGAACGCTGCCCGTGCGTGGCACGAGCTGGGTGCTTTGGCAGCGGTTCTGCCCCTGTATTCTCTTTTGTAGGGACGGACCCCGGGCGAGCTGAAGGAACCCCTTCGTGGCGGAACAGCCCTCTGATGTCGGGCCGTCTGCAGAATGATCTCTCTGCCGGTGCGCAGGTGCGCTCACAGCTGGAGGAGCCACGGGGAACGAGTGGCTCGGAACAAAGGGGCGTGGAGGTCTCGGAGGGGGTGCCGATCGAGGAGGCCCCGGGGTGCCGGTAAAAGGGGGGAGCACAACCTGTGCGAGGCGCAGGGATGCACCATGGGTTGGTGCTTGGATTGTGTCTCCGCCCCTATCCCTGCTAGGAGTGCGGGCCGGACCCCAGCTATCCTCGAGTGGGACCCGTTCAGGGCTCTGCTGCCCTCGCGGGACGGGTCGCTCTTACCCACGAGTGGTCTTCGCTGGCTGTGGGCACTGTCAGGGATGCCAGGGGCCATGACCCGCCGGGACGCCAGGAGGGACCGGAAGAGGGTCAGAGCCCTGCCTGGATCACGGGGTTTGCCTTCCGGGTCGCTTTGGGGGCCACGGGTCAAGGGCATGGAAGCCTTTCCCTGTAGGGGCCCGTGGTCACCACCAGGAGGCGCCCCAGTGCCTTGGGGACCTGTTACCCCAGCACTTCCGCCACACCAGGAAGTGCTGGGGGGAAGATTTATGACGGCGCCCGGAGAGCAGCCGGGAGGACAGCCGGCACTTCCGCCACACTGGGGCGTGGCCAGAAGAAGATTGCCGGGAACACCTGGGGCTCATCCGGTCCTCTATAAAAGGGCCGTCTCCATTCATTCGAGGCTAGAGTCGGGTGGAAGAAGGACGAGGCAGAAGAGAGTGGAGGCGGCCCGAGAAGAAGGCATTGTGGCCAGGACTGAGTGTCATTTTGGGGTTTGTGCACTTTATGGACTTTTGAACTGGGTCTGAGTGACCATTGAATTGGGTCTGAGTGACCAATATTGTAAATTATTGTGTTTAATAAACGTGTGGTGGTATTTTAACAACATGTCCGCCTGTCTGTGTCCAGGCAAAGTTCACATCTGGCGTAGTCGGCAGGATGCTCAGCCTGTTTCAAGGCGGGGACCTGTATATCACAAATTTGTTGTGGACAGCCCGGCGCAGCAGGGGACCCACCCACGCATCGCGGGGCTGCGTGCACAGCCCCGCTGGGTAAAGGAACCCCACGGACCACCAGGGGTCCGCGAGGAGGGCCGTTATTCCCTGATGCGGGAGGGCGGCGTGCCTACAATGAGTGCAGCGGTCTCCAACGAAGCGCCGCTGCTGGAGGCGCCGGGACGGCATGGCGCCAAGAAAGGCCATGCCGAGGAGGTGTCCTCGGTTTGACGAGTCCGGGGAGGTGAGTTCCCTGCCTGCGGCAGCCGCCCATAGGGGCCGGGCGTGTTTTCTTTATTGCAGACAGGGACTTCCCGGATCCACGTCAGTGGCAGGCGATGCTGGTCTGCGGGCTCCGGCAGCACAGCGGCAGCCGCGAGGACTGCGGAGGAGGAGACGCTGCAGCTCGAGAGGTGCTGGCAACAGCAAGGCTGCCGGCAGGCACGCCAACACCGCAGAAGGGGAGCCAAGATGGCCGCGGACCAGAAGTCCCTCCCCCTGACAGGCACGCGATTGACGGTGTGTCTTGTGTGCCCGCCGATGACTGCAGAGAGGCGGGACCAAGGAATGTCCATCACGGGCAGGGGAGACCGATTGGGCCGGAGGAGAAGGCCCACAGGAAGTGGCGGCGTTGGAGGCTGACAGACAGGTAGGCTCCGCGTCGGTTAACTTCCTGTCTTTGCCGGCTGCTTTGGCGGAGCTGGAGGCGTCCCTTCAGCCCGCAGAGCAGCGGTGTTACAGATGCTATGTGACCTCCGGGCTGAGGTGCTGGAACTGGAGAGGAAGGCGCTCGCGGCGCTGGGAACGTTTCAATCAACAACGGGACGGCGCGACGCTGGAATCTCCAGCCGGAGAGGTACAGCGGAGATGGTGAGTACAGCCGACTCCGTACAGCATACGGGAGGGTCTGTTGAAAAAGGCTGTGATGATAACGATCAGTTCCGAGTAAGCAGCCCTCTGACAGGAGGTGTGGCGCCACGGGCTGTATGCGCGGCGAGGGGGGAGTCCGAGAGGACGCTGACTGGACACGGGCTGCTAAGTGCCCCGTCCTAGCGCCCGCCCGAGTCGGCTGCGGTCTTGCGCCGACTATAGGGACGCAGACGGAAAGAGCGCCTTCTTTTCCATAAGGAGTCTCAAACCGTCATGGCGTCCCAGAGTGAACGGAGGAATAAGAGGCTGGGTGCCGATTCCTCCGATATGTTGCGGACGCAGACGGGGAAGGGGCTCGTGTTGGTTAATACGGAGTCGCATAACGCCAAGGCGTCCAAAGTGAAGGGAGGATTAAGCGGCTGGGTGCCGCCTCCCAATACGGTGAGACGCGTTGCTGGGTGCACGCAGCGGCTGGCCGCCTCTGAGGGAGCAGAGGGAATCCCTGAGGCCGGGCGGTGAGAGAGAGCGGTGCCGACGGTTCCACTATCGAGAGGGACATGGAAGCCGCGGAGAGGGTGCCGATCAGGCAAGTGCCGGTTGGAGGGGGGAACGCTGCCCGTGCGTGGCACGAGCTGGGTGCTTTGGCAGCGGTTCTGCCCCTGTATTCTCTTTTGTAGGGACGGACCCCGGGCGAGCTGAAGGAACCCCTTCGTGGCGGAACAGCCCTCTGATGTCGGGCCGTCTGCAGAATGATCTCTCTGCCGTGCGCAGGTGCGCTCACAGCTGGAGGAGCCTACGGGGGAACAAGTGGCTCGGAACAAAGGGGCGTGGAGGTCTCGGAGGGGGTGCCGATCGAGGAGGCCCCGGGGTGCCGGTAAAAGGGGGGAGCACAACCTGTGCGAGGCGCAGGGATGCACCATGGGTTGGTGCTTGGATTGTGTCTCCGCCCCTATCCCTGCTAGGAGTGCGGGGCCGGACCCCAGCTATCCTCGAGTGGGACCCGTTTCAGGGCTCTGCTGCCCTCGCGGGACGGGTCGCTCTTACCCACGAGTGGTCTTCGCTGGCTGTGGGGCACTGTCAGGGATGCCAGGGGCCATGACCCGCCGGGACGCCAGGAGGGACCGGAAGAGGGTCAGAGCCCTGCCTGGATCACGGGGTTTGCCTTCCGGTCGCTTTGGGGGCCACGGGTCAAGGGCATGGAAGCCTTTCCCTGTAGGGGCCCGTGGTCACCACCAGGAGGCGCCCAGTGCCTTGGGACCTGTTACCCCAGCACGCCCGCCACACCAGGAAGTGCTGGGGAAGATTTATGGCGCCGGAGAGCAGCCGGGAGGACAGCCGGCACTTCCGCCACACTGGGGCGTGGCCAGAAGAAGATTGCCGGGAACACCTGGGGCTCATCCGGTCCTCTATAAAAGGGGCCGTCTCCATTCATTCGAGGCTAGAGTCGGGTGGAAGAAGGACGAGGCAGAAGAGAGTGGAGGCGGCCCGAGAAGAAGGCATTGTGGCCAGGACTGAGTGTCATTTTGGGGTTTGTGCACTTTATGGACTTTTGAACTGGGTCTGAGTGACCATTGAATTGGGTCTGAGTGACCAATATTGTAAATTATTGTGTTTAATAAACGTGTGGTGGTTTTTAAAACAACATGTCCGCCTGTCTGTGTCCGGGCAAAGTTCACAATATATATATATATATATATATATAGCACACATTGCTAAATTTGAATCATCATGCTTCCACATTGCACACCCATAAGCAGTATAATTTAGCAAAAGTTCAGTTAAAAGGTGAAATTAGTCTGATTTAAAGATTGGTGACACTGCATATCTTCAGCTACGATGGTCCTTCAATATTGAGAATAACCACGGGTTTATACATGTGGAAGACAGAACTCTGTAAAAGAAATCAGACTCCGTGAACCCAGTGAGCAAGATCTTCAGTAACTGTTGCATTGTGTGTGCTATTTTGAAACCCAAGCAAGTCGCGGGATGCTGCTAGCAAGAAAATCACTACATTAGCTATTGGGTTTGTTTTCAGTGCATCATTTCCTGATTTCATGCTCATGTCTCGGTTGTACATAGCCTGTTCACTACAAGAATCAAGTTTATAATAATAATAATAATAATAATCATCATTTTATTAATGGAACGCCATTCCAATGCTCAAGGCGCTTATTAAGAACAAAGTAAAATTACTACAGCTCTGGGTCACACAGAAGGAGTGGATGACTCTGAACCTTTCAATTTCAACTTCACTAATATGATAAAACTTGTTTCATTTTCTTTACTCAACCTTTAAAATCAAAAGAGAGCACGCGTTAACTAAATTTGACAATTAATGTCCCCAAGCCGCTAGATGGAACTAAAGGGTAAAAGCAAAGGAGGCGGAATGACATTTGCCTTGTTGGTGCCTTCCCGCTTGCCGTACTACAATCTGTGAGCTGAGCTGTACAACGACAGTGACGTTAGTTTGAAAAAAAAAAAGAAAAAGCAGTTCATGTGTTAGGTCAGTAAGTAAAACATGCTTCCTAGTGCTTGTGCTACTAAATCACACACTTTCATTACGGACCATCCCCGTAGACATTTCACTAATATATTTTATACTTCTATTAAATGCCCAGAAACGTACGTGGTTTTCTTGTTTGACTCAACACCGCGATAACATGATGTTACTCCATGCTTGACAGCTTGTATGTATTATGTTAATTTAAACGGTAGTGTTGCTTAGTTCTCACTTTCGCATCCCAGATAAATCTGTGTTTGGGAAAAGACTTGTACTCGTCGCCGTTTTATTTCCGTGATGCCCACCTGGAAATCCTGCTGGCGTTACGATTTCGTTGAGTCGATGGTAGAGGTTACGTATTGCTAAGAAATCTGTAGTATAATGCTATAGACGGACTAGGATGTTTTTTTTTTTTCCTTCCCCAAGGTCTGTACATATGAGAATGCTTTCAGAAGTGATGCAATTAATTTTTTTTATTAATCTATAAACTTCATAGAATGTGCACGCAGTCGAAAAAAAACAAATGAAATCACTATTTTGTTGACCAGCCTGTGCCTTAAAATAGAAGTAGTTCTCATGGATCCATTTGCATGCACTTTCTAAAGATCCTAATGTGGCAAGTTCCACTGCAGACGGTCTGCGAGTCTCTCTGTCTTGGCAAGAAATCCCAGACTGGCTCAGTGATGTCGAGATCAGGGCCCAATGCGGGCCATACCATCTGTTGCTGTCTTCTCTTTTCACTGGAGGTAGTTTTTTTTTCTTAATTATATTGGCTGTGATTTGACGGCCACTGCCATGCTGCTGAATGAAGTTTTGACCAATAAGATGCCCTCCTCATGGTACTGCATAGTGAGTATCTGGTGTACATGTCAGTACTGAAGGTGCCATCAATTTTAATCAAATCACACATTTTGTTTTAGGAAGTGTAACCTCCATCATGCTTCATTGACGCCTGCTGATGGTCATCCATGTATCATTTGGTGGGCAAACTACCTTCACATTTTGACTCATCACTCCAGACCACCTGCTGCTGTTTTCCTGAAGTCCAGTCCTTTTGTTCTTTGTGTGTAGGTTAGTCATTTGGCTTTGTTTCTTTATCTTAGGAATGGCTTTTTGTCACAAATCTTCCATGAAGACCACATCTGATACTAATTCAGACTGTTGACAGGTGTACCAGGGTCTCAGTGAATTTTCCCATTTCTACACTGATAGTGTTGCTGGACCGCTCCAGAAGTGAAGTAAGATTTCCGTATTTCTCATTTGCTGCAGTTTCTATAGTTGACCACTGCATTTCTGGTCTTCAGCTTTGTCATTTGGTTAGTGCTTCTGCAGAAGTGCTTAGGCAGCAGATCTGGAAATACCTGCCTGTTGTGCAATTTTATCTTAAGAGAGACCGCGATGATGCAATGTACTTTTTGTTTAGTTACTATGCTTACTTTTGGTGTAGGATGTGCAGGGTAAACCATCTCATCTACTGTAACCTCATCCTTTCAGTATGGTTGTCCTTTGCTCAGATTGATTCCCTCAACATAGCTCTTTCTGTTAGTCAGTTTGGGTCATCCTAAAGATTAGGACATTGACCATTATGACATGTTTGTTATATTTGCTTAATTAAGCACTGGCCTGTATTACCACATCTCTTGTTTTTAACTGAAAAGTGGTCTTTTACTTTGTTAGTTTCATTCTTTAAGGACAATCAGATATCTGACAGTATTGCTTTGATTTTTGCAAAAGGAATATTTGGAACTCTAAAATACAATCTTTTACACTAATACAGAAAATATAAAATAACCATTTAAGACAAGTGTTTTTTTGAACTATCTAAAGTGCCTACAACTTCTGCAAAGTGTTGTATATGCACATATACAGAATACACACACACACACCTTACCAAAAATAATAGAAAAACAGTACAGGAATAAAACAATCACATGAAATATGAGGTTTTTAAGGGTCACTTTGATGATCTATCAAGAAGAACACTGTGAAGCCAGGCTTTGTATGGGCCAACAATGCCCTGCTGTGAAATGGCACACCAGCCATCTCCAGGAAATGCCATCTGCTCCTTACCCACTTTACTCCTCAGCTTGACAGAATATCCTGGGGTACCATCTAGAGTATTTTGAAGACCCACTGCTTACTGTTACAGTCTTATTGTGGTTGGACATGCCAGATGATACTGTTCATTGTCTGTATCTTTAAGCTGTGATGCTGAGGTGCGTCTGTTACAAAGCATGTGAATATTATCTGATACTAACAAGCTACTAATATAGTCCTGTTCCAGTCTCGTTAACATGCACTGCTTTTGTAATCATTTTCTCATTGTGTGTCTTCTGATCTATACAGCATAACTAGAGCACTGCTTCCAGATTCAACTGTGACATACCGTCTTACTTTAAGAGGTTTGTAGGGCTGATGTCTATTCTCTCATTCTGATATTTTTATTTTTGTATAAAATTTGATAACAGTATGATGTGCATGGCACTTTCATTTTGATTAGTGGGTTTCTTTTTTCTGCTTTCTATGCTCTGATTTTAGGTTGCTTTCATTAGTTTTGGCCATTAGAACACCAATCTAAAACTTGACTTAATAAAAGGTAAATACCATGCAGCCTGTCCAAACACATGGGAAGATACAGCAGTTGACGAGACAGGACTTGTTTCTTTTGACAAAGAAATGTTCTTAGACCATGAGGTTCATCTCTTGCATCGTCAAGATGGTTTTGTTGCAGGGTTAGAGAATGCCATCATTTTTCTCTCTCCCATTTCTCAGGTTATGTATTTTAATGTAGTCCTACTTACATTGATCAGATATGCAAGTAAGAATTTTCCTGAACCCAATATGGATCATAACTCTGTTGCAATGTGCAAATTTCATCAATTGTTAATGTGTTTGCTGTCATACCTTGGCCTTTGTATTATAGGAGTCTTTGTAGTTTCAGTTTCCATGGTTATTTTATAAGTTCTGTTAACAAATTCAAACTGTATTTTCCAATCTGAAGATATTTCCTTGCCCTCACAAAAAATGGAAAAGAGACCCAGTCTATTGATAAAATACCTGTGCACTCACTCTATTCTTCTTCAACTGTTCTTCAGATCTAGCCAACTATTTTAGCCAGATAACATAATAATAATTATTACTACTGTTTCTAATTAATATTCATAATTAATAACATGTTCTCTTGTCATTTTTCTAGATGGAACATGCTGAGGGAACTATCAAGGAGCAACTTTTCAGTTGTGATCTTTGTGGGCTAACCTCTCCATTTAGCTATTATGGACAAAAACCACCAAACACTAGATCCATTGTGTGGGTAATATAATTTGAAACAATCTTTTGTAAACAAATTATAATTTTGAAGAAATTATACAGTATTTGCAGGCATTTAATGGTTTGGCCTTCACCCTAACGCTCAGCTTAGTGTTATATCATGCAGACAGGTAAGTTCATTACTTCTGTATAAACATGACCTACCTTATCCAAATTAAAACTGAGGGCTTTCATTATCATTATTTTCATCACCACCACTGGTTTAATGAACATTTTCCAGGTTTACCCATGTTAGCCAGTTGCTCCGCATGTCTTCTACCTGAACTTTGGGTGGTCCTGAGCATCTTTTGGGGTGAAGCCAATTCCTTTATGTCATCTGACACCACCTACAGTTACAGTGGTGTGAAAAACTATTTGCCCCCTTCCTGATTTCTTATTCTTTTGCATGTTTGTCACACAAAATGTTTCTAATCATCAAACACATTTAACTATTAGTCAAATATAACACAAGTAAACACAAAATTCAGTTTTTAAATGATGGTTTTTATTATTTAGGGAGAAAAAAAATCCAAACCTACATGTCCCTGTGTGAAAAAGTAATTGCCCCCTGAACCTAATAACTGGTTGGGCCACCCTTAGCAGCAATAACTGCAATCAAGCGTTTGCGATAACTTGCAATGAGTCTTTTACAGCGCTCTGGAGGAAATTTGGCCTACTCATCTTTGCAGAATTGTTGTAATTCAGCTTTATTTGAGGGTTTTCTAGCATGAACCACCTTTTTAAGGTCATGCCATAGCATCTCAATTGGATTCAGGTCAGGACTTTGAATAGGCCACTCCAAAGTCTTCATTTTGTTTTTCTTCAGCCATTCAGAGGTGGATTTGCTGGTGTGTTTTGGGTCATTGTCCTGTTGCAGCACCCAAGATCGCTTCAGCTTGAGTTGACGAACAGATGGCCGGACATTCTCCTTCAGGATTTTTTGGTAGACAGTATAATTCATGGTTCCATCTATCACAGCAAGCCTTCCAGGTCCTGAAGCAGCAAAACAACCCCAGACCATCACACTACCACCACCATATTTTACTGTTGGTATGATGTTCTTTTTCTGAAATGCTGTGTTCCTTTTATGCCAGATGTAACGGGACATTTGCCTTCCAAAAAGTTCAACTTTTGTCTCATCAGTCCACAAGGTATTTTCCCAAAAGTCTTGGGAATCATTGAGATGTTTCTTAGCAAAATTGAGCCGATCCCTAATGTTCTTTTTGCTTAACAGTGGTTTGCGTCTTGGAAATCTGCCATGCAGGCCATTTTTGCCCAGTCTCTTTCTTATTGTGGAGTCGTGAACACTGACCTTAATTGAGGCAAGTGAGGCCTGCAGTTCTTTAGACGTTGTCCTGGGGTCTTTTGTGACCTCTCAGATGAGTTGTCTCTGCGCTTTTGGGGTAATTTTGGTCGGCCGCCACTCCTGGGAAGGTTCACCACTGTTCCATGTTTTTGCCATTTGTGGATAATGGCTCTCACTGTGGTTCGCTGGAGTCCCAAAGCTTTAGAAATGGCTTTATAACCTTTACCAGACTGATAGATCTCAACTACTTTTGTTCTCATTTGTTCCTGAATTTCTTTGGATCTTGGCATGATGTCTAGCTTTTGAGGTGCTTTTGGTCTACTTCTCTGTGTCAGGCAGCTCCTATTTAAGTGATTTCTTGATTGAAACAGGTGTGGCAATAATCAGGCCTGGGGGTGGCTACAGAAATTGAACTCAGGTGTGATACACCACAGTTAGGTTATTTTTTTAACAAGGGGGCAATTACCTTTTCACACAGGGCCATGTAGGTTTGGATTTTTTTTCTCCCTAAATAATAAAAACCATCATTTAAAAACTGCATTTTGTGTTTACTTGTGTTATATTTGACTAATGGTTAAATGTGTTTGATGATCAGAAACATTTTGTGTGACAAACATGCAAAAGAATCAAAGAAGAAGAAATCAGGAAGGGGGCAAATAGTTTTTCACACCTCATCTCTCTGGGTTTTATGTCTTGACCCCTTACTTCACCCAGCCATCCTATGCCTCTCACTACACCTTCCTAAACCACCTTAGTCTGTTTCTCTTCACAACATCTACTACCTCTATACCAAGTCTCTCTCTCTTAACTTAGAATTCAACTTCCTGACATTCGTCCTTTCCAGCTTGCTGTTGCATTTTGTTCTCACCTTTGTTTCTGTAGAGCATATTTCTCTTGTGATCTGCAGATAAAACAAGATTGCTGTCTAGGAAGCTTAAAATGTTCTGCAACAATACCACATTGATGATGAAATATAAAGAATTAAAGCTAAAGGCTTTACTACTTTTGCAAATTCATATTTTAAACTCATCCACAACAAAGCAGTATTAGATAAATTTTTTAAAGTACATGGAGTGGACCTGTATTTTACTGAGATTGAGTTTAATAATAAACATACAGTATACTGTACATGTCTAATTTTCGTTTTAAGCTGAAATTTTAGACATTTGTTTGTCTAATATTGCAGTAGTAGAATGGATATGTGAAAGTCTGTGCTATTTATGATTTCTGTCTTGACAGCCTCTTAGAGGAATGTTATGTTATGAAGGACCCCTTCAGCCCGGAGAAAGATAAATTTATGATCATTGGCTCACGCTGCAGCTTATGCAACAAAAATGTTTGTGTTGGAATGGTGAGTTCTTGTACTATTAATTTTTATAACTGGTATTTTTGAAAAATTGTTTTAAATTTAGTAGATATTTTTCATCATTTGTATAATTAAGTGCTGCTTTTAACATTTTGTTTTGCTGCCACGAGAAACACCAAGGTGTTTAGTGAAATCCAAATTATTCTTTTTAGTGTACATTCAAATGAAAAAATAAAGGAAAGATATTATTTTTGGGTATTTCTGGATTTGCTTAACTTAACATTTCAGATTAATTTAACATTTTGTGTTCACCACAGTGTAGGTATTGGTGAACCATGCACATGCGGTCAAACAGAAGGCCAAGTTGTGCTGAAAGAAGTAAACTTTTGGAAGGACCTGGAAAAGTATAAAATTGAGTATTAAAAATAAGTAATTGGCAGACAAAGTTTCCTGGACAGCAGAATCAGAAACGGCTACATTCACACTACCATACATAGATGGATGTTGTAAGCAACCAACAAAATGTTAAAATGACAACCGAGTTGTAGGGGCCTCTAAAGGGTTCTCCATTATTATCACCAAGAACTTAAAATAAATTTAACATGTCTACCTTTTTATAGTGTAAGAGAAGATGAAAGATGCTTATATAAGAAACACAATTGAGGAAAATCAGTGCCACTTGAGAAAACAAGAATGATAGGGGCGCATAATGCTTATGCATATTAAGCAGGTAGACTGGAGGAGGTAAAACGTAAGTAACCGTGATAAACTGAAAGAATATTCTCACTAGTTATCCTCAAATTATAAATCAAACTCCAACAATTATATGGTAATATGACACAACAACAACAACATTTATTTATACAGCACCCATTCATACAAATGATGTAGCTCAAAGTACTTTACAGGATGAAGAAAGAAAAAAAATAAAATTAGGAAATACCAATTAAGATAGAATAAAAGTAAGGTCTAATAGCCAGGGAGGACACAAAAAAAAAACTGCAGACGCCTGGAGAAAACCAAAATCTGCAGGGGTTCCAGGCCACAAAACCGCAGAGCCCCCACTAGGCATTCTACCTAATATAAATGATCTCAATCAGTTCTCATGGTTTTTGGGTTCCATGTGGAAGAATTAGAATCATTTGAATTTTTGCAATCGAAAATCATCACATGTCACATGATTTTACAATTATAAAATCTAAAGAGAAGTTAATATCTGGTATTTACTGGCTTTATTAACCTTAACCTAAAAGCCATGCCAGAGCATGAGATAATAAAGAAACCCTGATCCAAATACATGGATAGGCCAGTACCACTAGCAATATACAATTACTTTCAAAATAGTTAACCACAAATTGACAAAACCAAGCACAATAAATAAAGTATATTTTGTGTTTTATTGTAACTGGTTCAAGGTCTTGTGAAATCTTTCTTGGATGCTATAAATTGAGAAAAAAACAGCTATACTATAATTCCATAATTGGAGTAAAACGATTGAAATTCTGTGTGCAAGCATGGCACTGAATTTGGCTATTTATTTACCTGCTCCTAGTTCATATTTTCCATTCCACTTTAAAAATCTGTAGTATTGTGCATGTTTAGCCAATTGATGTCACTAAAAATATTCTTCAACGTCCAGTATTTAAAAATTGTAAACTGTCACATTTGCACCAAATATTTTGTTCATCTTGAAACAATGGCAGTGGTGTATGAAAATATGTGTTCCACTACAGATATGCTGAATTACAGTAAGTTTTACTGTGGAATTTTTTTGTGGTCCCTTGAACGTGGCACGTGTGTAAAAATATATTCAATTGAAACACCACAATCTGTTATATTCCGTTGGACCTTTTGTACATCCTCTCCAACACTGACACTAGACTGTAAACACATTAGAATAAGTCGCTAACTTCAGCCTTGTTTGTCAAACAGTAACGCAGGTTAGTGAATCAAATGTGGCAAGGCAGTAAATTGTAAAAGTGTTAAATCTTTGTCCTGAATTGCCCATGTCAGTCGTGTACTTGTGATTTAAAGTATAACATGTTTAGTGTTTCATTCGTATTGTGTATTGTTTATGTTAATGATACATTGGTTGGCAATGATGCCAAATACTACAACTATCACTGCTACTGTCTGTATATTCTCTCCTTGTTTTTGTGTATTTTCAGTAGTAATTCTATTTTTCTGCAACATCCTAAAGATGTGCAGGCCACGTTAAGTTAGTAGGTAATACTGGCGTAGCAATGGATTGTGCAGATTGTGTAAAACACAAGGGCCTATGAGCTTGGGTGGCCCACTTGGGGCCATAAAGATTTTTTAACATTTTTTGATAACTTAACTAAAACAGAGATTTACATCTCGATGCAGTGGCTTCAACGTTCAAAGTCTTGTTACCATCAACTGACCTCGATGGCTGACGACGAATTATATGCTCCTGCCAATCTTCTCGTTAAATGCTATAGCACCAACATTTCACGTCCGTTTTACGCTTAATTGTTGTCATTTCATGCATATTTTCAATCTATTCTGTCAACCAGGTCGACTGTTTCTGAAGTAACTGAACTGTTGTTGATAGATCACTGTGCACCATTGTCTGCTTTCAGTGACATTTGCACGGCTTACGTGTTACTGCTGACTATACCAGTCAATGTTGCTGAGAGTGAATGATCGTTCTCCAAGTTAAAACCCACCAAAAATTACCTCAGAAGCACCACGTCGCAAGACGAACTTAGTGGCTTGTCAGTGCTCTCAATCGAAAATGAACGTGCCAGACAACTTGAGGTGTCAAGCATTTTTGAGACTTTTGTGCAACAGAAGGCATTCAAGCGAGTATTTTAAGGTACTAGTGATAATAGAAGTAACATGATTTGTGACTTGTCAGTCAGTTTGACTTTTGTAAGGTTAACAAATCTGTAATCTGTTTTATTGTGAACCTTTGTATGGCTTACTGTGTGTTAGTGTCAATACCGTGAGGATTTGTGAGTGTGACCACTTCATGATGGCCATTTTCTCAGAACTTGCGTGAAACAGGTTGATTGTGTAGTAATATCCTATCAGCCGGTGTTGTCATTTTAATTCATTACAAATTGAAATTGCTTCATTTTACAGCACAGAACAGTTTCTACTTTGTAGCTTATGTTATATTTTAATCATCTTCTCTCACAAAGTTGTCTTGGAAAAGTAAGCGGGTGCACATTTTACATAGATGTACACTCACCTAAAATATTATTAGGAACACCTGTTCAATTTCTCATTAATGCAATTATCTAATCAACCAATCACATGGCAGTTGCTTCAATGCATTTAGGGGTGTGGTCCTGGTCAAAACAATCTCCTGAACTCCAAACTGAATGTCAGAATGGGAAAGAAAGGTGATTTAAGCAATTTTGAGCGTGGCATGGTTGTTGGTGCCAGACGGGCCGGTCTGAGTATTTCACAATCTGCTCAGTTACTGGGATTTTCACGCACAATCATTTCTAAGGTTTACAAAGAATGGTGTGAAAAGGGAAAAACATCCAGTATGCGGCAGTCCTGTGGGCGAAAATGCCTTGTTGATGCTAGAGGTCAGAGGAGAATGGGCCGACTGATTCAAGCTGATAGAAGAGCAACTTTGACTGAAATAACCAATCGTTACAACCGAGGTATGCAGCAAAGCATTTGTGAAGCCACAACACGCACAACCTTGAGGCGGATGGGCTACAACAGCAGAAGACCCCACCGGGTACCACTCATCTCCACTACAAATAGAAAAAAAAGGCTACAATTTGCACGAGCTCACCAAAATTGGACAGTTGAAGACTGGAAAAATGTTGCCTGGTCTGATGAGTCTCGATTTCTGTTGAGACATTCAAATGGTAGAGTCAGAATTTGGCGTAAACAGAATGAGAACATCAATCCATCATGCCTAGTTACCACTGTGCAGGCTGGTGGTGGTGGTGTAATGGTGTGGGGGATGTTTTCTTGGCACAATTTAGGCCCCTTAGTGCCAACTGGACATCGTTTAAATGCCACGGGCTACCTGAGCATTGTTTCTGACCATGTCCATCCCTTCATGACCACCATGTACCCATCCTCTGATGGCTACTTCCAGCAGGATAATGCACCATGTCACAAAGCTCGAATCATTTCAAATTGGTTTCTTGAACGTGACAATGAGTTTACTGTACTAAAATGGCCCCCACAGTCACCAGATCTCAACCCAATAGAGCATCTTTGGGATGTGGTGGAACGGGAGCTTCGTGCCCTGGATGTGCATCCCACAAATCTCCATCAACTGCAAGATGCTATCCTATCAATATGGGCGAACATTTCTAAAGAATGCTTTCAGCACCTTGTTGAATCAATGCCACGTAGAATTAAGGCAGTTCTGAAGGCGAAAGGGGGTCAAACACCGTATTAGTATGGTGTTCCTAATAATCCTTTAGGTGAGTGTATGTACTAGTACTACTACCCACACCTCCCACATTCATTTCCTACAATTTTATTTTGTTTTTAATAACTTAAAGTGGCTGTAAATAAAGCATTTAAAAAGTTATTACAAGTTTCATTTAGAGAGCTGGTTTGTTTGTCACCAGTGTGTGATAGTGACGCGGTAGCGTACGCCACTGCCCAGCCAGCCCCTAGGATCTAGTTGCGAATAAATTACCAAGAGTTATGCTAGACAGGAGAGGCCCACCTCAGGGCGCTGCACAGGGGCCTTCAGCAAGCGGGCTACGCCACTGGTTGGTAATATCAGGTTTCACTGGCATCCTGCATGGGACTGTTTCTTGCCTTGTTCCTGATACTACCTAAATAGGCTTTGCCTTGCAGTGCCCCTGTTTTAGACTAAGTAGCATAAGAAATGGATTGAAAAGTAGTGGGGCAATTGGATTATTAGATTTTACTTATTAATTAGATGTTTCTTTCTGATTTTCCTGTTTGGATATAGGGTAAAAAAGTCTACTGAAATCTATTTTCTGTATAATATTTGAATATGTCACTACATTAAGAAGCAAGGCAATTACTTAAACAACAATTCAATTATATCCAAGCAGTTCATGATTGGGGGAGTGTAAACATCTTAGAAACATTTCATGCCTTGTGTCAATGTGTTTTAAAGTAAATACTATGGCTTATACTGTTTGTACTTTTATTTGCTCTAGTGCTAATGCAAACTTGAAAAAGGGAGGTGGAATACAAGGACTGGTATTATTTTAAAATATTGCAGCTTATTAGCATGGCAACAACCAGAACTCTATTCTTTGTCATATTCATTTATTTTTTTCTTCACTGAAATTACATAAATACACACAAAAATAGAAATTGTCAGCTTAGTGTCACAATAAATGTGGTGGACTTAATAAGCCTAGTCTGCCAATAATATGCTTTAAGGATCTTTAACTTTTCGTGTTTTATTCCAAACTCAGACAACTCTGAGATTTTGATTTACGATGATAGCACATTTTGATAAGAAGAACATTAATGAAATATGAGGCTTTTGAAAAAAAAATTGTGTTATGTAATTAGAATAAAACCAACATAAAGTAAATGTACTTGAATAATTGTGAATTGTAAAAATTAGTCTTTACAGATTTTAATGCTTTATTTACTTTTCAAAAGTCCAAGTCATTGTGACAGTACATTTTTATACTGGCACTGTAATTAAAGCAATTTCTTTATTTTTCTTTCCCCAGTTGTTTTTGCACATCAATGCTCCTGTTTGAAGCAACTGAACTCCAGAGTTAATTAAGAAATTGACCTATTTTTTTTCTCAGAATTGGCATTATTATGTCATACAAGGTGGTGCAGTGGGTAGCGCTGCTGCCTCGCAGTTAGGAGACGCGGGTTCGCTTCCCAGGTCCTCCCCGCATAGAGTTTGCATGTTCTCCCCGTGTCTGCGTGGGTTTCCTCCCACAGTCCAAAGACATGCAGGTTAGGTGCATTGGCGATTCTAAATTGTCCCTAGTGTGTGCTTGGTTGGTGTGCGTGCGTGTGTGTGTGTGTGTGTGTACGCCCCCTGTGGTGGACTGGCGCCCTACCCAGGGTTTGTTTCCTGCCATGCACCCAGTGTTGGCTGGGATTGGCTCCAGCAGACCCCCGTAACCCTGTGTTAGGATATAGTGGGTTGGATAATGGATGGGTGGATGGTTATTCAAACTATTGCTTGCTAATGAGCATGGATGGATGTCATACAGATTTTCAGTTGTATTTTTTTTTTTATGAGAAATATTGTATTTAACATAGTGGCTGACTTTGTAACTTCATATTTTAATGAAGGTTTTTTTCTGATAGAATCAAAATTTATAAGCATGGTCAAAGCTCAATTGTTTTACCCTTTCTTCTCTGCCTCTTCTATGTCCTGCACAGGAATGTAGCCTGTTTTACACTAAGAGGTTTTGTCTTCCATGCGTCAACATTCATTTCAAAGAGTTTCCAGATCAAGTCCAAATGGAAATTGCAAAAAGGAAGCAAGGTTACAAGAATCAGTGATCAAACATGACTTATTCCAGCATGTTGCAGGACCAGCTGATACTTTTTGTCAGTGTACAAAAGTGCTCTATCAAATTTGTTCTCAATGAGAATAACAGTCACAGGTACAAGACTGTAAATGAATACCCTGTATGAATGAATAAATAAAGCTTATGCTATACAGCATTAGTGTAGTCGTAGACCATATTGTTTCACATAGCTATTTAAAAGAGAGTACCTTAAAAATGTATACTTCTTTTCAAATTTAAAAAGAAAAACTATGTAGAAAAATGGAGATTGTTTTCCTAGAGGTGAAACATTATGTAAGTAAATTCCTTTTAAACACTGATGACAGCACACTGTATTCATAAACAATGATATTTAAACCCAAATGTACTTACCAGTATTTTCTTTCAAAGTAAAGCTTGGCACATTGCAGAAAGATCAAATGTTCAATGCTGCTGCCTCTTTGTTCCAAGCTCAATGTGTCAATTCCTGACCCAGTTGGTGTCAATATGGAGCCTTGCCCATTCTCTTCATGGTTGATTGCGTTTACTCCTGGTGCACCAGTTTCTTTACACATCCCAATGACATGCATGTTAGATTTGATGACAACTCTAAATTGGCCCAGTAAAAGAGCGTACTGTACATGTAGATATTACTGTACCTTCTAGCGAATGAGAAGCCAAAAGCTGGTTGATTTGTGCTTTGTCCTTGGAGCATCCTGAATATGCTGCACTTCCTTAGAAACCTGTAATATAAAAGAAGAAGGACAGACAGTGACATTTATTACCTTTTGAAAGCACGTCCCTGACGTTCACACATTTTTGCAATTTGTGTCTGGAATGTGTTTTTAACTATTTGTTGGACAGTCTCTTTTATGTTTTATTTCATTGGTTAATGTATGCTACTACCAATGGAGGTCATTACTGAACATCCATTATATGCAGAGAAAACAGGAACCAAAGTCAAGTGGATCTAAACAATGGAAGTAAGCACAAACTTCCTTCACTTCTTAGGTTAGCTAAAGAAGAAAAAACTAGGCAGTGGTTTTATCTCAGTGGCATTAAATTTATGGAATATACATTATCTGTATTATAGGACTGACATTGATATACTACAAACAATGTTAGAAATGAGGACAATGGCAGAATTAGAAGCCATTATGCCCAGTGCTGCCTATTGCGTTCATGACAAAGTCTCCAAGAGCACCATTAGTCACTTGCCAGTCATAATAAAACCATGGATACAGGGAAAATATTTGTTAAAAGATGCTACATTAAATCTAGTAAACCGTGTGTATGGTTCTGGGTCTTACACTTTTCTAATAGTTTACAGTGTTTTTTTAATGCACTATGACTGTATGTACGATGTTGTTGCTGTAGCAAATAAATTTTACCACAGTCACCAGTAATTTATTGTCTGTGTATCCTTTTCCATTTATTAAAGCAATGGGGCTGTGGCTCACTTCAAAAGGGAATTAGCAGTTGCAGGCTGCTTCCTTCAGATTCCTGGGAACCTTCATTTCAGAGGACCTTTCTTGGTGTGAGAACACCACAGCAATAGTGCAAAAAGTGCAACAGAGACGGCACTTTCTGAGAGTGCTCAGGAGCAAAAACTATTGGTGGCTTTTTATTGTTGAACCATCGGGAACATCCTGGGATGCTGTATCACAGTATGATATGCTGAATGCACAACAACAGACTAGAAGGCTCTCCAGAGATTCAAAAACACAGCACGAAAAAAATCACAGGTTGTTATCTGCCCTGCCTGGAAGATATCGCCCAGTCCCGCTGTCTCACCAGAGCCACTAAGATCATTAAGGATCCTTCACACCCTGGTCACCATCTATTTGAAATGTTGTCCTCTGGGTAACGTTATAGATCTTTGAAAGTACGGACTGATAGATTCAGAAATAGTTTCATTCCAATGGCCATAAATAAACTTAACAAAAAGAAGTACATTAAGGCAGCTTAAATATTTTTTTAGTCATTGCTGGGAAATAGACTTGTGCATATTACTGCTGCTATCATTCAGCTACTCCCCAGTGGAGTGGTATTATTTTACTGTGTTACTACTGATTCCATTGTTATTTTATTTCATTTCTTTTTAACTGTATTTTTACATATAACTAGGGGGCTTCGATTCGCTCGCCAACCCCTCCCTGTGGCCTGCACTACACTCCAGCCACTTCACGTCTCTGCTGCTCCTGTCGTGAAGAGGGGGTTTGAACTCCCCCCAAGGAGATGCAGTTGCTCTTCCAAAACTCCCGTCTTAAACGGTGATACAATGAGAAACAAAGTTTTTTTTTTTACCTCCTCTTTCATCAATCGGCTGCCGCCATCGTACTGCATGATCTGCATTGTGGCGCTCCAAACATTTAAAAGCCTGTAGAGCAGCTGTCCTTTTGTCTCACTGCCTTGTCTCTCTTCTCCCGCAGACACCCTCTGCATCTGTGGGGGGTCGCGCTACCAAGGTGCGCCCCTGTGAAGAGGAAGATTTTTTTATTCTTTTAATTGAGTAATGGAACTGTCCCCTCCGACTACACACGGAGCTCGATTCACTCCTGAAAGAGACTTATGTTTATTTGAAGTGTCTGAATAACATTTCTGTCTCTAAAATCTCCTGTGTATGTGTGCAACTCTGAGACCCAAGTGTGATGGTGTATGTTGATTTCACTTTCACCAAACTACAAATCTTGTAATTCTCACAGATACGCCTCTTCATTGAGAAGAAACACTACTTTTCCCTGATGGCAACACGAATTAGACAATCTACAAGTCTCCGACCTAAAGTTTAAATCCGAACAATAGATTCAGTCTCTTTTCACTGTTCTGTTATTTCACCGAGTAATAATTTCCATTTGTTTGCGCTAATGCGACCTTTACTATCATTTTTTTGAGACTTTTGAATTTTACCACTTTCAATATCTCTAACTTGCTCTGCATGTCTATCGCGCCAACGTTTTTGAATTCTTTACGATGTTCTACTTTGTCATCTACTCTTTGTCTTTTATTTCCAGCCCCGGGCATGGTTAAATCTCTTGGCACAAAGTCTCATCTCGCAGGACATGAAAGTGTCTCTCTGAGAAAGTCATACATCGTCTTCCCCTCCCAACATTTGTTTATTATAATAGAGAGATATTACTTCCAATTTCAATTCAATTACCTGGACTATATGTATATCTGGGCACTACTGCTTTACTTTCTTTCACCAGTGAAACCTTTGTTAGAAAAGCACCTTTTTTCCACATGCATGAGTTCAATGACAATATACTGTACTTTCATATATTATTAAAACTTTAAATGAAAAGGTAGGTGATGATGTGATATTTTAATTTTGTAACAAACCAAATTTCCAATGTTGGACATCTGATAGCTAATGTGATCTTGCACACTAAGTGCAGGTTCATATCATTCACTCATCGATCATCGTGTCATCACATTCATGTGTGTGAAAGTGGCCCAACTTGCCAGCTCTGCAAAAAAGGCAAGAAAGTGATATTGGCTACTGACTACTGTGTAATAAAAGTTAAAAAGCATGACTTAGTTGACAAGAAGCCTGTAAAATTGCAACATCTGTCAAAATAATAAAGTAAATATGCAGGAAAGTAGTATTAGTTGATTTGCACATGCCCACAATAAAATTACCCACAAAGAATAACACAAACAGTACTCGTCTGCATTTGCTATGGCGCAAATCTAATGAAACTCTAATATCCCGAGTGCAAATGCACAAGAACGTTTTCAAGCTATAAATAACATTAAGCTTGTACATAAAAAAAGAAACTGATAATAACTTCTGGCATGCACTGTATGTTGTTGAGAATCTATTATATGCTGTGTATAAAACTAGCTACATGTCTGCAATTGACTCACTGTCTGACTAACAAGACATTATTCACTATTTGCAGACAACGTAAGGACAAATGGTTTTCACTAATGGATCAATTTGATGGCCCTGTAGCCCCAAAATGAAAACCTCACCAAAAAGTCAACCTAATCGTGAAAGAACACACAGAAAACCACAGTGATGTTTCACATTTAATAGTTAGAAAGAGTGATCTTCGTGCCAGCCACAGCGTATACAGTTGAAGTACGGTAGCACCTCCAACCATTTGAGTCCTGCCTGCATCCGTTTTGAACCTTCATATTTATGTTTTTTAAATAATATATATGTAGAAAAATACTATGTAAAGATATTAAAAATCTTTATTAGTGTAATCTCTTACCATAGAAATTCTACACTTCAATCTTCACTTCTGTTTCTTAAGTAATGAGATGTCCATTTCTTTTATATTATTTTAATACCTGCAAGCACGTTTTGATTTTCCTTTAATATCCCATTGATCCTTTCTGTATTTGGTCATTTACATTATTAAGAAATCTGTCTCTGTCTGTCCTGAATTGTTTCTTAGCTGACCTGTTCCACTTGCTACTGCAGTCACTCCAGTTCATTAGTACTCCATTTAAATTCTATACATTTCTCTCTTCCTCAACACTCATAGTAACTGTATTATCCGCTCCACTAGAAAAAAACTTACTGAGTGCAAGCTCTCATTATGCTAGTAGTGTCAATGTTAACCTTAGTTTTATAATTAAAAAATGTATAAACAAAAGAATTTACAAACACCTGATAAAAAAACTATTACAGACTATCCCAAAATCTTATAGTCACAGCGTATTGAATTTGACAGAAAGAACATCTCACAAAATAAAAATGAATAGGGTATCCCAATCTAGACTCATTAACTAAAACAAAATAAGTAAAACTTAAATCCCTGTGCCAAACAAAAATAATCGACAATATGCTATAGTGAAATAAATATATTTTACAAAGCGAGAGAATGCAGAAAAAAATCACTTTCCACAATCAGGTTATTCTCAACCAGTTTAGCACACGAATGCCGCTGACATCTTGTGCGCGTTATGTTTTCGTATTAAAGTTTGTAAAAAAACAAGCGGAATCGCCCAACATCTCTGATGAACGACGCTCACGAGTGTTGCTGCCATGAACGTTTACGTATGTGTCATGTCGTTTATTAGGTCCAAAGGCAGCGTTTGACATGTAGCCTACTACCGCAGACGCTATATGGGAATTTGTTGGCAACCGTTGCCATGAACTGGGTAGTTTGTGTCGAATTGAAATAAAGACCCTGTAATAAAAGTGCAGCGTTACTGCGACCCATAGAATGTTAAAACGTAGGTCTATCAGCCAGCGCATGCGCAACTGGGGACAGGCGTGACTGTTGCTATGGAGGTGATTTAGTTTGCAAACAAGCCCAGATGTTTCTTCGAATGTGTTGAATGTGTTGTTCTTCAGAACATTTAGCGCTCGAATCCGCTTAAAAAGTTACAATTTAAATATGGTTCCTCATCGTTCTATTCCTATTCACTGGAAACATTATAGCAAAGCAAGAAAAAACGAAGAGGATTTGTATGTGAGTGGGTAATGGGCGTTTTATTGGAAAGTATAATCTGATAAGGTAGGAGACATCATGAAAAGATTTGCAGATACAAAGTAGACACCTCAGTTGGACACCGACAGAAAATTTGTAGTCAAACTTGACAAACAGAGAATCGATTTTCTGGGGCACTTACGTCCAGTTTGTTAACTGAGGTAGATGACTTGTCCGCCTGCGCCTCCCCTAGCATGGAATCTACTAATCTCCAGTCTCCAGTCGCTCCTAATCTGTGTGGCGCGTTTCGAGTTTGGAAGAATTTGCATCGCTGAACATAAACTCGCCTCCATGCATTTTTAGACCTAAGAAAGCTGTCGAGAAAACAAACCAATATTGTATCATAAGAATAAATTCGACTTTTAAAATGTCTTTTTCTTTTGGTGTTTTTAGTAAATAAGGAAAATTACGCACCTACGCAGCTATACAGACAAATACGTTTTGAGAATGTAAAGGAAAAATGTCCTTCTAAAACTCACCAAAAACAAATTCAGTGCTAGCGGTTAGCTGAAACCTCAGAACAATTTTCTATTAATGTGCGTTAGTTTAATACATTATTGGAAAATATGAAAGATTCTACGAAAAAACATTCGGCTCATATAAACACATAATATGCGTCATTTTAACCCTGATGGTTTTACTGTGTATTTTAAAGAATTGATGAAATGTGTCATATGCCTCATTTGCCATCTATTCATTTTCTGACTCTGATTTTTCAGGACCAAGAAAATGCTGGACATACAAACATATAATCCTTCACACTGAATCAGTGCCTAACTGTATGTCTCTTCAAAAAGCCCGTGAATGCAGAGCAGCTGGGAACCGACCTGGGCACAAGGAAGGGTCTTTCAACATCTGGATTAAATCAATTCAGCCAGTTTCAGGTACTACTTGTACTTCTGCTTTGAAAATATTAAGCTAAAATAACATTCAGCATCAGCTTTATTTGTTTTATTTGTCAGTGTTATTGGTAACCCAGCATTTTCTCTTACAAGACTTTGAAAAGCCAGTAGCAGAAACAAGGCAGGAAACTACTGTATATACCAAGATAAGATGCCAGTCCAAGACTAGGCACACACACACACAATCCCTTATTCTGGACCATTTCATGGTCGCCTGTACAAATAACCAAACTGCTTTTGGAATAAAAATGTGAGAAAACTTGTGTAAGCATGGGAGGAACATGCCAAATCTACACAGACAGTGCCAGGGTTTGAATGCAGGACTTGGAAAGGGAGACTGTGCCACTTGTGCCACCATGAATTGTAATTCAGCCACAAGAATGCAGCTAACAGTTCACTTAGTGTTCAAATATTACACCCCATACTTGTGCAAACAGTTAGAAGCAAAGTAACACACATGCTTTTGACTTGACTTTAAACCACCAAGCTTTCTGCTGCAGCGTTCTTTAAGCTGGCATGAGACTAAAAGTTAAATGTTTTTTAATATAATTGTAATTGTGTACTCATTTTTTAAGCATTGTAGTCAAAGCAGAAGATGGAAATGGCTGTTTGGCCTAAGCCAAAACTGACAGGCTTCTCACCAAGACCAGGTCCAAGGAGAACAAACCACCCAACACCATTGAGCTCAGACATAAAGCTGAAAGTTCAGCAAAGACTTCATTCTCCTGGAATCCTCAATCGTCTTAACAAATCCAACAGCCGCTATCAGCAGTGGCTAGAGTGTCGAGGGGAGCAGGATGATCCCCATCAGAATCAAACCTGGATAGCTGAGGCACCTCCTTCTTGCCGTTCCACGGTCACCGATGCCATTGCTTCCTTGTACCCTCTGTCTCTACCCAAGCCTTCAAGAATGGGCAGTAACACTTACATGCATTTTCTTTCCCAAAAATGCCCACCACTCTCCAACTTGCCTGTTCAAACCTGTGTCAGCCCTGGTAGGAGAGCATTTGCAGTCAGTGGCTCCACTTCAGAAAGAAAAGAGTGGCAGCAGCTTAGAGTCAGAAGTGAGGCCCGAGCACCTCCACTGGATGATGAGGGCAACATACTCCCTCCAGAGAATTTTAAAAGGTAAGACAATGACAAAACAAAAATAAAATCGCTATAGTTTCATATAAAGTTGGCTAATAAAATGCAATGGAAGAATAAACTTGTGCATGAGTAGCAAGGTTATTATAATTTTATCTTTTTATAGTAATTTCTAATTAAATATTTTTTATCTAATTATACTGTAACATTCAGTTTTGTTTTAAATTAACTTCATAATGTATTTTTAGTTTAATGTTTTATTTAAAAAATTCTATTTTATGTTCATCAGCTTCAGTTAGAGTTTTATTAATTATGGCATGGTTAAACCATTATGATCGTGTTGATGTTTCTATTACAATCGCACAGAATGGTGGACTTAATGGGTTTTGATATACAGTAATATTTGTTTAAAATGTTAGTTGACCTACCTACATTTATGTCCTGTTATAAAGAAGCAAAAACCAAACAAGATACTGAAAATTAACGATTTTATGAGATAGGTATATTTTTTGATCGTTTGTGCTGAACAAACTGCACATTTCCATGCAAATTATCTGTCCAAATTTAACTGGAATAAAGCAAACAACAAATGGCTGAAGAGGTGTAATACTACAGAAACGTAAAGGAGAGATACAGTGGTGTGAAAAACTATTTGCCCCCTTCCTGATTTCTTACTCTTTTGCATGTTTGTCACACAAAATGTTTCTGATCATCAAACACATTTAACCATTAGTCAAATATAACACAAGTAAACACAAAATGCAGTTTTTAAATGACGGTTTTTATTATTTAGGGAGAAAAATTGCCCCCTGAACCTAATAACTGGTTGGGCCACCCTTAGCAGCAATAACTGCAATCAAGCATTTGCGATAACTTGCAATGAGTCTTTTACAGCGCTCTGGAGGAATTTTGGCCCACTCATCTTTGCAGAATTGTTGTAATTCAGCTTTATTTGAGGGTTTTCTAGCATGAACCGCCTTTTTAAGGTCATGCCATAGCATCTCAATTGGATTCAGGTTAGGACTTTGACTAGGCCACTCCAAAGTCTTCATTTTGTTTTTCTTCAGCCATTCAGAGGTGGATTTGCTGGTGTGTTTTGGGTCATTGTCCTGTTGCAGCACCCAAGATCGCTTCAGATTGAGTTGACGAACAGATGGCCGGACATTCTCCTTCAGGATTTTTGGTAGACAGTAGAATTCATGGTTCCATCTATCACAGCAAGCCTTCCAGGTCCTGAAGCAGCAAAACAACCCCAGACCATCACACTACCACCACCATATTTTACTGTTGGTATGATGTTGTTTTTCTGAAATGCTGTGTTCCTTTTACGCCAGATGTAACGTGACATTTGCCTTCCAAAAAATTCAACTTTTGTCTCATCAGTCCACAAGGTACTGTATTTTCCCCAAAGTCTTGACAATCATTGAGATGTTTCTTAGCAAAATTGAGACGAGTCCTAATGTTCTTTTTGCTTAACAGTGGTTTGCGTCTTGGAAATCTGCCATGCAGGCCGTTTTGCCCAGTCTCTTTCTTATGGTGGAGTCGTGAACACTGACCTTAATTGAGGCAAGTGAGGCCTGCAGTTCTTTAGACGTTGTCCTGGGGTCTTTTGTGACCTCTCGGATGAGTCGTCTCTGCGCTCTTGGGGTAATTTTGGTCGGCCGGCCACTCCTGGGAAGGTTCACCACTGTTCCATGTTTTTGCCATTTGTGGATAATGGTTCTCACTGTGGTTCGCTGGAGTTCCAAAGCTTTAGAAATGGCTTTATAACCTTTACCAGACTGATAGATCTCAATTACTTCTGTTCTCATTTGTTCCTGAATTTCTTTGGATCTTGGCATGATGTCTAGCTTTTGAGGTGCTTTTGGTCTACTTCTCTGTGTCAGGCAGCTCCTATTTAAGTGATTTCTTGATTGAAACAGGTGTGGCAGTAATCAGGCCTGGGGGTGGCTACGGAAATTGAACTCAGGTGTGATACACCACAGTTAGGTTATTTTTTAACAACGGGGCAATTACTTTTTCACACAGGGCCATGTAGGTTTGGATTTTTTTTCTCCCTAAATAATAATAAAAACCATCATTTAAAAACTGCATTTTGTGTTTACTTGTGTTATATTTGACTAATGGTTAAATGTGTTTGATGATCAGAAACATTTTGTGTGACAAACATGCAAAAGAATAAGAAATCAGGAAGGGGGCAAATAGTTTTTCACACCACTGTATTTCATTCTCCATTGCACAATTCACTTTTTTTTACTGTCCCACCATAACTTTTACTCATGCAGAACATTTCATATTAAATTTGAGGTTGGGAGAAATAGCATTAGCTGTGTAGACATGTGAGTTTCAATAAATATACTAACTTGGGCTTCTTTGCATTATTTGTGTTCAACTGAGTATGATCCTTAAGGTGCTGCCCCTGCCAAACATAATGTCAACATTTGCTGTCTTGCATGATGTGGAATTAGACTTGCAAGTGCGTTCTGATTACTGGTGTTTTTCATTCTTTCTTTTCCTTTGCCCAGAAATAGGTCTGACTTCGTAGGTGAATTTTAATGTCGGTGGTGTTTTTACTCTTACTGTTTACAGCACAAAATGTATCCCAATCCAAGACAATGCACTTACTATTGATGCTTTCAGTGTTGTAGTCAAAAAATCGCTACTGGGCTTTGCCATTTTCTTCCACCATATTGATCTCTGATGTCATCTCAGTCACTTAAAGTTTAAATAAAGAACTTCGCACCTGCCAGCCTGAAAAGTTACCAAAATCAGAAAAATAAATTTTACTGTTTTCTGACAGATATAAGCATGAAAACCATTTGGGGTGTGACTTAGGGGGGCCCTTGGGGTTGAATCAGTGTTCAGGTCCGGCCTAGCTGTATTGAAGAAAACACATACAAACTATTATTTAGTGTCAAGGCTTAAGGATAGCCAAGAGTTAAATAGTCAATGCACAAGAACTGCAAGCAGTCTTTGAGCTGAGAGTAACAGCAGCTAAATAAGCGTATGGCCAGCCATTCCATCCAGCTAGCCATTTTCTGAACTTGCTTATCTAAAGCAGGGCAGCAGGGAAACTGCTGCCTGTCCCAGCAAGCATTGGGCGCAAGTCAGGAAGAATCCACACGTTTATTGCTTCAAGGTGTTCACAGAAGGTTCTTCAACCTGTAAAGCTCTTTTTATATTGGTGGACAAGTTAATACTGGAAATGCCTGAATTATTAGCCTTAATTTATATGTACACCCTGCAACACTGACCTCTTTACCATTCATTCATTCATTCTTATCACAAACAGCCGTGGCCGAGGCTGGCTACCTCAGCTTCAATATCTTATCAGGGCCCTCCTGTATGGAAGCCTACACCCTTCAACACCGAAACTATTACTGTAAGGCCTACACTTCAAACACATGAGCAAAAAAAGACGCTTGGCTACCTCAACTTTAAATACCTTAGCAGGGGCCACAGTGTTGCCTGTATCCTTTGATTCCTTCATTGTTACTCCTAAAGGGCTGCACATTTACTCTAACAGAGGCCAGGAGCTTCTCCTACCAGGTTACATTTTTCCTTGGTTTACTGAATGCTAACTTTGAAAGAGCTGAACAAATAACAATCACTTTCATGATTCAGGGCAGGTGATATCAATAAACAAGGCAAGTTTCAATATGATGATGTTGAACTTTTAATTCAATCACCACTTATGTTTATCTGCAGAGAAAACAGTCATCAAATATTAGAAGTGAGAAGGAAAAGAACACATACAACCTAAGCAATTCAAATCAATGTCCATATAAGCAAGCTTCACTTCAGTATAGCCAGGAGAGAAATGTCAGTGTAGATTAAAGCATATATATTTCTTAATCCAACTAAGGCATTCTTTAAAAAATGTGCCATCATAGTGCGACCTTTCTCCTCACCTCTGTTGGGGTGTATTTTCTTGTTGTGGGTGACACTGTACTTTTGTCCTCTGCCAGCATGCTGTGTCGATGTGTCGTCAGAACAGCCTATACCCTCACTTTTTCTCATAACAAAGACTGTGTTTCACATCTCGCATATCAAAAGTCATATGTCGTCTGTCTCACTCACAAGCTGTGTGGTGTCTGCATCAAACCAATAAAGGGGCCTTCTCTTATACCAATTTGCCCTCGGGATTAATAAAGTATCTATCTATCTATCTATCTATCTATCTATCTATCTATCTATCTATCTATCTATCTATCTATCTATCTATCTATCTATCTATCTATCTATCTTATATAGTGCCATATCTATCTATCTATCTATCTATCTATCTATCTATCTATCTATCTATCTATCTATCTATCTATCTATCTATCTATCTATCTATCTATCTTTATGGTTATGTTTACTATGAGATACCAGTCTAAAACAAAATGAGTTTTAATTTAATCCACATTTGGATGCATGCTGCTGGGTGCCACCATCTTCTATAAGCAATATATAATGAAAAGCGCATCATGCATCAGCGCATAAACAATATGGCTGCTGGCATGCTAAGATAGATGCAGAATGACAGAGAAATGATAGTAATAACTTAGAAACTTCCAAAAAGAGATAGAATGTCTTCAAAGGAGACCAAATTAAGATTCATTACATGTATACTCATTTGTTGATATTTTTTGCTAGACATGCAAATTTAATTTTTGTTATTTTTTTATATTTCTAATAGACACCATAATAGTGTTTTCCTATATGAAAGTGACAACGTTTGGACGACTTACGTCAGTTCACCATTTATATTATATAAAATCACACCAGTGATGCTTTACATTGGCATGAGTGTATATGTGTATTGATAAACACCTAAACATCAACATAATAAAAATATGACACCAAGACAAATATCAAAACAGTGAAAACAATTTAAAAAACACGCAAAAGCACCCCAAAATCCTGACAGAAATGAAATACGTATTCACCACTTTCTACAACTGAGCATTTTTATTGCAAATTGTTTCCAGGTCAAAAGGAGATGCAGCCTGTGGTAAGACTAATGCAGACCTTTAGCCTTATTATTATCATCCAGCTATACTGGAATGGTCTGCTGACGACAACAACCAAAGAGATCATTAGAACAGTTTTGACATCTGTAGGACATCAACCCAACAAATTTTCAAATAATCTCTAAATTTGCTTGTCTTGTGTGCAGACATTTCCCAGAAGTAGAACTGTTCATCGTGTACCCAGGATTTGTAAAGTGAAAAGTGAGGCTCACCGCAGCCACTGAATAATGGAGCAGGTGTATCGTCAGCTCTCATCTGCCAGCTTTGAGTATTCAAGTATTCAGATCTGCACTATAGCATGCAGTAGCTATGAAGAAAGAAACCTATTATGGGAAATATAAAATACTATAAAATGTTAAATACTAAATGTGTGTTTCCTCATAGCACCCATCTGTCAATGCAGAGTTTCTCTGTCTCAAATAGCCATAGATGCAGTATGCTGTGGAGCTATTCTGTGTTGAGTGTTTTGAATAAAGGCTGATCAGTAGCAGAACTACAACATCTCGATCAATAACACTTGTAAGATTCTGTTAGTTGTGTCTACATAGCAGTAGGTGATCGGTTTGTTTTTTATTTTTATGTATTCAAAAATGGCAGTAAAGCTCACCTAAGAAGCCAAGATATGGTAAGAATTTTCATTACAGGAGATATCATATTGGGGTTGATGTAACATCTAGGCAAAGTTAATTTTCACCTTGTTCCAAATGCTGTGATGAGTGATGGCCCCTTATACTTTTACTTGTAATGACACGTTTGATAACAGATGGTTGGAAGGACTCGGGCACCTAAAGATTTTGTATCCTTTACTTTTTATTACAAAATCAAAACACCTTTGTCCTTATAGTCTATTTTTGCTGTCTTCAGGCATTACACAAACAGAAAAATGAAGGATTTTCACAGCCCCAGGATGGAGACCAGGATGACACCGGCCATGGGTTCACCTCGTTCTACTGGATCTGGGTTCCCGACTCAAATGAGTGTAATGTGTCTTGCAAGAAACAGCCCTGTCTATGAGCAGCTGATTAACAGTCACTGGTATACACTGATACAGCAGCGCTCTCCTTACTTGCATGAAGGATAAAAGTGAACACAATCCATCATCTGTCTAATGATGATCTTTTGACAGTTCCAAATAAGTTAAATCCAAATCCGTGACAACATTTGGCCTTGAAGAGGTATCATAATACTGGAAAATTGATTCCTTCTGTGGTAAGTATGCTAGCACAATGAGTGGTGCTAGTCTGCTGCTTCTTTCCAGAGTACCCACATCTCTAACAATAAACTAATAATAATTCATTACATTTATATAGCGGTTCTCTCAATTCTCAAAAGTGCTACCAAACAAGGGAGGACCCAAACCCATGATCCCCTTACTGCGAGGCAGTAGCACTACCACTGTGCCTCTGGGCACTCCAATATCCACCTGTATGTCAAAGCCATTAATCTTAAGTTGCTTAAAAATTGGCCCTGGATGAATGAGTTTGTATGTATTGTGTGAATATGTGCTGTGATGGTTCACAGCATAATTTCCGGGACCAGCAGAATCCTGTATTGAAAAAACACTTTCAGAAAGTGAACAAATGGATGACTTCTGCATTAGATGCTTGTTCCATGTTTAAATGACAAAATTTTGATGTCTGAACAACTTTTACTTGTTGGTAGAGCAGAGGAAAGCAAATGTTTGAAGAAGGTCCTGCATCTCCTGACTAGGAACTGTGACAGCAGCTTGGTCCAACTCTATTAATGTTTGTTTCTAATATTTGCACTAGTTACTTCACTTAGATAACCAAGTTTTTATTGAAATTTATTACTTAATGTTGACATATTGAATCAATATTATTAATTATTAACATAGTAATTGACATTTTTATTTTGTTAGCTTCCATGGCTTTTCCACGATGTAAAAAAAATCTCCACGTTATTCTTCAAAACTAAAATATGTTATAGAAAAAGTCTGAATTACAGCATTCTGTGCACTTCGTCATTTATTGTACATATGGAAATTGCATTATAGAGGCAGCATGGACAAGAGTTAAATTTGTGGCTTGGTCACTAGTTGTTTTTACATTTCCTCCCTATTGGTAAGGATTTTCTTTAGATTGTCTAGTTTTATCCCTCAACACAAAGATTTCTGGATAACTGGCAACTCAAACATGGCCAATGTACTTTGGGATAACCTGGCATCCTATCTCGAGTTGGTTCTACGTATTAATCTAATTCTGCTGAATGGAAAAAGCTTCAGCTCACGGTGTCTTTAGAACAGAAAAAGCAAGTTAAGAAACTGAATGGATGAAACTGTATTAAATGTCCATTTTTGGAACCCATTTTTCAATTCTGGGGACAAATAAGAGTTTGAGGTTATCCAAGAAGCACTGGGCCTAAGTTAGGAATCAACAGTAGAGGGACACAGTCCTATATCATAGATTAAAATCACACTCACTCATTTTGGATATGGAGTCAACCATGCATGCCTTTAGGAAGTGACAGGAAAATGTGTTACTGTTATGTGTAACGAGCAAACTGCACACAGATAGTGATTCGGCCACAAGTTTAATCCCATTTTACTATGCTACCATACTACCAAAACTGTAGTATAATGTAATAAAATAAAGCATATTGAGCATCTTTCATTTAATTATTTTCTGAATGTGTCATGCTGTAATTGCCGTAGAATGATCGCTGTTTCAAGGGCCAAACAAAGTGAGCTAAAACTGACTAATAAACATAATTTGTAAGCCTACTTGCAAAAACAAATAAAAAAGAAGTGGACTAGACAGTGCATGTAGAGTAAATGTATTATGATTGCATAAAGCTGATAATAAATTGAAAATTAAATGTTTAAAATAAATATTTGGGAAAAAAGTTAAACAAATAAACTATTCTCCACATAGTACAATCTACACTAAAAGATGTTTCAGATCACTGGTGCTGGCTCAACAAAATGTAATTCCCATTCCTTTTCTCATGATATTATTCTGTGTAGACATGACTGAAAGTTTATAAATATGGCTTCTATAGATACAGGAGTAATAGTCTAACTAAATTGAAGTTTTCCTCAGGTAATTTTTTTACACATGGTTTCATAACATGAGAACATACAAACGCTAGTAAGGAGCACATCGCTTAAGCAGATTTACATTTTCTATTAATGAAATGAAATTTGTATTTCAATACATTCTTGTTTATCATGCCATTAAAGAGTGTCATTGTATGACATACTGATCAGTGTACTACTACTAATAGTCATCACCCTCTCGATCAACCCACAATAATGCTCAGTTTTCTAGGGTGGGTATAAAAGGTGTAACTTTCTTATAGTTGGAAAGCAACACCCAATCATGTCCAGTAAAGTTGGCATCCTCTAACCTGATGTTATCCTCTTCTGTTATGTCTGACCTTCATGGTGATCTCTATCAAAGAAATGGAGCCAGAACCTCTGTCAGACCTTTATCATTTTCTCCTGACATCAGGCTGTGCCCAATCAAAGTCTTCCATCCACCCCTGTGTGGTCACCCCAGTTAATGTTTGGGTTTCTCCACACTGACAAGAACACCCTGGACAATATACTGCCCTCTTTTTGCTAATTAACAACATTTGAAAAATGTTTTCAATTGAGAGGCGACCATCAGTGTTTCACACTTACCTTGCTAGCTAATCTGAACTGCCTGATATTGCCATCTGCTTTTTAAAATGTGTGGGAACTCTGTTTCTACTCTCTAACTTGGTATGTTTTTCCAGATTTCAAAGACCTAAAAACGTTTGTCAGAATAAAGGCCCTCTGTCTGTCATTTGTAGTGATTTCCATTCAACTCTGGCTTTCTGCCTTAGTGACCGCTATAGTTGACCTGACCAGCTGCCTACTACTTAGGCTCATTGAAGACCTACAAACTATGGCTGTTCAGAACATCTTCTGTTTCAACTTTCAGTACTGTTGTCAAACTTGTTTACTTCTCTGTAAGTAACACATATGCACTGTTTTTTGTACCATAACTCATTGATCCTGTCTCCACAAGTGAAACTCACAATCAGAGTCCATTTCCACATGAGATGGAGGTGTAGCCATTCCATGTGAAAGACTAGAATTCCTCATAATTGATCGCACTCACTAGAAGTTCTCCGCACACCTTCATTGTTGTTTTTGGAGTCCTATCCACTGGACCCAACACATATACCTGTGGTGATAATTTGTCAACTATGCCCCCTCTTCACCCTAGTAACCAGAGTTTGTGGTCTTGAGTGTACTGATCTGGTTAAGATCAAGGAGGTGCTTACCCTGATCACAAGTATTCAGTTACTTCCATCAAGGCCCACATTAAGTGCTAAAGTCTCCTAATATCTCTACGGAGTCAGCAGGTGGCAACTTGTTGAGCATGACATCTTGATTTCAGAATGTGGCGACGTATTACATTTTGGTTAGACATGAAACAGATGATTTCACTGTGCTCTGCGAAAGTGTCAATATATTTGAATGTGTAATATTTAAGACATATAACTTGGATGGTACAAACACCAATCATAATTTTCCACAGTTGCATAAACCTGACATACTCGTGCATAACATGTAAATAAAATGTAGAACATCTCATACAGACTTGTGCTTATTTCCAGACTCAACTCGAACCTCAGGCTGCAACATCAGGATAGGCCAGAAAGCACTCCAGATCAACAACTAAGGGCCACGTGGCCCAAACTAGAAATACTCCTGGACTAGTCTTTGCCTTCTCCTCTACAGTTAGGAAACCACTGACTCATCAATCAGTCTCTTGCTAACATTTCAGAATTTTTTTCTCTTTTAACTTCCTCCTTTGACATTTTCCTTGAGCTCCTTTTTAACAAGTTTGTCTAATTTGTAACTCGGCTGTAAATATTTAGTTCATTCCAAACAGGAAAGTGTTCTTCCTTATTAAAGCCAGCCAGTCCACCATTTATAAACCTGTACAACAAGTGTCATGTCTACAAGATGGCCTTTTCATCTATTGGTAAGCTTCGTTTCTGGCCAACGCTCATTCAGCTGGCATCTGTGGCTTTAATAAAATTGAACTCCTTTCTACTGTTTAGTTGTGAGGCATTAATGCACTCAGTACTGAGGATCATTGTTCCTTTCTTGCATCGCAAACCTGAAAACTGAAGTTCCAGGAGAAAGCCCACACAAATATGGAGAGAAATGTATAAACTACACAGAGAAAGTAACTGGGCTTGGAGTCCCAATCATATGAGTCATCACGTATCTTAATTACATTACTCTGTTCATTAATTCTCAAACCCACATTTTTGCAGAAAGCAGATGCACATCCTGGTTGCACTGGACAAGGGGTGACATCTCTTACCTGTTCAGTCTGCAAATAAGGGTCCAGAACATGCTGATGCTTTGGGAAACATCCTGTGTTGTTCCAGTTCCAAAGAAGGCAGCCACCTCTTTACCTAGTGATTACAGACCAGAGGCCCTTACATCCCACATCATGAAGCCCTTCAAGAGGTTACTCCTGGATTATATGAGTCCTCTTGTGAAAGACCACCTGGACCCACTGCAGTTTGCCTAAAAGACAAAGATTGAAGTGGAAGATACAACTATATATCTGCTTGTTCCCATCTGGACAAAGCTGGCAAGTCTATGAGGATTTTGATTACTCCAGCACAATCAGTACCATCCAGTCATGACTGTTAAGGGGTGAACTCAGGGATATGCAGATGGATAAGCCTATGGTATCCTGGATAATGAACTATCTGTTGAGCAGACTGCAGTTTGTGAGGTTCAAGGACTGTGTCTCTAATATGTATGTGAACACCTCTGGAGCAGCACAAAAAACAGTATGGTCTCCTTGTTCAATTAATCCTGTATACCTCGGACTATACATATAACACCAGGTTAGGTCACTTGCAGAAGTACGCGGATGATTCTGCACTAATGGGGTGTATTAACAAGGGAGTGGTAGGGTGTGTAAGACAGAGCATAGGAATCTGGTGGAGAACTTTCCTTTCTGCAGTTTAATATCAGCAAGGAACGCGTGAATTTTGTCTCAACTCACTATTCAGGGATTGGATGTTGAGGAAGTGCACTGCTACAATTACTTGGGGGTCCACATCAATGAAAGGCATGACTAGTCTCACGAAACAGTGGAATTATCTAAGAAAGGGCAGAGCAGAGTCTTTATTCTTAGGAAAATGTGTTCCCTTAATGTGGGTAGTGACATCCTTCAAATCTTCTAGAACTCTGTGATGGCTAGTGCTGTTTTCTACAAAAGGGAAGTTATAGGACACAGTCTTGACACGCTGGTGGTAGTATCAAGAGAAAACTGAGTGCCATTATGAACAATGTTGCACCTCCTCTGTCTGACACACTACCACTGAGGAGTTTGGGCTGGTGAATTATTCAGCAGAAGAGTGTAAAGAAACGGTAGTGGTGCGCCTTTATAATAATGGCAATTTGCCTTTATAATGTCTTACTATGACACTGTGTGCTCTTTATCTGTCTACCCTGAAAGTGATGCCAGCATTGTGCTGTAATGCTATTACTGTTAAATATATTGTTAATGAAATGCTACCTCCATGTACTGCAGTACAACATTTCTGGGTCATTTTCCAGACTATGACTTTAAATTAAATGAAAGAGAAATGATTTGGAGATGCAGTTGATCCTGCTTCTGGAATGAAGATCATGAGAAGAATGAAGATCTTAATGAGTGAGACCACTGGCTCCAAAAAAGTTTAGATTTAACAAAGATTCTGTACTTTCTCCCTACAGGAAGTGTTTTCTCCACCAATGAATTAGGTTCACTGCTATGAAATGCTTTGTGGAAATGACCTTTTGCTTAGGGTGCCATCTCATTGCCACAACAGTAACAGAAAGACGTCATGACAAAAATAGCTACATACTTAGCTTGTACTGAAGAATTACTCAGCCTCCAGTGCACATCAGTAAATGCAAATAAACCCAAATCAGGATGGGAGAATGAATTCTCCAGAGGTTTGTAAGGTTACGTTCTCTCTGCCTTCACTGTTAGCTGAGATGCTCACAGTGCTCTGGCCATTATCTGTTCCAGGTGTTGCTGAAGCATGGTCAAGTTTATGGAGGGACAAAGTTTAAAAGTCTCAGGTTGAGCAAGTTAGCGGTTGCAGTGCTCAGGGGTCTGGAGTCCAGTGTTTGTGAGATTCCAAATAAAAGGATGTGTTAACACCCTATTGTAACTCTAAGAAATATTACTTTGCTACAGTATTTGAGTCATTGTGCCTCACAAACCTTCTGCAATGACCCTCCCTTCCACCCCAACCACAAATATTCTGAAACAGCTTTTTTTAGCATTTTGCCGACCATTAAATTCCTAATCACACAAAGATGCAACACAATGACAAGAACGTCTTCTTGTTCTTCTTTTGGCTGCTCCCATTAGGGGTCGCCACAGTGGACCATCTTCTTCCATATCTTTCTGTTCTCTGCATCTTGTTCTGTTACACCACCACCTGCATGTCCTCTCTCACTACATCCATAAATCTTCGCTTAGGCCTTCCTCTTTTCCTCTTCCCTGGCAGCTCTATCCTTAGCATCCTTCTCCCAATATACCCAGCATCTCTCCTCTGCACATTTCCAAACCAACGCAATCTCGCCTCTCTGACTTTGTCTCACAACCGTCCAACTTGAGCTGACCCTCTAATGCACACATTTCTAATCCTATCCATCCTCGTCACACCCAATGTAAATCTTAGCATCTTTAACTCTACCACCTCCAGCTCTGTCTCCTGCTTTCTGGTCACTGCCACCGTCTCCAACCCATATAACATAGCTGGTCTCACTACTGTCCTATAGACCTTCCCTTTCACTCTTGCTGATACCCGTCTGTCACAAATCACTCCTGACATTCTTCTCCCCCCATTCCACCCTGCCTGCACTCTTTTTCACCTGTCTTCCACAATCCCCGTTACTCTGTACTGTTGATCCCAAGTATTTAAACTCATCCACCTTCACCAACTCTACTCCTTGCATCCTCACCATTCCACTGACCTCCATCTCATTTACAAACATGTATTCTGTCTTGTTCCTACTGACCTTCATTCTTCTCCTCTCTAGAGCATATCTCCACCTCTCCAGGGTCTCCTCAACCTGCTCCCTACAATCGCTACATATCACAATGCTATCAGGAAACATCATAATCCATGGGGACTCCTGTCTACCTGTCCATCACCATTGCAAATAAGAAAGGGCTCAGAGCCGATCCCTGATGTAATCCCAGCTCCAACTTGATTGCATCCGTCACTCCTACCGCAGACCTCACCACTGTCACACTTCCCTCGTACATATCCTGTATAACTCTTACATACCTCTCTGCCATTCTCGACTTCCTCATACAATACCACAGCTCCTGTCGAGGCACCCTGTCATATGCTTTCTCCTGGTCCACAAAGACGCAATGCAACTCCTTCTGGCCTTCTCTAAACTTCTCCATCAACATCCTCAGAGCAAACATTGCATCTGTGGTGCTCTTTCTTGGTGTGAAACCATACTGCTGCTCACTAATCATCACCTCACTTCTTAACCTAGCTTCCACTACTCTTTCCCATAACTTCACGCTGTGGCTCATCAATTTTATTCCCCTGTAGTTATTGCAGTCCTGCACATCCCTCTTATTCTTAAATATCGGCACCAGTACACTTCTTCTCCACTCCTCAGGCATCCTCTCACTTTCCAAGATTCCATTAAAAAATATGGTTAAAAACTCCACTGCCATCTCTCCTAAACACCTCCATGCTTCCATATCATATATCATATCATCTGGACCAACGGTCTTTCCATTTTTCATCCTCCTCATAGCTGTCCTTACTTCCTCCTTGCTAATCCGTTGAACTTCCTAATTCACTATCTCCACATCATCCAACCTTTTCTCTCTCTCATTCTCTTCATTCATCAGCCTCTGATGAAAGTACTCTTTCCATCTGCTCAACACACGCTCCTCACTTGTGAGTACATTTCCATCTTTATACTTTATCACCCTAACCTGCTGCACATCTTTCCCAGCTCGGTCCCTCTCACCAAAAATCTACAATAATAAGGAAAAGCAAGAAATACAACAACAATAATAATTAGAAAAAATGTATTTATTTATGAAATAAAATTATATAAGTAGGCTATTTATAAGAATTTAAAGTTCCTGCTTACAGAAGCTTGGCATATGTATAACTTTTCCAGTAGCAGAGGTAACAGTGCCATATTCATTGTTATAAATGGCAGGTTAACCTGTTTGATTTCTGTCTAAATAGTGTTATTGTGTGCTTTATAGAGAAAAAATAATAGCAATTCATGTTTTGAAGTCTGGACCATGAGCACAAATTTAAGGGGCCATAGCAGTGACTGAGGGATATGTAGTACTTCACTAATAAAGGAACAAAGACTGGCTTTATTGATCCAACCATTCATCTTACGGGCAGACCTCAGGTTGTGAGATTTGAGCACTGTGTGTGTCTCTGATGTGGATGTAAGCAGCACTGGAGCACCACAAGGAACTACTGTATCCTGTCTCCTTTTATCTTCAATCTGTACACCTCAAACTATAAATATAACATCAGATTGTCGCTTGCAGAAACTCTCAGATGATTCGGTACTTATGGGGTGTATCAATTAAGGTAATGAGAGTACAGGAGTCAAGTGGAGAACTTTGTTTCTTGGTGCAAACAGAATTGTCTGCAATTTAACATCAGCAAAACCAAGGAACTGGTTATTGACGTTCGCCACACCGAAGAGCCACTGTGCAATGCATTTATCTAAAAGACAAAGTTTATTGAAATAGTGATTGAACCCCCACACACATACATGCTCAGACTTTAGCATTGTTTGTTTTAACAACTGTAAACCTTCTTGTTTAGGTTGGTTAATATGTAACGCACCTAAGGTCCTTTTCTTACCAGCAGATCATTGAACCCAACATAATCTAGCATGTGAACATATATAAATGAATGTGCCTGGCCACACTGTGCAGATACCTGTAGGCACCATGGCTCGTCTAACATTTCTTATTTTAGCCTTTTTTAGTTTACCACAGTTCCAAAGGGCAGAAGTGGTTACAGATTTTAGTAAATGTCAAGATTTCTTTTACAAGAAGACTGCACCAGCTGGTTTTGACCAAAACCTCATTAAAATCTGTCAGAAGTATAAAGATCTATACCGTTATGCTACTCTGTATTCTACTTTCCACCGTATACCAATTTACAGCGCTTACAAATTTAATTTTACCTGTGGGACGAATACTGAAGGCAGACGTGCAACATGGTTTATTGAGAGGCAGGTATGATGCTTGTTTTGCATGTTTTAAATTAACTGCTCAGGTTTGAAATAAATTTTACTTCCATTCCAGTGACTGGTTGGAAGATTGCAGTCATGTTCTTGGAGGAAGGTATCTGCTGTTATATACGAGATGCACAAGCACAGAGTCTGCACTCTGAGAGAATACTGTTTAATCCAACAATCAACAAAACCAAATATTTCTAAAACATGTAGTTCAACAGAAACAAAAATATATGACTAAAATATTGAATTTATATGTTTATGATTTACATGTTTGTGATTTAAGATTTCCTTTTGACAAAGTGAGCAGTGAGCAATTTTTGGTAAGCCTGACCTGGTTTGACAACAGATGGATTATAGGTAAAAACAAGCAGGTTTTCAATATCTGGAACAAAGTGTCACTATAAGAGAAATGTTTGTCAATTAACCAATCCTGTATATTTCTTCTGCGGTGGGCTGGCGCCCTGCCCGGGGTTTGTTTCCTGCCTTGCACCCTGTGTTGGCTGGGATTGGCTCCAGCAGACCCCCGTGACCCTGTAGTTAGGATATAGCAGGTTGGATAAAGGATGGATGTATATTTTTTGATGAGTCACACAAAACAACATGCAAATATATATTCAGTATTTTATATTTCTTACAATACCATTCTCAAACCTCCTTGAACCAATATGTAGGTGTTTATAAAGCATATTTATTTTAAAATAAATAACTAAGGAGTACTGCAGCCCTGGCAGGTCTTGGGCAGCTGAGGCAGTTTTCACTGGATGGGCGCAATTAGTCAGCTCTATGTCCATGGACAAAAGCTCTGCTTTAGTTTCCTATATGGTTTATGTATCCTATTGCTTTGAGATTAGGTTAAGAAAGTGCACCTCGTATTGACTCACACTTTAAACAATGTTTAGATTTTAGCAGTCTGGTCCAATGTTAGTTTGTGAAGTATCTGTGCAAGTACATATTGCAGACTGGAGCTTTTTTTTTTTTGGATACTGATCTCCAGACTTATTGTTTGGTTTGCCTATCGCATGTCTATATTAAGGTAAAGTTACCTGAGAGGAAGAGAAAAATGTAATTGCCAGTCTACAATGACTCCACCCGTCCACAGGTATCACGTTGTTCAGTTCATCCCAGGGAATTCCATGAGTCAGCTCACAATGTCAATGATGATGTTCAAATATGTGGATGTAGTTTATGACATTGTTACAGCATCAATTTTAATGTCCCATTCCAAATTCTGAACAAGATAGCAATGACACCAAGTTGCAAACTCAGTCATCATAATTATCACATTTAGTAAAGAAGGCAAAATGAGCTTTCCCACTAACTAGCTAGCGAGCTAGCTCTGATAATGTTACACTATGACAGATGGAATGGATATTCGGCCTTCATGAAATCACTGCGGCTCCAGTAATATTAGATATTGGCACAGTTAATTATATTACTCCAGGGAATATTAGGAAGTGTTGGGCCTTGAGATTGTAAGGTAATCACCACAATACTCTTAAAAGTAAAGGTGGCAGAGTGTTTGTCAGAGCGATGCTATAGAGGAACAATTTTTAGTTCCCAAAAGAAACATCCACATGGCAGTTACAGAAAGAATCTTTTATCTAGATCTCTAAAGGATCATAAATAACCATGATAGATGATTACAGATTTGTTAAATACCAATGCATTCCTAATTTTAATTGGAGTTTTGCTGCATGCAATAGCACAGGCTAAGTTCAGCTTTTCTTGATCTGTAAGTATCCAGGCTACTATATATTAAACACTAGCTGTGTTACCCAGCTTCACCCTGGAAATTTCGTATGACGATTGACCTATTAGAGTGTCGTTGGTTAATCGGGCGTATCAGAAGTACTATGTCTAAGGATCTTCTGCATACAATATCTTTTTTTTACCTAAGGCTAATGTTATTGACTGGCGATGTGTTGTATTGGTTAAAAATCTGAACTTCAGTCCCTGTGGGTGTGGGTTCAAATCCTGCGACTGACAATATGTCACCATGAGCAAGTCTCATCACCTGCTTGTGCTCCAACTGCAAAAACCAATGAAAGTCAATCAATGAATCAATTGTATATCAATTGTTATAAATTGCCTTGAATAAAGGCATCAGTAAAGCAATAATATTAGGTCATGTGACAATGCGGCTTCGCTGCATGCTCCCATCTTCTGTCTGAGAGCCCTTGAACACAACACCGTCAGTAATGTCACCGATGAGCTTGCAGTGAGGCACTACAATTGAGCAAGGGGATAGTGTACAAAACTGCCAAGTACTTTTATTAAAACAACAACAGCAAAAACAAAGTTCAAATTAAATAAAGTGCAGTGCTTCAAAAAAGTCATTAAATAATCCATAAAAACATAAGTGAAAAGTGGAGGTTAAAATTCTTTAGAAAAAAACTTAAAAACAACGAGGTTAAAAACAATGCAGGAAGCAGTCTTTTAAAAACAAAATAAGCCCTGTGTCTTCTTTCCTTTGGCAGCTTCACTGCTTCTCCCATTTGGGCTTCGCAACAGGGGAGTCGCCCTGCTTGCAGCTGGCCTTCTCTCCACTCACCTACCGGTCAGTTCACCTTACTGATCCCTGGCTCCGGTAGGCTCCACCAAACAGTGACTTGGGATCCCCCAACGACCAGGGCTCTGACACTGGGGAATCCACGTCCCAAGTTCCAAGGCCCGACTCCCGCTGCCTTTCGCGGAGAGTTATCCGCCTTCCGATCACTCCCGCTCTTCACTATAAACTCAGCGGGAGCGACCACTATGACTACTCCCCGGATGTCTGCCCAACACCCAGGCTCCCTGCTCAGCTGCACGCGAGCCTGCACCGACTTTCTCCTCCTGCTTCCTGCCTTCTCCTGCAACCTCCGTTTCTTTCTGTCTTTTTGTTTTCTTTCAGCCAACTCACACTTCTATTTAATTAAGAGGACGTGGCAGTTATGGCAAATCAGCAGCCCCGAGAACAATCACGGATGCGCTTGTGCACATGTGCACTTAGGTGAGAAACACCCAAATCACGAAGCATCTAAGGAACCGCTTCAGCCACACAGCCACCACACACCCTCACTAAGCTGCAAGCACGGAGATTATTGATTAAAACTGGCCTTTTAACGGGAGCTGTGGACCTGCTATACCACAGGTCAATGGAGCTGCTTACTCTTGAGCATGCTATAAGCAATTGTCCGTAAAGAAAACATTCCTGCATTAGATCAGTTGAATTTTGTTGATGGTCATTGAAAAACACAGTTTTACAGGAAAATGTACAGTATTCATTTCAAATAAAATGGGTAATCTATACTAATAAAAGGCAAAGCCCTCACTGACTGACTGACTGACTGACTGACTCATCACTAATTCTCTAACTTCCCATGTAGGTAGAAAGCTGAAATTTGGCAGGCTTATTCCTTACAGCTTACTTACAAAAGTTAAGCAGGTTTCATTTCGATTTCAATTCTACACGTAACGGTCATAACGGTCGATAATGGTCAACAACATCCGCCATGTTGAACTTTCTTATTTATGGCCCCATCTTCACGAAATTTGGTAGGCAGCTTCCCTGTGCTAACCGAAACCGGTGTACATACTTATTTCGATGGTATGACGCCACTGTCGGCCGCCATATTGAACTTTCCAACGTCACTAATTTTCCAACTTCCCGTGTAGGTAGAAGGCTGAAATTTGGCAGGCTCATTCCTTACAGCTTACTTACAAAAGTTAAGCAGGTTTCATTTCGAAATTCTACACGTAACGGTCATAATGGTCAACAACGTCCGCCATGTTAAACTTTCTTATTCATAGCCCCATCTTCACGAAATTTGGTAGGCGGCTTCCCTACGCTAACCAAAATTGATATATGTGTGTATTTTGGTGGTATGACGCCACTGTCTGCCGCCATATTGAATTTTCCAAACGTCACTAATTCTCCAAGTTCCCGTGTAGGTAGAAGGCTGAAATTTGGCAGGCTCATTCCTTACAGCTTACTTACAAAAGTTGGGCAGGTTTCATTTCGAAATTCTGCACGTAATGGTCATAACGGCCAATAACGGTCGACAACATCCGCCATGTTGAACTTTCTTATTTATGGCCCCATCTTCACGAAACTTGGTAGGCGGCTTCCCTGCGCTAACCGAAACCGATGTACATACTTATTTCGATGGTATGACGCCACTGTCGGCTGCCATATTGAACTTTCCAATGTCACTAATTTTCCAACTTCCCGTGTAGGTGGAAGGCTGACCCCATCTTCACGAAATTTGGTAGGTGGCTTCCCTGCGCTAACCAAAACCGATGTACGTGCTTATTTCGGTGGTATGACGCCACTGTCGGCCGCCATATTGAATTTCACTGCTTTTCACAGATGGGAGCAGGTTCACCGTGAGAACATGTGACAGATGTGAAACGGTCTGGAGGAGCCATGGAGAACATTATGCTGCCTGTAACATTTTTTGGCATGTCCGGTTTGGTGGTGGGTCAGTGATGGCCTGGGGAGGTATATCCATGGAGGGAAGCACAGGCTAGACAACGGCACCTTGACTGCCATTAGATATCAGGATGAAATCCTTGGATCCACTGTCAGATCCAATGCTGGTGCAGTGGGTGGAGGGTTCCTCACCTCAGACTGTCCAGGAGCTCATGGATATACAGTATATACACATACACACACACTTTAAGTCCTGCATGCTTCACGCGGGGCCTCCATGGATCGGATTTGTTTTTCCAGTATATCCCACAAATGCTCATTTGGACAGAGATCCGGGAATTTGGCAGCCAAGCTGAATTCTTTGTCATGTTCTTCAAACTATTCCTGAATAACTTTTGCAGTGTATACACGTATGAGAGTTGCTGCTCTGCACTTTTTTTTTTTACTAGATTTAGGAAGAAACTTATACCATATAGAACTTCTTTCACAAGGTTATTACCTTTCAGTTACAGTAACACTGATACCATAATACATTAGTTGGCTTTGACCTAACCACTAAGTTACAATTATTGTTCTCAGAATCAAAGTAGGTGTGCTTATGGTCTGATGTAAGCAATGATTTGTTTCTCTGCTAGTCAGCTTTTTCTAGACACATGGAAGAATCATCAACCTATTTTCTTTCTTTGTTTTAGGAACTTGTCTCCTTCTTTGCCTTGGTCACACATTCTGGTTGCGGGCAGAACCGCAGTTTCTTTTTGAGGTGAAACACGCTGAGTCAGTCCTCTTGTTTGTAACAAAATCACATCTTCTGCTAACTGGTTATAAATCAGGTCCCATTTTCAGCAAGACAAACACACTTCTTGTGTAATTGATGTTTTTCAACAAGGTTTGGACTAAGGGCCATTTTGTCTAGCTCCAGTATTTTCGGACTTCGGAATTTTCTCAACCTCTACTACAGCCACACCTTATAGGCAATGGGGGCCAGCTATGCATAGCCATATTACGGCCAGGTTTTAAGTAGTGAATTTGAAGATAACAGCTTCAGGGGCAATGTACAATGGCTGACCCTGCCCTCTGATGCTGGTTTTCTTTGTAACTATCAAGCATACTTCTATTTGCATTCACTGATGTGGGTGGTGGTCTAATGATTACCTTTCTAGTCTCAAAGCTCTAGAGTGTTGGGTTTAAATCCTGGCACAGACACAGCACGTGTGGCGTTAGCATATTCTTTTTGTGTATCTCTGAATTAATTGAGATTACACTAATTCGAGGATTTTGTTTGGCTCCATGTGGTTGTGTATGCATGTATGCAGTAAGAGTGTTCCAGTCTTATGTCCATTGCTCTCAGGATAGCCTCTTGTTATACTCTAAATAATATGCAGTATTTATATACTGCATATTATTTACTGTTTTAGAAATACAATCAGTATTACATCTGTGATTTCTTTTAAATCAAATGAAAATACAGATACATGATGAAATGTTTTATAAGCCTTTATAAAATAATTATAAAAATGTAGAAATTATTTCTCCTGATTGGTGTATACTGACATGTTTGAAAATATGTAGCATGACTACAATTCATGCTTTATACCACAGTTTCTTTTAATTGGAAATAATTCAGAATGAGGCAGACACTTTTATTCCTATAAAATAAAGTGCTGCTATTTATTGCTTCTGAAACAGCTGTATTGATTTTACTACTAACACTCTTACTGTTCTCTGTGTATTTCTAGCTCTCAGACCCAAGTGATTCTCGTGATTATATGGATCTCCCACGAAATGACAGAGAAATTCTAAAACAAAAACAAGCTATTGATCGCTTTTATGAAAACACAAACTATGACCGGGGTCATTTAAATCCAAATAATTTTCAGTGCAATGATGGGAGGATTGCAACTTTCACTCTCACAAATGCAGTGCCGATGGATGCCTGCTTTAATCGAGTTCACTGGAAAGAGTATGAAGATGAAACTCGGAATGTTCTTGAAGCTTTCAGCAATAAAGGAATCGCTTATCTTGTGTCTGGAGGAGTGCCTTCAACGAATAAGATTCCCATTCGAAAGATAGATGAGACAGAAGAGCAAAGAGATTTCTCCATGGTGACTGTTCCTAGGTATATATGGACTGCTGTATGCTTTGAGGCTGATGATCCCACTGAGTCTTTTTCTTTTGGTTACTTGGGTAGCAACAAGCCTGATGCCGTTATTGAGCCAATGAAAATCCTAGAACTTGAGGAATATTTACAAGCACTCTATGAGAATCCATCTCTAAACATTTTTCAAGATGATTGTGGTGCCTCTACTCAGAATTCTCAGAATATTCTAAGAAACCTAGAAAAAAAGATCTTTCTGCCACAAAAAGGAAGAAGCATGTACTCCGATTCTGCACCAGAAGTAAGAAGTATATGGGATGCTACTGTTTCGAGAAAGCGGCACAGAGCATCAAGCCAAGAACCAGTTGGACATAAGAGAATAGTAAAAATGGAAATGGACTTATCTTTTGATAATTTAAATGAATGGCAGATAAATAATGAAATATTCAAGGAGCAGTCAAAATTTTCTTGTGTTTTAATGAGTGGCCATCTCACAGCATCAGTTCATAGTTATCATCATATTCAGCATCGCTCAGACAACAAACTAATTTGTGCGCTTGTTCCTGAGAAATCAAGCTATGCGTCAGATGTTACTGCTGATGGGACAAGGTGCCTGGAAGGGAAAATATGTTCTGTCTCATGTCTAACAGAAAATGGCATTAAACCATGTTGTACATCATCATGTCTATATGACTATGAGAGCAAGTTATTCATATGTTCTTCTGGAAATCAGTGTGTTATCTGTTCTCCTCAATACTCCACCATAACCCAATCTGGAAAATCTTGCAAAAACAGTGAGTGTGCCACTCGAGGTGAAAAGAAATACTGGTGTTACACAGATGGTAAAGTAAAGGAATACTGTAATCCACCTCCTGTACCAGGTAATATGATCTAGTCTTAAAATACCATTTTCAATTCTTCTAAACTGTTTTTTAGCGTTCAGTTATTTCTTTATTTTATACTAAACCATAATACAAAAAGCAATACTCATTTACCAAGTGTATACAAAACAAAGTTATTCAACAGATCTGGGAAAAAAAATAACTTTAAACTTTTCCACCTTTCTCTTACTCCTACCTTTCCTTTATCTCTCTAAATCCTAGAGTGTCAAAATATCAAATGATACAGTATTCTTATAAAAACTAAAAAAGGGAATTTAATTATTCTTTTAGGATTTTTGCGGCTGATTTCCACCCATTAAAGTTATCAAAGAGTCATCATTAATTCTGATTGAAGTTAACTCCGAATCAGTTATACAGTACAGTACATTTAAAAAATTGGGTGCACTGGTGCTTTAGAGCTAATTGATCTGGGGACCTCCTGAAAGAGGCTATCAAAGGTTTTATAGCAGAATCCCCAGCAAAAATGGGGATCTCCTAAACTGTGTTCGTTATTTATTCTTCATGTAAAGTATCAAGTTAAAAGAGACATAGAAAAACATGTTGTTCATTGATCTGATCACATACCCTCAACTCCTCTGCCTTTAACACGATATTGATAATTACTGTTGTAATTAATTACATGTTGGAACTTGTTTATCACTTCAGGGAACATAAGAGATACTCAAATCAAAGCAATTACTTCACATTTCACCTAACTGGACTAGAAGAACACTGATGTGTCAAGTTTTGCTATTTCATATTAAATCATAGACAATTAGAAGGTTGCAAACAACATTCAGTGGGAACCAGTGCAGCTGAAGGAAATGCCACTTATGCATTAGAGAGTAAGCTATAAGTGCAGATCCTTTTCGATTGGACATTTTCAGTTATAGAATAAGGATCAGAGAGCAGACAGCCACTTAGCCACATTAAAATCCATGAAATGTGACTCTAAGAGGATATTTATGTATGTTTCACAATAACTTTAAAAACTACATATATACTGTATATCCATAGAAAAATCATAATTTAGAAAAAAAAAATTCTAAAAACTGGCATATCCTACAATAAACAAATTTATGTGTTATAAAAAAAAACAGATTAAGCAGATTATTATAAACATTCTACAGGATAAAATAGAATGATATATAAATGTATATTTAAGTTTAAAGGGAATAAGGTATATAAGAGACAAAAAAATCACCTAGAGCTTGAATTTAATACACTGCATAATTTAATCACATGGTGATTTAATTTTTGTTATTATGGCAGAATACCTAGGATGCTGTTTGGCAAATGACCAAGCAAAAAGAAAGAAGTGGCAAAGATGATTGGCAAGAGGTCATAAGACTCTTTGACCAAAATAAGAAGCAGACTATAGTCCCTAATCATGGAAGCTGGGCACATGTTTTTCCTGCCATTAATCTCATGCTTAGTCAATAAAGACATTGTCACTGATACAGATGATTGGGAATGTGTTGCCTTTGAAATGAATAGCTGAAGAACTCCCTAAATAATCTAGACCTTTAAAGGCTGCTAAAGGCACAGGGGTGCAAAGACACTTATCAGAGTTCTCATTACTTTTCACTGTACAATTAACCATTATGTATTATTTTTTCTTTTACAGATATGTGCTAAAGCACCCTGAGACAGCCCCCCTGTATATTTATCATTTATATGCAGTACATATCCCCTCTTGTTTGCCATATTTTATTCCTTTCACTGCAAATCTTTTTCACATTCACAACATTTAGGACTTTTCAACTATGACATTTAAACTCAGCAGTTAAATTGTGCTGTGTATTGTTTGGTTAGTGAAATGTACTGCCATTGTGAGCAGTAAAATAGGCTACTGTGGCAGCCTAATCATAAATGTCTATTGTGCCTAATATAAGTGCACTTCATCATGATGATGTGAACAGCCATCAGCCATTACAAACTTTCACTCTTTATGTTATTAAACTAAATAACTACTATGTTGTTAAACTAAAATTGTAATATTCTTCATATAGCATTGTGGAAATAAATATTTCTATATTTAATACAAATACCTAACTGGTTACAGGGGTATGGTGATGCTGGTAATACTTGAAAGTGGCTGATAATAAAGTTTAAAGGTGGATCCTTTTGGGGACATGTTCTGCTTCTGAGTGAGATGCCACTTCAAAAGTAGAAGGAAAGGTCACAAGCAAGGAGCTGAAGACAAGCATCAGGTTTTTGACAGATGATTGTATGGTTAAGAAAATCAACCATGAAATCAAAATTGATAAGTGAAGATCATGGGAAAAATCATGAGTACGTAATGCACATGGTAGATTGGTGCTCGAATATCCAGAGCAGCCAAAATGAAACAGTATTGTTAGGCACCAGCATAGCTAAACGAGAAACAGAAGTTAAAAACCAGGAACATTAAGTAATAAAATATCACAAGGAGATTTTCACAAAATATAGACAACTCCAAAAGACAGAGTGATTCATTACGGCTGAAAGCCATATTAAATACCCTCACCCCATGCACCACATCTAATGCTAAGTAATATTTGAAGGTAATTTGGTAATTATCTGCACTTCTGTGATAATTTAGTTTGAGTTGGCTGTACAGCTTTCCCTGCACAAATGTGAAAACATAATGTCTCTGTGGTAACAGTGGTAAAGCTTGGATCTTGATCAGTCAGTTTCTTCTGTTGTCTTCTAGGAGTAAACATGCGCACTCAGCTATCTGTTAGTACCAAAGAGGAGCAGTGAGCAATAATCCACATTTTATGAGATGAAGGTGTACCGGGTTTCAAAATCCATAGAGGGCATTCTGCACAATGTGCAGACAGTATGAGGAAGTCGGGAGTGGCAGAGAAGTATGTAAGAGTTATACAGGATATGTACGAGGGAAGTGTGACAGTGGTGAGAACTGCAGTAGGAGTGATGGATGCATTCAAGTTGGAAGTGGGATTACATCAGGGATCGGCTCTGATACCTTTCTTATTTACAATGGTGATGGACAGGTAGACAAGCGAGATTAGACAGGAGTCCCCGTGGACTATGATGTTTGCTGATGACGTTGTGATCTGTAGCGATAGTAGGGAGCAGGTTGAGGAGACCCTGGAGAGGTGGAGATATGCTCTAGAGAGGAGAGGCATGAAGGACAGTAGGAACAAGACAGAATACATGTGTGTAAATGAGAGGGAGGTCAGTGGAATGGTGAGGATGCAGGGAGTTGAGTTGGCGAAGGTGGATGAGTTTAAATAATTGGGATCAACAGTACAGAGTAATGGGGATTGTGGAAGAGAGGTGAAAAAGAGTGCAGGAAGAGTGGAGTGGGTGGAGAAGAGTGTCAGGAGTCATTTGTGACAGACGGATATCAGCAAGAGTGAAAGGGAAGGTCAACAGGATGGTAGTGAGACCAGTTATGTTATATGGGTTGGAGACGGTGGCACTGACCAGAAAGCAGGAGACAGAATTGGAGGTGGCAGAGTTAAAGATGTTAAGATTTGCATTGAGTGTGACAAGGATGGACAGGATTAGAAATGAGTACTTTAGAGGGTCAGCTCAAGTTGGACGGTTGGGAGACAAAGTCAGAGAGGCAAGATTACGTTGATTTGGATATGTGCAGAGGAGAGATGCTGGGTATATTGGGAGAAGGATGCTAAGGATAGAGCTGCCAGGTAAGAGGAAAACACGAAGGCCTAAGAGAAGATGTATGGATGTGGTGAGAGAAGACATGCAGGTGATGGGTGTAACAGAACAAGATGCAGAGGACAGGACGATATGGAAAAAGATGATCCGCTATGGAAACCCGTAACGGGAGCAGCCGAAAGAAGAAGATGAAGAAAGTGTTTACAAATAGATTAAGAGGTTAGAAAATGGGCGGACAATTGTTAAACATAAAGAAGGTGATGGACACCCGTCCACATCCACAACCAACAACACTGAACAAGTCTATACCACAATTTTGATGAACCAATGAGGATTTTGGCCCCTGAGCACAGTGGTGCTAACTCCTAGAAAACAACAAGAAAACCTGTCAAATCAAGGTCAAACCTTTACCACTGTGACCACAGATAAACAATGTTTCCACATGTACATGGGAAAAGCTTAACCCAAACAAAATTTTCACAAAAGTGCAGGTAGTTGTTGGTTTATTCGTGAAAACAGTGTAAACTGAGAGGCACAGTTATATCACAGAAAGGTGGTCTCAAGTTAAGAATGCAAGAAATGTGTGACAAAAAGAAGTTTCAATACAATGTCAAATGTCCGTTTGAAACTTTTCTATCAAAGAATATGCTTTTTTGCAGTCACTCAATGAAAGTGTTAATAGAGGCTTGGGCTCGGTTTGTGCTGCCTGTACAAACCTTAAGGGTTTGCAATAGGGATGGTCACTATGATCGGTAATTTCTGTGAACTACTCGTATATACTGGATCTTATTAGTTTGTTCATTGATTTATATTATTTCAGGTAATAATTTACAAGCTATATTGCTTTAAGTTATGAATTCCTTTACTCCCGGCACAGTGTGTCCTGCAAACACAGTCTATGTATTTTTCATTACATTTTAAAATAGAAGATGCTGCAGCACCTTTTATAAAGCACAGCAGAATGTCTGAATGACAAGGAAATGAAAATGTACCTCTAACAAAGTTACCACTTACTCATGTCTGTGCTGACAATTAACACCTAATGCATAGGTTTGGGACGTGGGTGGAAACAGGAGTACTCACAGAAAATTCACATTATTAAAATCAAACCCTGCAACTGTACACAAACAAGTAATACCAGGATGGGAATTTAATCCAGAAGTCTAGAACTGGTAAGCAATATTGCTAACCATTGTGCTACCATAAATCAGGTATCATTGTGTTGCTTCAGTGAGTTAGGCTAGTAATTAATTATTTTGTGGCACCATAACCACAAGGGCTCACCAATAGCCAGTTACCTTTAGCACATTCATGCACATTATCCAGTTGAAGTGCTGTGTTTTGTCATCTCTTCCAGATGTTGTTATGCAGCAGCTGTCCAATTTGGAATAGCCACATGCCACCTTAACCTGAACAGCTTGTAAGCTGCTACAAACTGGCCAGTCAAGTATACTTGACTGATTTAAAGGCACCACATACGATCTGGCAATTAATTGTAAACAGTGATATGTCAGCACACTATTTGCAGTATGTTTACAGAATACTAAAAACAAGATATTCATCTCCACAATTCCAAAGATTATGAAAAAACAGCAGAATGGAATAAAACTGCAAGATTATGGAGGTAATTTGAACTCTTTCTTAAAAAAAATACCTTAATTATTTTAAATGTCACTCTTTCTTTATCTCAACAGCCAATTTAGGCCCTCTGGCATGCCTTGTTAACACAGATAAATGGTTAACCTTCACAGCAGACAATGGAAAGTTGTGGTGCAGCAAGAATTGTAAAGGTGATGCTTGTAAAATTGGGGTGGAGAGCGAATATGATGATGCACTCTGCAAGTACAAAGCATCATTTAGTAAGAGTGGCAACATTCTGCTGCAGGACAGACGGGGTATGTACCTCTGCAGAAGTCCAGAGAATTCCACTCAATACATCCAAGCTACTAAGCACCATCCTGATGCCTCCTGTGAATTTGAAGTCTCTGTAATGAATGGAAAGGTGCTCTTCAAAGCTGATAATGGCAAGATGCTAAGCAGAATCTTCCATGATTTGTCCGACAACATAGAGGCAGAAAAAAATTCCCCAGATGTGTTCTGCAAGTTTACTGTCAGTACTGGAGGTGAGTTATGGGTAACCATGTTATGAAGTTATATAACAATTTGCAAATTACCTGTAAATAAGTTTAAAAAAAAGGTTATTTCTGTTCTCGGTTTACTCAGATATATTGGACTTTATTTGTCAGACAACTCAAAGATGCTGCCCTCTAAGTAACTAAAAAATGCCACTGATGTCAATGGTTCAGTACCTGTCTTTAGTAAGGAAACTGCTGTGAAAAATGTACTGTATATTAATAAATAAGAATAATTTGCCAAGTACTTTCAAAGAGGCACACTGTTCAAAGTCTACCCATACCATTGTTAATAACATCTCTACCCATCTTTTCAGTTTCCAATACAGGCACAACACTGAAAACAAACCTGGATGGGAGGCCATTCCACAACAGCATACAATCACATTATTTCATTTTAGAGTCACCAGTTCCACAAATCTGGATATAGAGAGGAGGCAGAAGAGAATTCAGAAGAGCATAGGAAAGCATTCAAGTTCTAAGGAAATAGTCACCAGCTTCGTTATCTAATATATAAGCTTAGAGCTGTGAGGCAAACACTATACACTATACTGTATCCTATACAAGTATTTATGTCTCAAATAATAAGAAAACAAGTATTAGCAAATAATGCCTGTTTTAAAACCCACCTATCGCCATATTTCATGTTTCGGTTTGCCATGATAGTCACATCATGCCACTTTAATTTCAATGGTAATCACTTTGGTAGAATATACTATCTTTAAGCAGCTTAGCATTGATATTAAAGACAAACTTTGTCATCTATCCATTTACCTATCCAGTATACAGAAGTTTGTAGTTTGATCTTTCATATCTTTGTTGAGGAACACTTGTGTCTATATTAAATGTGTATTTTTTCTCATACAGTGGACAATGTAGGCCCACTGGCATGTTACATTGATACAGAGAAACTGGTAACATTTGTGGCTGATAATGGAAAGTTTTGGTGCAACACCATTTGTAAAGATGACACGTGTAGAATTCAGGTGGATGAAAAATATGACGACACACAGTGCAAGTATAAGGTATCTCAGGCCAGGAGTGGCAAGATTCTGCTGCAGGACAGACGGGGTATGTACCTCTGCAGAAGTCCAGAGTATTCCATTCAATACATTCAAGCTGCAAAGCACCACCCTGATGCCTCCTGCGAATTTGAAGTTTCTGAGATGGATGGAAAGGTGCTCTTCAAAGCTGACAATGGCAAGATGCTAAGCAGAATCCTTCGGGGCTCGCAGGACAACATTGAGGCAGAAAAAGCTTCTCCAGATGTGTTCTGCAAATTTACTGTCCAGAGTGGAGGTAACACTGGACGTGACACTGGAGGTAAGTCATTCAGAACTTTAGTACAAAATTTAGATAAACTATTTAGTCAGTTTAGTGCTGCAGTGGTAGCACGGCCGGCTCACAACAGTCCTTCCTGTGTGGAGAATGCATGTTCTCTCCATTTCCATAGGAGTTTCTTCCGGCTGCTCTGGTTTCCTCCCACGGTCCAAAGACACACAGGAAAGGTGGAATGGTGATGATAAATTGCTCCTTGTGTCTGTGTGTTCATCCTGCAATAGCCGTGCGCCCAAAGCTTGCTGGGTTAAAATCCAGCTTCCCCAAGATGCTGCTCAGGATAAAGTGGGTTTAGAGAATGGGCAGGGTTAAATAATTTACTTGAATAAGTGTAAAAATGCTACTTTTGTTCATTTTGCTCAGAGAAAACTTAATTTTACAAGGTAAAACATTTTTGTATTAAAAGATGTTGCTCCTAGACTGACTAGAGACATCCCATTTCTATCAGTGACTGGGCTCCTGACTTTATTGAGCAAGTACAGGGACTTGAAAAATGTGGCCTGTTAACTAAGAACAGTGTGTAAAAAATTTCAAAGTGGAAAATCGCAGAACTGTCCCACCTATATCATATATACAGCCAGATAACCTACATTTAAAAATATCTGTCCTTCTATCAATTTTTTTTAACTCACTGCTTTCAGTACAGCGGTGGTCACAGGTAGCCAGAGTCTATATTGATTACATGCACAAAACAAAAAAAATCAGCCCTAGACAGAATGGCTGTCCATACCAGGGTACTTTTGTAATGTGTCAAATTAGAGACATCAGTTATGCTAATATGCATGTCTTTGGGACGTCAGAGGAAACTGGGAAGAACTCAGAAAACACAGGAGACAATTAAAATCCCATGCAGACAACAACCAGTTTGGGGATCTAACACACATTCCTGGAGTTATGGGACAAAAGTGATAAAACACTGCACTGCCCCTTCAATGTGACGGATGCATCCTGAAAATAAAGGAACAAGTGTTATCAAACACCACACCATTTTACAACCCAACAAGTAATAAATTTAATATGTCTATTTGCTATGACACAATTATGTTCAAATACCATATCTATGGTAATTACTTTGGAGAGGATGCATAAATCTTGAAGTATAGTCTAATATTAATCTGGCTTTATGATGACTGATTTTGCCGTCTTTCCAATTGTTTGCATATTATCTAAAACTACAAATTCAAGTATGTCATACCTTTATTGTGCAAACCCCTCATATCAATATTAAATGCACATAACATGCGTTTCTTTCTCTCTTACAGTGGACAATGTGAGTTCTTTGGCAAATATTATTGGTTCAGAGAAATGGCTAACAATTGTGGCTGATAATGGAAAGTACTGGTGCAACAATCTTTGTACACAAGTAGCATGTATAATTCAAGTGGTTGAAACCTATGATGAACTACGCTGCAGGTATAAAGCATCTCACGCCAGGAATGGTAAGATTCTGCTGCAGGATATGCGGGGTATGTACCTCTGTAGAAGTCCTAAGTATTCCATTCAATACATCCAACCTGCAAAGCACCACCCTGATGCCTCCTGCGAATTTGAAGTTTCTGAGATGGATGGAAAGGTGCTCTTCAAAGCTGATAATGGCAAGATGCTAAGCAGAATCCTTCGGGGCTCGAGGACAACATTGAGGCAGAAAAAGCTTCTCCAGATGTGTTCTGCAAATTTACTGTCCAGAGTGGAGGTAACACTGGAGGTAACACTGGACGTGACACTGGAGGTAAGTCATTCAGAACTTTAGTACAAAATTTAGATAAACTATTTAGTCAGTTTAGTGCTGCAGTGGTAGCACGGCCGGCTCACAACAGTCCTTCCTGTGTGGAGAATGCATGTTCTCTCCATTTCCATAGGAGTTTCTTCCGGCTGCTCTGGTTTCCTCCCACGGTCCAAAGACACACAGGAAAGGTGGAATGGTGATGATAAATTGCTCCTTGTGTCTGTGTGTTCATCCTGCAATAGCCGTGCGCCCAAAGCTTGCTGGGTTAAAATCCAGCTTCCCCAAGATGCTGCTCAGGATAAAGTGGGTTTAGAGAATGGGCAGGGTTAAATAATTTACTTGAATCAGTGTAAAAATGCTACTTTTGTTCATTTTGCTCAGAGAAAACTTAATTTTACAAGGTAAAACATTTTTGTATTAAAAGATGTTGCTCCTAGACTGACTAGAAACATCCCATTTCTATCAGTGACTGGGCTCCTGACTTTATTGAGCAAGTACAGGGACTTGAAAAATGTGGCCTGTTAACTAAGAACAGTGTGTAAAAAATTTCAAAGTGGCAAATCGCAGAACAGTCCCACCTATATCATATATACAGCCAGATAACCTACATTTAAAAATATCTGTCCTTCTATCAATTTTTTTTAACTCACTGCTTTCAGTACAGCGGTGGTCACAGGTAGCCAGAGTCTATATTGATTACGTGCACAAAACAAAAAAAATCAGCCCTAGACAGAATGGCTGTCCATACCAGGGTACTTTCGTAATGTGTCAAATTAGAGACATCAGTTATGCTAATATGCATGTCTTTGGGACGTCAGAGGAAACTGGGAAGAACTCAGAAAACACAGAAGACAATTAAAATCCCATGCAGACAACAACCAGTTTGGGGATCTAACACACATTCCTGGAGTTATGGGACAAAAGTGATAAAACACTGCACTGCCCCTTCAATGTGACGGATGCATCCTGAAAATAAAGGAACAAGTGTTATCAAACACCACACCATTTTACAACCCAACAAGTAATAAATTTCATATGTCTATTTGCTATGACACAATTATGTTCAAATACCATATCCATGGTAATTACTTTGGAGAGGATGCATAAATCTTGAAGTATAGTCTAATATTAAACTGGCTTTATGATGACTGATTTTGCCATCTTTCCAATTGTTTGCATATTATCTAAAACTACAAATTCAAGTATGTCATACCTTTATTGTGCAAACCCCTCATATCAATATTAAATTCACATAACATGTGTTTCTTTCTCTCTTACAGTGGACAATGTGAGTTCTTTGGCAAATATTATTGGTTCAGAGAAATGGCTAACAATTGTGGCTGATAATGGAAAGTACTGGTGCAACAATCTTTGTACACAAGTAGCATGTAGAATTCAAGTGGTTGAAACCTATGATGAACTACGCTGCAGGTATAAAGTGTCTCACGCCAGGAATGGTAAGATTCTGCTGCAGGATATGCGGGGTATGTACCTCTGCAGAAGTCCGGAGTATTCCATTCAATACATCCAAGCTGCAAAGCACCACCCTGATGCCTCCTGCGAATTTGAAGTTTCTGAGATGGATGGAAAGGTGCTCTTCAAAGCTGACAATGGCAAGATGCTAAGCAGAATCCTTCGGGGCTCGCAGGACAACATTGAGGCAGAAAAAGCTTCTCCAGATGTGTTCTGCAAATTTACTGTCCAGAGTGGAGGGAACACTGGAGGTAACACTGGACGTGACACTGGAGGTAAGTCATTCAGAACTTTAGTACAAAATTTAGATAAACTATTTAGTCAGTTTAGTGCTGCAGTGGTAGCACGGCCGGCTCACAACAGTCCTTCCTGTGTGGAGAATGCATGTTCTCTCCATTTCCGTAGGAGTTTCTTCCGGCTGCTCTTGTTTCCTCCCACGGTCCAAAGACACACAGGAAAGGTGGAATGGTGATGATAAATTTCTCCTTGTGCCTGTGTGTTCATCCTGCAATAGCCGTGCGCCCAAAGCTTGCTGGGTTAAAATCCAGCTTCCCCAAGATGCTGCTCAGGATAAAGTGGGTTTAGAGAATGGGCAGGGTTAAATAATTTACTTGAATAAGTGTAAAAATGCTACTTTTGTTCATTTTGCTCAGAGAAAACTTAATTTTACAAGGTAAAACATTTTTGTATTGAAAGATGTTGCTCCTAGACTGACTAGAGACATCCCATTTCTATCAGTGACTGGGCTCCTGACTTTATTGAGCAAGTACAGGGACTTGAAAATGTGGCCTGTTAACTAAGAACAGTGTGTAAAAAATTTTCAAAGTGGAAAATCGCAGAACAGTCCCACCTATATCATATATACAGCCAGATAACCTACATTTAAAAATATCTGTCCTTCTATCAATTTTTTTTAACTCACTGCTTTCAGTACAGCGGTGGTCACAGGTAGCCAGAGTCTATATTGATTACGTGCACAAAACAAAAAAAATCAGCCCTAGACAGAATGGCTGTCCATACCAGGGTACTTTCGTAATGTCTCAAATTAGAGACATCAGTTATGCTAATATGCATGTCTTTGGGATGTCAGAGGAAACTGGGAAGAACTCAGAAAACACAAAAGACAATTAAAATCCCATGCAGACAACAACCAGTTTGGGGATCTAACACACATTCCTGGAGTTATGGGACAAAAGTGATAAAACACTGCACTGCCCCTTCAATGTGACGGATGCATCCTGAAAATAAAGGAACAAGTGTTATCAAACACCACACCATTTTACAACCCAACAAGTAATAAATTTCATATGTCTATTTGCTATGACACAATTATGTTCAAATACCATATCCATGGTAATTACTTTGGAGAGGATGCATAAATCTTGAAGTATAGTCTAATATTAAACTGGCTTTATGATGACTGATTTTGCCGTCTTTCCAATTGTTTGCATATTATCTAAAACTACAAATTCAAGTATGTCATACCTTTATTGTGCAAACCCCTCATATCAATATTAAATGCACATAACATGCGTTTCTTTCTCTCTTACAGTGGACAATGTGAGTTCTTTGGCAAATATTATTGGTTCAGAGAAATGGCTAACAATTGTGGCTGATAATGGAAAGTACTGGTGCAACAATCTTTGTACACAAGTAGCATGTATAATTCAAGTGGTTGAAACCTATGATGAACTACGCTGCAGGTATAAAGCGTCTCACACCAGGAGTGGCAAGATTCTGCTGCAGGACAGATTGGGTATGTACCTCTGTAGAAGTCCGAAGTATTCCATTCAATACATCCAAGCTGCAAAGCACCACCCTGATGCCTCCTGCGAATTTGAAGTTTCTGAGATGGATGGAAAGGTGCTCTTCAAAGCTGACAATGGCAAGATGCTAAGCAGAATCCTTCGGGGCTCGCAGGACAACATTGAGGCAGAAAAAGCTTCTCCAGATGTGTTCTGCAAATTTACTGTCCAGAGTGGAGGTAACACTGGACGTGACACTGGAGGTAAGTCATTCAGAACTTTAGTACAAAATTTAGATAAACTATTTAGTCAGTTTAGTGCTGCAGTGGTAGCACGGCCGGCTCACAACAGTCCTTCCTGTGTGGAGAATGCATGTTCTCTCCATTTCCATAGGAGTTTCTTCCGGCTGCTCTGGTTTCCTCCCACGGTCCAAAGACACACAGGAAAGGTGGAATGGTGATGATAAATTGCTCCTTGTGTCTGTGTGTTCATCCTGCAATAGCCGTGCCCAAAGCTTGCTGGGTTAAAATCCAGCTTCCCCAAGATGCTGCTCAGGATAAAGTGGGTTTAGAGAATGGGCAGGGTTAAATAATTTACTTGAATCAGTGTAAAAATGCTACTTTTGTTCATTTTGCTCAGAGAAAACTTAATTTTACAAGGTAAAACATTTTTGTATTAAAAGATGTTGCTCCTAGACTGACTAGAAACATCCCATTTCTATCAGTGACTGGGCTCCTGACTTTATTGAGCAAGTACAGGGACTTGAAAAATGTGGCCTGTTAACTAAGAACAGTGTGTAAAAAATTTCAAAGTGGCAAATCGCAGAACAGTCCCACCTATATCATATATACAGCCAGATAACCTACATTTAAAAATATCTGTCCTTCTATCAATTTTTTTTAACTCACTGCTTTCAGTACAGCGGTGGTCACAGGTAGCCAGAGTCTATATTGATTACGTGCACAAAACAAAAAAAATCAGCCCTAGACAGAATGGCTGTCCATACCAGGGTACTTTCGTAATGTGTCAAATTAGAGACATCAGTTATGCTAATATGCATGTCTTTGGGACGTCAGAGGAAACTGGGAAGAACTCAGAAAACACAGAAGACAATTAAAATCCCATGCAGACAACAACCAGTTTGGGGATCTAACACACATTCCTGGAGTTATGGGACAAAAGTGATAAAACACTGCACTGCCCCTTCAATGTGACGGATGCATCCTGAAAATAAAGGAACAAGTGTTATCAAACACCACACCATTTTACAACCCAACAAGTACTGAATTTAATATGTCTATTTGCTATGACACAATTATGTTCAAATACCATATCTATGGTAATTACTTTGGAGAGGATGCATAAATCTTGAAGTATAGTCTAATATTAATCTGGCTTTATGATGACTGATTTTGCCGTCTTTCCAATTGTTTGCATATTATCTAAAACTACAAATTCAAGTATGTCATACCTTTATTGTGCAAACCCCTCATATCAATATTAAATGCACATAACATGCGTTTCTTTCTCTCTTACAGTGGACAATGTGAGTTCTTTGGCAAATATTATTGGTTCAGAGAAATGGCTAACAATTGTGGCTGATAATGGAAAGTACTGGTGCAACAATCTTTGTACACAAGTAGCATGTAGAATTCAAGTGGTTGAAACCTATGATGAACTACGCTGCAGGTATAAAGCGTCTCACACCAGGAGTGGCAAGATTCTGCTGCAGGACAGATTGGGTATGTACCTCTGTAGAAGTCCGGAGTATTCCATTCAATACATCCAAGCTGCAAAGCACCACCCTGATGCCTCCTGCGAATTTGAAGTTTCTGAGATGGATGGAAAGGTGCTCTTCAAAGCTGACAATGGCAAGATGCTAAGCAGAATCCTTCGGGGCTCAGGACAACATTGAGGCAGAAAAAGCTTCTCCAGATGTGTTCTGCAAATTTACTGTCCAGAGTGGAGATAACACTGGACGTGACACTGGACGTGACACTGGAGGTAAGTCATTCAGAACTTTAGTACAAAATTTAGATAAACTATTTAGTCAGTTTAGTGCTGCAGTGGTAGCACGGCCGGCTCACAACAGTCCTTCCTGTGTGGAGAATGCATGTTCTCTCCATTTCCATAGGAGTTTCTTCCGGCTGCTCTTGTTTCCTCCCACGGTCCAAAGACACACAGGAAAGGTGGAATGGTGATGATAAATTTCTCCTTGTGCCTGTGTGTTCATCCTGCAATAGCCGTGCGCCCAAAGCTTGCTGGGTTAAAATCCAGCTTCCCCAAGATGCTGCTCAGGATAAAGTGGGTTTAGAGAATGGGCAGGGTTAAATAATTTACTTGAATAAGTGTAAAAATGCTACTTTTGTTCATTTTGCTCAGAGAAAACTTAATTTTACAAGGTAAAACATTTTTGTATTGAAAGATGTTGCTCCTAGACTGACTAGAGACATCCCATTTCTATCAGTGACTGGGCTTCTGACTTTATTGAGCAAGTACAGGGACTTGAAAATGTGGCCTGTTAACTAAGAACAGTGTGTAAAAAATTTTCAAAGTGGAAAATCGCAGAACAGTCCCACCTATATCATATATACAGCCAGATAACCTACATTTAAAAATATCTGTCCTTCTATCAATTTTTTTTAACTCACTGCTTTCAGTACAGCGGTGGTCACAGGTAGCCAGAGTCTATATTGATTACGTGCACAAAACAAAAAAAATCAGCCCTAGACAGAATGGCTGTCCATACCAGGGTACTTTCGTAATGTGTCAAATTAGAGACATCAGTTATGCTAATATGCATGTCTTTGGGATGTCAGAGGAAACTGGGAAGAACTCAGAAAACACAAAAGACAATTAAAATCCCATGCAGACAAACAACCAGTTTGGGGATCTAACACACATTCCTGGAGTTATGGGACAAAAGTGATAAAACACTGCACTGCCCCTTCAATGTGACGGATGCATCCTGAAAATAAAGGAACAAGTGTTATCAAACACCACACCATTTTACAACCCAACAAGTAATAAATTTCATATGTCTATTTGCTATGACACAATTATGTTCAAATACCATATCCATAGTAATTACTATGGAGAGGATGCATAAATCTTGAAGTATAGTCTAATATTAATCTGGCTTTATGATGACTGATTTTGCCATCTTTCCAATTGTTTGCATATTATCTAAAACTACAAATTCAAGTATGTCATACCTTTATTGTGCAAACCCCTCATATCAATATTAAATGCACATAACATGCGTTTCTTTCTCTCTTACAGTGGACAATGTGAGTTCTTTGGCAAATATTATTGGTTCAGAGAAATGGCTAACAATTGTGGCTGATAATGGAAAGTACTGGTGCAACAATCTTTGTACACAAGTAGCATGTAGAATTCAAGTGGTTGAAACCTATGATGAACTACGCTGCAGGTATAAAGCGTCTCACGCCAGGAATGGTAAGATTCTGCTGCAGGATATGCGGGGTATGTACCTCTGTAGAAGTCCGGATTATTTCATTCAATACATCCAAATTGAATACATCCAAACTGCAAAGCATCACCCTGATGCCTCCTGCGAATTTGAAGTTTCTGAGATGGATGGAAAGGTGCTCTTTAAAGCTGACAATGGCAAGATGCTAAGCAGAATTCTTCGGGGCTGGGATGACAACATTGAGGCAGAAAAAGCTTCTCCAGATGTGTTCTGCAAATTTACTGTCCAGAGTGGAGGTAGCACTGGACGTGACACTGGAGGTAAGTCATTCAGAACTTTAGTACAAAATTTAGATAAACTATTTAGGCAGTTTAGTGCTGCAGTGGTAGCACGGCCGGCTCACAACAGTCCTTCCTGTGTGGAGAATGCATGTTCTCTCCAATTCCATAGGAGTTTCTTCCGGCTGCTCTGGTTTCCTCCCACGGTCCAAAGACACACAGGAAAGGTGGAATGGTGATGATAAATTGCTCCTTGTGTCTGTGTGTTCATCCTGCAATAGCCGTGCGCCCATAGCTTGCTGGGTTAAAATCCAGCTTCCCCAAGATGCTGCTCAGGATAAAGTGGGTTTAGAGAATGGGCAGGGTTAAATAATTTACTTGAATAAGTGTAAAAATGCTACTTTTGTTCATTTTGCTCAGAGAAAACTTAATTTTACAAGGTAAAACATTTTTGTATTAAAAGATGTTGCTCCTAGACTGACTAGAAACATCCCATTTCTATCAGTGACTGGGCTCCTGACTTTATTGAGCAAGTACAGGGACTTGAAAAATGTGGCCTGTTAACTAAGAACAGTGTGTAAAAAATTTCAAAGTGGCAAATCGCAGAACAGTCCCACCTATATCATATATACAGCCAGATAACCTACATTTAAAAATATCTGTCCTTCTATCAATTTTTTTTAACTCACTGCTTTCAGTACAGCGGTGGTCACAGGTAGCCAGAGTCTATATTGATTACGTGCACAAAACAAAAAAAATCAGCCCTAGACAGAATGGCTGTCCATACCAGGGTACTTTCGTAATGTGTCAAATTAGAGACACCAGTTATGCTAATATGCATGTCTTTGGGACGTCAGAGGAAACTGGGAAGAACTCAGAAAACACAGGAGACAATTAAAATCCCATGCAGACAACAACCAGTTTGGGGATCTAACACACATTCCTGGAGTTATGGGACAAAAGTGATACAATACTGCACTGCCCCTTCATTGTGACGGATGCATCCTGAAAATAAAGAAACAAGTTTTATTAAACACCACACCATTTTACAACCCAACAAGTAATAAATTTCATATGTCTATTTGCTATGACACAATTATGTTCAAATACCATATCTATGGTAATTACTTTGGAGAGGATGCATAAATCTTGAAGTATAGTCTAATATTAATCTGGCTTTATGATGACTGATTTTGCCGTCTTTCCAATTGTTTGCATATTATCTAAAACTACAAATTCAAGTTATGTCATACCTTTATTGTGCAAACCCCTCATATCAATATTAAATGCACATAACATGCGTTTCTTTCTCTCTCACAGTGGACAATGTGAGTTCTTTGGCAAATATTATTGGTTCAGAGAAATGGGTAACAATTGTGGCTGATAATGTAAAGTTTTGGTGCCATGAGCTTTGTACAGCTGTGTCGTGCAAAATTAAAGTCAATCATAATTATAATGACACACACTGTAGGCCAGGAATGGGAAGATTCTGGTGCAAGACACAAGAGGCATGTACCTCTGGAGAAGCCTTGAGTATTCCATTAACTACATTTAAGTTACTAAAAACCTGCCTGATTCTTCCTGTGAATTCCGAATTGAAATGATGGATGGAAAGGTGCTCTTCAAAGCTAATAATGGCAAGATGCTAAACAGAATCCTACATGGCTTGGAAGACAATATTGAGGCAGAAGACGACACATTCATTTTTCAAATAATACAGTGTTAATATGAATGATAATACACATTATCAAATATTACACTATTTAAAAAAAATAGACAATAATAAATTTCAAATCTCAATTAGTCATGATATAATTAGGTTTAAATGCCATAATCAGTTGTGAGAGAATAAACAATCTTGGAAGTGTTAGCATTCATCTCACTTTATAATGACTGGCTTTGTTTCTGTTCAGGTACTGATGCATTACAAAGAACTACATAGTCAAGTATTTCAGAACTCTACTTTACAAACCCCTCCTGTTTACAATATATTAAATGTACAGTACACTGTATGTCTTTATTTCTCTTCCACAGTTAAACATGAAAGTCCATTGATATACAGTATTGTTTCAAATAACTGGATAACAATTGTGGCTGATAATGGAAAGTACTGGTGCAACAAGCTTTGTACACAAGTAGCATGTAGAATTCAAGTGGTTGAAACCTATGATGAACTACGCTGCAGGTATAAAGCGTCTCACGCCAGGAATGGTAAGATTCTGCTGCAGGATATGCGGGGTATGTACCTCTGTAGAATTCCTAAGTATTCCATTCAATACATCCAAGCTGCAAAGCACCACCCTGATGCCTCCTGCGAATTTGAAGTTTCTGAGATGGATGGAAAGGTGCTCTTCAAAGCTGACAATGGCAAGATGCTAAGCAGAATTCTTCGGGGCTGGGATGACAACATTGAGGCAGAAAAAGCTTCCCCAGATTTTTTCTGCAAATTTACTGTCAACACTGGGGGTAAGTGGACCACTTTAATATAACATTTGGCTACATAATTTAGACAGCAAACCAAAAATAAGTATTAATATGTTATTTTTATTAATTTTGCTCAGAGAAAATGCACTTTTTCACACATCAGACATTTTTGTATTGAAAATTGTTGCCCTTTGAGTGACTAGAAAGATCTCATTTATGTCAGCAGGTTAATCCCTGGCTTTAGAGAGTACATGAAAGTCACGATGTTAACTTGGGTTGGTGTGTTACAAATTTTCAAAGTATCAAAATGCAATACTGTTTTCTGTAATTATTGTATATGTAACAGTCAAATTGATATTTTATGATAACATGAAATTAAGTTTAGATATTTTAAAATGCTGTTAATATTTTAAGATATCTGAAATTAATTTCCAGAGATCTCAAAATATGTTGTTTTAACATTTTAAGATATCTCAAAATACATTTTTAGAAATCTTAAAAAAAAATAATTTTGGCAAATTTACTGTTCTCTCTCATTGTCAAGTTTAAATGACTAAGCTGCATACAAAATGATAATTGTGTTTTTCATAATACTTTTGTAAAGACTCAAATAAGCTTGGAAATGCTTATGAAAAATATATGATTCATACATCTGTTCAACTCATAATTGTTGATTATATAATCATTTTTCTTTTTACGTGCAAGCGATGGGATCAGGACTCACTCACTATATACTCTACATAAAATAAATGTGATGTGTTAAAAGTAATTGCAATCATTAGTTTTTCAAAATCAGTTGTAGCACTTCAGGATCATTTCTTGTCTCAGCTTGTCTAATAGGAACTTTGGATAGGCTACTAGTCCTTCTCCGGACACGTTTACTCTCACATCTCCATTTGACCATACTGGGCAATTTGTAACATCAAAGAATCTAACCTACATATATTTGGGATGCAGAACAGTTGTACAGTGAAGTGAATTAAGTAATGTAGGGTTGGGTATAACCTTAAGGGCTAATGTATGGCATAAATCAAGAAGAAATCAAAAGGAACATTTTGCGATAAATGGATTCAAAATTACAGAAAGACTGTAAAATCGGCTATAGATGTTTCAGGTAAATCTCAAAGGTTCCTTTCAAATGTATCAGGAAAATGTAATTAGTGAAGGAAGTGTATTGCCCAGATATATGGTCTTTGTATAAAAAATAACAATGTTGATTCCCGTTAAAATGGGAGAGGAAAAGTTAAAAAAATTCAACGCTGAGGAAAGTATGGTGCTATTGTATGAGGTGAAAAATATTTTGTATGTCTGAATAGCACAAAAACAAAAACAACTATGAAGTGAACTGTTTTATTTCAAATGTATAAAAAATTAACTTCAGTATTTTGGGAGTCTGCACTGTTTTCACAGCTAGTGAAAAAGTGAATTAAAAATACAAGTAAAAATAATCTTGGGTAGAGGAAAATAGTGGATAATGAGAAAGTTAAGATATTATAACACAGACATGACATTAACAATTTCTGGTACATAAGAAACTAGGGGGAATTTTTATGAAATAAAAAAAACATTGAAGAGACAAGATTAATTATCAAAGCGAGATAAAACAAGCAATAAAATATTGGATCAACCTGTGGGCTCATCTGAAGCAGCTACCTTAGTGTTGAGTGGAGGCGTTAACATTAACCTTCTCCTCTTTTCTTCCCTCTGTAGCTCAGAGAAGACGCAGGGCAATTGACTCCGCCCCTTCTGGTTTCTCTGCTGCTGAACTGACCACACCATAGTGCAGAGCTCCCTAAAATGTGACAGAAGACATTATTATAGCCAGACAATTTTGTTAACTTCTGCGCTTTCCTTTGTTGTTTATTGTGGTGTGCATAGTAGCACTTTTTTTGTTCTTTTGAGATTAAATTGAATGAGGGAAACTGGGTTGGCACCATAACATTTTCCTGTGAGAACCAGCAGTGCCTTATTCGACCACTACAGGCAATTGTTTCTTTATGTGAGTACAAGGGTTCAGTAAATTTGAGAAATTAATAAAAGTACCTGCTGGCATGTGAAAGAAATTTTCTTTTTGTTTCTATGGCAAAGGTAAATTGTTCCCAGAATTAAAATAGGAACTGTATGACAACTTACAGCACCTGCCTACAAAAAAAACAATAATTGTCTATGGTACTGCAACAGTATACCTTATTAACCTACCTTACCTAATTTCCAGTGCACCTACAAATTTTTTTTGTCTTGAATGGACCACATTTTACAGTAACTAGAAAATGTAATATATTTACTAAACAATGTCTACATATATTATGATATTGCTAAAACTGAGCACTTCACCCAGGTCTGTGACACTGTCCTTGTGGAGGGCACTTCTGCACATCAGTGATCTCTAAAGTTATGTTTTCTAGAGACATGTGCAAATGTTAGAGTTACTCATGGCAAATGAATCTAAAAATGATCATTATTTCTTCTCAAATTAAATTAAAGAGAACCTCACCTGGTGCAGTAATGACAAGACTCACGCCTGGAGGCAGGCCTAAGAAGTGGTGTGTTCCGGTGGCCATGAGACCCATGTAGACGGGTCAGACTCAATCTGAAAAAGCTGAGTCAAAGTGCAACGTGGGTTCACCACCCACTGCATACTAGACCTTGGCTAAGGAAAAAAATTTTAAGAGAGTCGGAATGCCATTTTTCAGGTGGTAAAAGGAGCTGCATCCCATGTAGAAGACTGAAAAATACCAGCTAGGTATAATTGTACTCACCTCTAAGCATACCAATGGCAAAGGAAGCAGATTCCTTGATCAAGGGTGGTCTTTGTCCTACAGAAGAGGCCCCAGTCAGGTACAGGATTACTCACCTCCAAGGAAGTTATGGCAGATTATTTCATATCTCAGGAAGGGGAGGCTACTCTCAGCAGCCTTGGAGAAATGTCCACCTCAACTAGGGGTGAAAAGAGCAGCTTGAGGAACTTGTTAACCGGGTGTAGATCCAACCCTGGAGGAGACAGTCCCAGAAAAATTGTTTGAGGTTGAGTCAATCTCTGGAGATGAGGTCACTTTTATGATTAAATTACTTCAGGACTGGAAGGCTGGAGTGTCATTTCTAATAATTATAAAGGGACAACAAGAGGGTGTGTTCCAATTATCATGGGATAATATTTCTCAGCCTTTTTGGCAAGACATTAGCTACGGCCTTTGAACATAGACTGTCCAATATTTGAGCCTTAGATTCAGGAGGACCAGTGGGTAACCTGTCCTGACACTTAGTGGACATACTTGCACACATAGACGAATAGTCATAGGAGTTTGTCATTTCTGTCTACATATGCATTGTGAACTTGGAAAAAGCTTATGACCATTGCGATCACCAGGGGGCGTTGTGGAACCCTAACCCCAGACACAACCTCACATACACAAGCCCTGATATTAAAAAAGGTATTTTTTTATAAAATATCTTACACAAAGGCTTCAAATGTATAATACATGTAGCACAACACAATTCTTCTCTCTCTTTCCTCTCTTCCACACCTACCAGGTGAATATTGTCCTCCTTCCACCCGAAAGATATCTCTTTTATCTGAGACCTGGGAGTACTTCTGGTACTAGGGCATAGCTCAATCGAAGTACTTCCAGGTCAATTGGAAGCCCCGCAAAGTAGCGACTGTGAATCCTTCAGCTCCCAACTGTTGGCCCCCACAGAACCCAAAAGAGCTGCGTCACTGGACTACAAGTTCAAGCATACCCTGTGAGCATCAGTGTGGAGATCCTAACCCAAAGAAGCCACCACCTAAAGTATTGGGAAAGGAAACATTTAGCAGTGTTCATCTGCCCCAATCCTTCCATTGTACTGGCCTCCTGGCTGGGTAAGGATCCTTGTTCAGCCCTGGCCGGGATACCAGTCCATGTGTGCTGTACTCTGCACCATGTATTCCATAGATAGATAGATAGATAGATAGATAGATAGATAGATAGATAGATAGATAGATAGATAGATAGATAGATAGATAGATAGATATTTGTAAAAAAACATATTGCACATGCTGCTAATTAGAATTATCATGCTTTCACCTTGCACACCCATAAGCAGTCTAATTTAGCAAAGTTAAGTTCAAATGGAAAATTGGTCTGCTACCTCCAGCTCTGTCTCCTGCTTTCTGGTCAGTGTCACCGGCTCCAACCCATATAACATAGCTGGTCTCACTACCGTCCTGTAGACCTTCCCTTTCACTCTTGCTCAGACTCTGGGGAGTCTAATGGTCTGGAATTCCTACAGATTTTATTTTTTTTCTCCAGTCGTCTGGAGTTTTTTTTGTTTTTTCTGTCCACCCTGGCCATTGGACCTTACTCTTATTCTATGTTAATTAATGTTGACTTATTTTATTTTCTTATTGTCTTTTCTTTTTCTATTCTTCATTATGTAAAGCACTTTGAGCTACTTTTTGTATGAAAATGTGCTATATAAATAAATGTTGTTGTTGTTGCTGATACCCGTCTGTCACAAATTACTCCTGACACTCTTCACCACCCATTCCACCCTCTCTTTTTTCACCTGTCTTCCACAATCCCCATTACTCTGTACTGTTGATCCCAAGTATTTAAACTTATCCACCTTCGCCAGCTCTACTCCCTGCATCCTCACCATTCCACTGACCTCCCTCTCATTTACACTCTTGTATTCTGTCTTGTTCCTACTGACCTTCATTCCTCTCCTCTCTAGAGCATATCTCCGCCTCTCCAGGGTCTCCTCAACCTCCTCCCTATTATTGCTACAGATTACAATGTCATCAGCAAACATCGTAGTCCACAGGGTATCCTGTCTTATCTCGTATGACAAACTGTCCATCACCACTGCAAATAAGAAAGGGCTCAGAGCTGATCCCTGATGTAATCCCACCTCCAACTTCAATCCATCCGTCACTCCTACCGCAGACCTCACCACTGTCACACTTCCCTCGTACATATCCTGTACAACTCTTATGTACTTCTCTGCCACTCCGACTTCCTCATACAATACCACAGCTCCTCTCGAGGCACCCTGGCATATGCTTTCTCCAGGTTTCTCCACAAAGACGCAATGCAACTCCTTCCGGCCTTCTCTAAACTTCTCCATCAACATCCTCAGAGCAAACATTGCATCTGTGGTGCTCTTTCTTGGCATGAAACCATACTGCTGCTCAGGAATCATCACCTCACTTCTTAACCTAGCTTCCACTACTCTTTCCTATAACTTCATGCTGTGGCTCATCAATTTTATTCCCCTGTACTTACTGCAGTCCTGCACATCCCTCTTATTCTTAAATATCAGCTCCAGTACACTTCTTCTCCACTCCTCAGGCATCCTCTCACTTTCCAAGATTCCATTAAACAATCTGGTTAAAAACTCCACTGCCATCTCTCCTAAACACCTCCATGCTTCCATACAGTTGTGCTTGAAAGTTTGTGAACCCTTTAGAATTTTCTATATTTATGCATAAATATGACCTAAAACATCATCAGATTTTCACTCAAGTCATAAAAGTAAATAAAGAGAAACCAGTTAAACAAATGAGACAAAAATATTATACTTGGTCATTTATTTATTGAGGAAAATGAATTGAATATTACATATTTGTGAGTGGTAAAAGTATGTGAACCTCTAGGATTAGCAGTTAGTTTGAAGGTGAAATTCGAGTCAGGTGTTATCAATCAATGGGATGACAATCAGGTGTGAGTGGGCACCCTGTATTATTTAAAGAACAGGGATCTATCAAAGTCTGCTCTTCACAACACATGTTTGTGGAAGTGTATCATGGCATGAACAAAGGAGATTTCTGAGGACCTCAGAAAAAGAGTTGTTGATGCTCATCAGGCTGGAAAAGGTTACAAAACCATCTCTAAAGAGTTTGGACTCCACCAATCCACATTCAGACAGATTGTATACAAATGGAGGAAATGCAAGACTATTGTTACCCTCCCCAGGAGTGGTCGACCAACAAAGATCACTCCAAGAGCAAGTCGTGTAATAGTCGGCGAGGTCACAAAGAACCCCAGGGTAACTGCTAAGCAACTGAAGGCCTCTATCACATTGGCTAATGTTCATGTTCATGAGTCCACCATCAGGAGAACACTGAACAACAATGGTGTGCATGGCAGGGTTGCAAGGAGAAAGCCACTGCTCTCCAAAAAAAACATTGCTGCTCGTCTGCAGTTTGCTAAAGATCATGTGGACAAACCAGAAGGCTATTGGAAGAATGTTTTGTGGATGGAGGAGACCAAAATGGAACTTTTTGGTTTAAATAAAAAGTGTTATGTTTGGAGAAAGGAAAACACAGCATTCCAGCATAAGAGCCTTATCCCATCTGTGAACCATGGTGGTGGTAGTATCATGGTTTGGGCCTGTTTTGCTGCATGTGGGCCAGGACGGCTTGCCTTCATTGATGGAACAATGAATTCTGAATTATATCAGAGAATTCTAAAGGAAAATGTCAGGACATCTGTCCATGAAGTGAATCTCAAGAGAAGGTGCATCATGTAGCAAGACAATGGCCCTAAGCACACAAGTCGTTCTACCAAAGAATGGTTAAAGAAGAATAAAGTTAATGTTTTGGAATGGCCAATTTAAAGTCCTGACCTTAATCCAATTGAAATGTTGTGGAAGGACCTGAAGCAAGCAGTTATTGTGAGGAAACCCACCAACATCCCAGAGTTGAAGCTGTTCTGTACGGAGGAATGGGCTAAAATTCCTCCAAGCCAGTGTGCAGGAATGATCAAAAGTTACCGGAAACGTTTAGTTGCAGTTATTGCTGCAAAGGAGGGTCACACCAGATACTGAAAGAAAAGGTTCACATACTTTTGCCATTCACAAATATGTAATACTAGCAAAATACCCGCGCTTCGGAGCGGAGAAGTAGTGTGTTAAAGAAGTTATGAAAAAGAAAAGGAAACATTTTAAAAATAACGTGACATGACTGTCAATGTAATTGTTTTGTCACTGTTATGAGTGTTGCTGTCATCAAGGATTTGATTATCATTATTTCTTTTAATCAGGTTCGTATTTGGAGGACGTATTGTGTTCAAGTTACATTCCGTGTTTGTCAACCATTGTACAGATAACAGGTTTCATTCATCGATTCCTTTGTTACTGCATCAATAAACAGCTCGTCTTCCTCTTTATCTGACACATGACACACTGCATGCAAAGGTGTTTTTACACTGTCTTCCTTTAGCTGGACATTGACTTTTTCCACCGTGTGCTTTGTTTCCGCGGTAGCCGCACTTATGAATATGTTTGGATGTGTCACTCACTTCATATTCTTTTGCGGCCTTCTCAATTGTGTAATGCGTTTTTTGTTCAGCGCTCTTTGGAGCTGTTGCTTTTTGTCTGCGTACTGCGTTCACAGTCAGTTCACGTGTGCCACTCGTTGTACATGCATCGAAGGTTCTCAGCTGTGCTTGTGCTATCTCGTGTGATGTCCACGGCTTTATTTAATGTTAGCTAAGACCCGGCACTTAAAAGTTTCTCTCGCAGTTTCACTGAGTTTGTGCCAAACACCACCCTGACCATGTCATCTTTGTCTGCATAAGCACGGCCCTTCACCCGTGAATATTTAGCGGTAGAGTGTTTCTATTGGATTGCCAGTGACGGACGGCGTTATATGGGCAGACACTCAATTACGTGGGGGGCGTGACAATGAGGGATGTAACTCCACCTCACACAGCGACCGAGCTGCGGCTATGGCCGGTACATATGTACATAAGTAGGCTCCAGTTATGACCGTTACGCGTAGAATTGAGTGAGTGAGTGAGTGAGTGAGTGAGTGAGTGAGTCAGTCAGTCAGTCAGTCAGTCAGTCAGTCAGTCAGTCAGGGCTTTGCCATTTATTAGTATAGATGAGAATAATTTGCCAAGTATTTTCAAAGAGGCACACTGTTCAAAGTCTGCCCATACCATTGTTAATAACATCTCTACCCATCTTTTCAGTTTCGAATACAGGCACAACACTGAAAACAAACCTGGATGGGAAGCCATTCCACAACAGCATACAATCACATTATTTCATTTTAGAGTCACCAGTTCCACAGATCTGGATATAGAGAGGAGGCAGAAGAGAATTCAGAAGAGCATAGGAAAGCATTCAAGTTCTAAGGAAATAGTCACCAGCTTCGTTATCTAATATATAAGCTTGGAGCTGTGAGGCAAGCACTATACACTATACTGTATCCTATACAAGTATTTATGTTTCAAAGAATAAGAAAACAAGTATTAGCAAATAATGCCTGTTTTAACAACCCACCTATCGCCATATTTCATGTTTCGGTTTGCCATGATAGTCACATCATGCCACTTTAATTTCAATGGTAATCACTTTGGTAGAATGTACTATCTTTAAGCAGCTTAGCATTAATATTAAAGACAAACTTTGTCATCTATCCATTTACCTATCCAGTATACAGAAGTATGTAGTTTGATCTTTCATATCTTTGTTGAGGAACACTTGTGTCTATATTAAATGTGTATTTTTTTCTCTCATACAGCGGACAATGTAGGCCCACTGGCATGTTAATTTGATACAGAGAAACTGGTAACAATTGTGGCAGATAATGGAAAGTTTTGGTGCAACGCCATTTGTAAAGATGACACGTGTAGAATTCAGGTGGATGAAAAATATGACGACACATAGTGCAAGTATAAGGTATCTCAGGCCAGGAGTGGCAAGATTCTGCTGCAGGACAGACGGGGTATGTACCTCTGCAGAAGTCCGGAGTATTCCATTCAATACATCCAAGCTACTAAGCGCCAGCCTGATACCTCCTGCGAATTTCAAGTTTCTAAGATGGATGGAAAGGTGCTCTTCAAAGCTGATTATGGCAAGATGCTAAGCAGAATCCTTCGGAGCTCGCAGGACAACATGGAGGCAGAAAAAGCTTCTCCAGATGTGTTCTGGAGGTCGACAGTGGAGGTAACACTGGAGGTAACACTGGACGTGACACTGGAGGTAAGTCATTCACAACTTTAGTACAAAATTTAGTTAAGCTATTTAGACAGTTTAGTGCTGCAGTGATAGCACTGCCGCCTCACAACAAGAAATCAAGGGTTCAAGTCCCTTGTCTTTCCTGTGTGGAGAATGCATTTTCTCTCCATTTTCATAGGAGTTTCTTCCGGGTGTTCTGGTTTCCTCCCACAGTCCAAAGACATGCAGGAAAGGTGGAATGGTGATGATAAATTGCTCCTTGTGTCTGTGTGTTTACCTTGCAATGGCCATGCACCCAAACCTTGCTGGGTTAAAATCCAGCTTCCCCAAGACACTGCTCAGGAAAAAGTGGGTTTAGAGAATGGGCAGGGTTAAATAATTTACTTGAATAAGTTTAAAAATGTTACTTTTGTTCATTTCGCTCAGAGAAAACTTAATTTTGCAAGGCATTTTTGTATTGAAAGATGTTGCTCCTAGACTGACTAGAAACATCCCATTTCTTTCAGTGACTGGGCTCCTGACTTTAGTGAGCAAGTACAGGGACTTGAAAAATGTGGCCTGTTAACTAAGAACAGTGTGTAAAAAATTTTCAAAGTGGCAAATCGCAGAACAGTCCCTCCTATATCATATATACAGCCAGATAACCTACATTTAAAAATATATGTCCTTCTATCAATTTTTTTAACTCACTGCTTTCAGTACAGCAGTGGTCACAGGTAGCCAGAGTCTATATTGATTACGTGCACAAATCAAAAAAAATCAGCCCTAGACAGAATGGCAGTCCATACCAGGGTACTTTCGTAATGTGTCAAATTAGAGACATCAGTTATGCTAATATGCATGTCTTTGGGACGTCAGAGGAAACTGGGAAGAACTCACAAAACACAGAAGACAATTAAAATCCCATGCAGACAACAACGAGTTTGGGGATCTAACACACATTCCTGGAGTTATGGGACAAAAGTGATTCAACGTGAAGGATTCATCCTGAAAATAAAGGAACAAGTGTTATCAAACACTACACCGTTTGACAACCCAACAAATAAATTTAATGACTCAATTTGCCATGACACAATTCTGTTCAAATAACATATCCATGGTAATCACTTTGGAGAGGATGCACAATCTTTAAATATAGTCTAACATTGATCTGGCTTTATGATGACTGATTTTATCATCTTTCTATTTGTTTGCACATTATGCAAAAATATATTGTCAAGTATATCATACCTTTATTGTGCAAACCCCTCATGTCATAATTAAATGTATAGTATATGTGTTTCTTTCTCTCCTGCAGTGGACAATGTGAGTTTTTTGGCAAATGTTATTGGTTCAGAGAAATGGCTAACAATTGTGGCTGATAATGTAAAGTTTTGGTGCCATAAGCTTTGTACAGCTGTGTTGTGCAAAATTAAAGTCAATCACAACTCTGATGACAAACACTGTAGGTATAAGCTGTCTCAAGCCAGGAATGGGAAGATTCTGGTGCAAGACACAATAGGCATGTACCTCTGCAGAAGCCCTGAGTATTCCATTAACTACATTTAAGCTACTAAAAACCTGCCTGATCCCTCCTGTGAATTCCAAGTCTCCATGATGGATGGAAAGCTGCTTTTCAAAGCTGACAATTACAAGATTCTTAGCAGAATCCTACGTGGCTTGGAAGACAACATTGAGGCAGAAAAGGCTTCTCCAGATGTTTTCTGCCAGTTTACTGTCATTATTGAAAGTATGTCATGAACAATGTCAATATAAATTTGATAACAAGTTTAGGCAGATTACCTCTAAATATATAAAATCTGCTATTTTTAATTTCACTCAGAGAAAATTGTAATCTTTTAAATAGCAGATGTTTTGTATTGAAAGATGTTGCCCTCAGAATGACTAGCAAAATTCAATTTATGTTGGCAGCTCATTTCCTAATTTTAGTGAGTATAAAGACATGTAAAAAGTTTGCTTTTAACCAGGAACAATGTGTCAAAAATGTTCAAAGTTCAAGTCCAGTCACAGGAAACTACAGTCCATCCTGGCATCATGAGGCAAAAGACATAAACCAGCCTCAGGCGGAACTTCATTCAATAATAGGGGACATTCACATTGGGTCACATAAAAGACACCCTTTAGGTTAACATGAATGTCTTTGGGGTGTCAGGTGAAACTTCAGGGAACTCACAAGAACACAGAAGCTATTCCAGTTCTACACAAAAAGTGACAATATTAATTACAATATGCATTATCAGATATTACACTATTTTAAAAATTTAGACAATAGTAAATTTCATGTTTCAATTTGTTTTGATACAATTACGTTTAAAGCCATTTCCATGGTAATCAACTGATAGAGAATAAACAGGCTTGAAGTGTTAGCATTCATCTGACTTTATAATGACTGGTTTTGTTATCTGTTCAGGTACTGATGCATTACAAAGAACTACATAGTCAAGTATTTCAGAACTCTACTTTAACGGGCCCCTCCTGTCTACAATATATGAAATGTACAGTACACTGTATGTCTTTATTTCTCTTCCACAGTGAAAAATGTAGGTCCATTGGTGTACAGTATTGTTTCAGATAACTGGATAACATTTGTGGCTGATAATGGAAAGTACTGGTGCAACAAGCTGTGTACACAAGTAGCATGTAGAATTCAAGTGGATAAAAACTATGAACTAATACACTGCAGATATAAAGTGTCTCAAGCCTGGAATGGTAAGATTCTGCTTCAGGATAGGCAGGGTATGTACCTATGCAGAAGTCCTGTGCATTCCATTCAATATATCCAAGCTGCAAAGCACCAACCTAATGCCTCCTGTGAATTCCAAGCTTCTGTGATAGATGGAAACATGCTCTTCAAAGCAGATAATGGCAAGATGCTAAGCAGAATCCCTCAGGGCTTGGAGGACAATATTGAGACAGAAAAAGATTCTCCAGATATTTTCTGCAAATTTACTGTCAACACTGGTGGTAAGTCATGGACAGCATTGGTATAAGATTTAGTTACAAAATTTAGGAAACTAACCTAAAATAAGTATAAAAATGTTATTTGTGTTTACTTTGCTCAGAGAAAATTTACTCTTTCACATGTCAAACATTTTTGTATTGAAAGATGTTGTCCTCTCAGTGACTAGAAAGATCTAATTTATGTCAGCAGGTTAGTCCCTGGCTTAAGAGAGTACAAAGTCATGATGTTAACTTGGGTCGATGTGTTACAAATTTCAAAGCATCAAAAAGCAATACTGTCTTCCCTAATTATTGTATTTGTAACAGCGAAATTTTTTTTTTTGAAGTTTTATTAATTTTATTGCAATCGTTCCATACAAATCAATCAATTTTTACAAAAAGTAAAATTGAGTTAAGAACAAGTCGACCCCCACCCCTGAGAGAGAGAGCAAGGCAAACGGCGTAAAATTTAAGGCTTGTAAACATACCTAAATTAATAAGTTTGATAAGCCAATAGAGATGAATGCAGAAGACAAAGAAATACAGAAATAATTGCTTCTTCTGTGCTTTAAGAGCTTATTTTAAAATATTACTGATTAGATCCTGCCATGTTTTGAAAAAAGTCTGTACAGATCCTCTAACTGAGTATTTGATTTTTTCCAATTTCAAATAGTATAACACATCGGTTTCCCACTGACTTAAAAGAGGAGAGTTTGGGTTCTTCCAGTTTAGCAGAATAAGTCTGCGTGCCAAACGTTTAGTGAATGCAATCACAGTTTGTTTGTCTTTCTCCACTTTAAAGCCATCTGGAAGAACCCCAAACACAGCTGTTAATGGGTTAGGAGGGATTGTGAGTCCAAGGCTGTCTGAAAGGTAATTAAAAATTTTGGTCCAGAATGATGTTAATTTGGTGCAGGCCCAGAACATGTGACCCAGTGAGGCTGGGACTTGATTGCAGCGTTCGCAGGTTGGATCATGCCCTGGAAACATTTTGGAGAGTTTTAGATGAGACAGATGTGCTCAATATATAATTTTGAGTTGTATAATTGTATGCTTTGCACATATGGAGCTCGAGTGAATTCTCTGCATTGCTACTTTCCACTCCTTTTCTGATATATTAATTGAGAGATCTTTTTCCCAGTGTCCTCTTGGATCTTTGAAAGGGAGGGATTGTAAAATGATTTTATATATTGCAGAGATGGTGTCTGAGTCCTTGAGATTGAGCAATATTTTTTCCAGCATGGATGAGGGTGCAAGATGAGGAAAATCGGAAGGTTCTGTTTAACAAAGTTCCTAATTTGAAGATAGTGAAAGAAATGTGTAGCTGGAATGTTAAATTTGGAATGTAATTGTTCATAGGATGCAAAGACGTTGTCTATATAAAGATCTCTAAGCAAGTTAATCCAAATTTTTCCAGATATTAAAACTGCATATGTTTGTGAAGGTTGAAAGAGGTGGTTCTCTTGCAGAGGTGCCACAGATAAAAGCTTCTCCATCTTAAAATGCTTTCTACATTGGTTCCATATTCTAAGTGAGTGAAGCACAATTGGGTTATTAGTATATTGCCGATAACTTGCGTTTATTGGGGCACTGAGCAGGGAATACAAAGAAGTACTGCAGGATTTTACTTCTATTGCGGACCAAGCCTGTGTATGTTCTTCTATTTGTGTCCAGGTTTTTATCGCTTGTATATTTGCTGCCTAGTAATAAAACTGGAAGTTAGGTAGAGCCATGCCGCCTTTTGTCTTTGTAGGGTCGCTCTTTGGATACGTGGATGTTTTGAGTTCCAAATAAATGAGGTTATTGTTGAATCTAATTGCTTAAAAAATGATTTATTGATGTATATTGGGATGTTTTGAAATAAAAAAGGAGCTTAGGAAGAATATTCATCTTAACAGTGTTAATTCTTCCAGCTAGAGTGAGATGAAGGGTTGACCATCTATGCAAGTCTTGCATAATTTTTTCCATGCAGATGGCAAAATTTTGTTGATAAAGAGCTTTATGTTTACTTGTGATGTTTACCCTAGGTATTTAAACTGTTCTGCAATGATAAAAGGTAGGGTATCTAATCTAATATTATATGCTTGAGAATTCACTGGAAAGAGTACACTTTTATTCAGATTAATTCTGAGACCAGAGATCTTTTGAAATTCTGTGAGTGCTGTTAAGACTGCAGGCACAGAATTTTTGGGTCTGATATATACAGTACCATATCATCTGCATATAGTGAAATTTTCTGTTCCAGTCCTTCTCTGATAATCCCCTTTATCTGATCAGTATTTCGACAGTGGTTCAATGGCAATTGCAAACAGTAGCAGTGACAAGGGGCATCCTTGTCTAGTACCACGTTCTAGTTTAAAGTAGTCTGAACAAATGTTGTTGATACAAACTGAAGCTTCTGGATTGGTATACAGTAATTTGATCCATGCACAAATGTTGGGCCAAACCCAAATTTCTCCCAATGTAGTAAAAATTCAATCACGTCAAATGCTTTTTCTGCATCCAATGATAATAATATTTCTGGGTGTTTGATTTAGTTGGTGAGTATATTACATTAAACAGGCGTCGAAGATTTGAAGATAAGTGTCGGCCCCTGATAAATCCAGTTTGATCTTGTGATATTACCGAGGGAGCACTTTCTCCTTCCTTCTAGCTATGATTTTGGAGAGTATTTTAACGTCATTATTCAGAAGTGAAATTGGTCTGTATGATGCACATTGTAATAAGTCCTTATTTTGTTTTGGAAAAACGGTGATTAGTGCTTGGCGAAAAGTTTGAGGAAGAGTTTGGTTGTCTCTGGCTTCTGTAAATGTTGCTAATAGGAGGGGAGCTAGCTGAGCGGAGAATTTCTTATAAAATTCTGCAGGGTAGCCATCAGGGCCTGCTGCTTTCCTGCCTTGAAGTGACTTTATAGCATCTAGTAATTCTGATAACGCCAGAGGTTTATCAAGTTCCTCTGCACTAAAAGTGTCTATTTGTGGTATCTGTAATGTATCCAGAAATGCATTAGATTGTGTCATAGTAATGATGTCTGAATTTTTAAATTAGTTGTTCAGTTTCTTTAGTTGTCAAGAGGTTTAGTTCTGAATGCAGAGCCTGCCTTTTCCTATGTAGAGCCTCGCTTGGTAGTCTGGCATGTTCTGCATCTATTCTAGTAATTTCGCTTTTTATCTCTGCTACTTTCTTGGTTTCTAATTTATTTCTGTGGGAAAGATATGAGATAATCTGTTCTCTTAAGAAGGCCTTAAGAGTTTCCCAGAGTATTCCTGCAGAAATCTCTGAGGATGTATTTGTCTCTAGGAAGAAACTGATTTGTTTGGATATAAATTCTGTACAATTCTCATCTGCTAATAGAAGCAGGTTGAGACGCCATCTGCGAGGTGAGTGTGTGCAGCATAATAACTTTAGCTCCAAGATCAGAGGTGCATGGTCAGAAATAACAATACCATCGTATTTGCAAGATTTAATCATAGGCAAGAAGTTATTATCTATAAAGAAATAATCAATCCTTGAGTAGCAATGATGTACTGGTGAGTATAAAGAATATGTTCTTGAGTTTGGGTTTAAAAACCTCCAGGGGTCTGATAAGTTGAGATCAGTTATAAACTTTGTAATTATCTTTGCGGTGTGAGATGTCGTTCCCCCTGTGGTAAAAGTCCTATCTAAGAGTGGATTTAAAACACAATTAAAGTCCCCAGCCATTATAATTTTATGAGTGTTCAGATTGGGAATGGATGCAAATAAATTAACATTAGGTGCATAAACATTTAGCAAAATCATTTTACAGTTAGATAAGTCTCCCATGACCATCACATATCTCCCTTCAGGATCCAATACTACATCTGATGCTACAAATGAGACTGTTCTATGTATGAGAATTCCCACACCTCTAGTTTTCTTTGTAAAACTAGAATGGAACATTTGGCCAGTCCAGTCTTTTTGCAGCTGGAACTGATCCTTGCTTAGTAAGTGGGTCTCCTGTAAAAATACTATTTTAGCGTTTAGACCTGTTATTAGAGAGTTAGTACTTTCTTTCTCTTTAATTCGTGATTCAGGCCTTTAACATTCTAGCTCACAAAGTTAATTGTCCCATCATGGAGACATTGATTCTGAGTTTTTGATGTCATTTTATAGTCTTAACTGGAAGTGAGACAGCTTTGGCCTTAATTTCCTATTTCTCCTAGAGTTATTGCCATGCAGCCTATTATTACGTTGGTAGTTATAATTATAAAGACTAAAAGGATAGATTAGGTATAGATCTAGCCTGCTTTCTTTCTCTCCTCCCCTTAACCCCCCACCCTCCCTTTTTGCCTCCCCACGTGAGGCTAGAACCCACTTCACACAGTCCCGGTCCTCTGACATACCCAGAGACAGAGCACGTCCAAAGCAAAACAAGCCCCCACTCAGCGGTGTTTTAGGGTTAAAAAATAGACATATCTATTACCAATATAGTCTAAATACTATATGCATAAAATTTAATCATTAACAAACTGTGCACTTAGAATATACTGTATATACTGTAATCTTCAGCAATCTTAGTGTATTAAGATAATACACCCAGATAATAAACCCGGGGAATGGTGTTAGAAAGTAGTCCAGAATAAGCATAATAAGTCTTAATGCAATAATAGCAATAACAATGAATCAAGGGTATGATGTTGAACAGTCTCGTTTTGGGTAGAGAGAAAATAATTAGAAAAAAAAAGTAATTAAGCATAAACTGTACAGTCTATAACTGTAATTAAAACATAAACAGATAGCGCCCGAGTGATAATGAGTGATAATAAGAACATATAATGATAAAAACCCATATTTTAAACAAATAGATCAGACAGTAGATTATTAATCCTTGCCATATCATTAACGGCCATAACAGCGAAATTTATATTTGGCGGGAAGTGACAGTGTCTCTCTGTGAAAATCACGTCTCGTCTCCTTCCAAGATTTTTTTTTTTATAATAGAGAGTGTGAAATGATGAGTCTCAACACACTAAAAGAAGGTTTGGGGCAGCCACCCGTATATTGCTCCTAGTTGCAAAAGAATCTTTGAAAGCACGATTGATGTTGCTGGTTTGAGTTCCCAAAATGAACTGACTCGGTTTGGCAATATGGCGGATTTATAGTCCGTAACCCAGAAGTGACTTCAGTCTGGGAGCCGGAACCGGAAGTGATGTCAGTCTGAGAGCCAGAAGTGATGTCAGTCTGGGAGCCAGAAGTAACGTTGGATCAGGCAGGTTTTCCCGTATTTGATCTGCAGAATTAACAGAAACAGGTTTAGAGCACCTCGCCACCCCCTGGCCCGGCGGGTAATCACCTCCACTTGGTCCATTCAGCTCACTCTTAGTCGCATGTGTGTGACACGGCCCTCCCCTCAGCTCAGACCCATCGGGTCGGGCGTACCTGTTCGTGAGGTCGTGGCACCTAGAAAGGGCATCAGCATTGGCCTGCAACAGACCTCAACGATAAATGACCGAAAACTTATAAGACTGTAGGTCTAAAAACCACCTCGTGACTCGTGGATTTGAATCCCTGTGTAACGCCATCCACTGTAATGGTGCATGGTAAGTCACCAGGATGAAATCCCGACCCAGGAGGTAGTACCTCAGCTGCGTAATTGCCCATTTAAATCGCCAAAGCCTCCCACTCCACTGCCGCATACCTGGTCTCTCGGTCCAACAGTTTCCGACTCAAGTACATAACGGGGTGTTCCACTCCATCGATGCTTTGGCTCAGCATAGCACCAAGAACTGTGTCCGAAGCATCCGTCTGGAGAATGAAAGGCAAAGTAAAATCAGGAGCTTTCAAAATAGGAGCTGATGTAAGGGCCTGCTTAAGGTCATTAAATGCAGCGTCATTATCATCATCCCAAACCACGTGATTAGATTTCCCCTTCCTTGTAAGGTTTGTCAAGGGCATTGCTTTCTCGAAAAACCGGGGTACAAACCGGCAATAGTAACCCGCTAAGCCGAGAAATGCTTGTACCTGCCGCTTGGCTATCGGACGGGGCCAATTCATTATGTCATCTATTTTGGAGCATTGTGGTTTGACCATACCCCGGCCCACTAGGTAACCTAAATATTTGGCTTTCACCAACCCAAAATAACAATTCTTAGGATTAATACGAAGTCCGGCATTCACTAGTGACCATAATACAGCCTTAACCTGCAGTAGGTGTTCCTTCCATGTGCTGGAATAGATGACAATGTCATCCAGGTAGGCAGCACTGTACGAATTATGGGGTCTGAGCACTTTGTCCACCAGACGTTGGAAGGTAGCGGGTGCCCCATGTAATCCGAATGGAAGTACACGATACTGCCAATGCCCGCTAGGAGTGCTAAACACAGTCTTTTCCTTTGCGGAATCCGTTAAAGGAACCTGCCAGTACCCCTTGGTCATATCAATAGTAGTCAAAAATTTGGCATGTCCTAGCCACTCGAGAAGGTCGTCCACTCACAGCATCGGATAGGCATCGAATTGTAAGACTTGGTTAAGCCGATGGAAGTCATTGCAAAACCTCCAACTTCCATCTGGCTTTTTAATCAATACAATGGGACTGGACCAGGGACTAAAACTTTCCTCTATCAAACCCAGGTCCAGCATTCGTTTGATCTCCAACTCCACTTCTGCCTTTTTTGCTTCAGGAATCCGATATGGGCGTTCTCTGACTATAACCCCTGGTTTTGTCACTATGTCATGCGCAACCAGGGAGGTTAGTCCAGAATTTTCATTCACTACCTCTGGGACAGACAGGATAACTGCTTCGAGCTCCCTTCGTTGTTGGCGAGTCAAATTATCACCGAAGTTAAGGTATAATTTATGAGCGAAAAGTGAGCAGAGCTATCCGGAGGAGGGATCGGGATCCCTTTCCTTCCACGGTTTCAGCAAGATTGACATGATAATTCCGCTCTTTAGGTCTACGATTAGGTTGAATAACTAAATAATCGACCAAACCCTTCCTTTCCTTAACTTCATATTGGTCTTGCAAATGGGCCAGTAATTTGGAATGTGAGGTAGGAACTAATACCATGACTTGATCTCCCGGGCGGAACTCTCAGAGAGATGTGCCACGGTTATAACACCGAGCCTGGGCTGCTTGTGCCTTTTCCATCTGAGAATGTAAGATAGGTCTAATTTTTGCAAATCTATCACGTAATTGCGCGATATATTCAAGTATATTTACAGAGGGAAGGACCTCCTCTTCCCAGCCTTCTTTTAATGTATCCAATAAACCCCGGAGTTGTCATCCATACAATAATTCAAAGGGGGAGAACCCCGTGGAGGCTTGGGGGACTTCTCGATATGCAAATAGGATGAGGGGGAGGAGCTGATCCCAGTTCCTTCTGTCCTCATTGACTACCTTTCGTAACATCTGCTTGAGAGTTTGGTTAAACACCAGTTAAATTAATATGCATGTCTTTAAGAAACCCGGTGAAACTGGGAAAAACTCACAAGAAGACAGGTGAGCATTACAATTATAATGCCATGCAGACAGTGGCCAGAGTGAAAGTCTAGCTCAAGTTTCTGAAGCTGTGAAACAAAAACTGATAAACACTGCACTAACCCTTAAAACTGAAGAGTTCATCTTTCAAGTTATCGATCACTACACCATTTAAACAACTCTCAACACACTTAATAACAAATTTAAATTTCTCAGCTTCCCATAAAACAATCATTTTCAAATGCCCTTTTTCATGGGAATCACCTTGAAGAGTATGCCTGATGCTGAAGTAGCCTAACATTTAATATGACTTTATAATGATCAACCTCTTTGTGATCAATTTATTAATTAATCTATCTATTGGAAACAAAAACACAGAAAGGCAAATATATTTTACAAAGTTAAACAGTATACCTTAATAAAGGATTTTTAAGCATAATAATCCTGACTATAAGATTCCCCAATCCCCAGCCTACCACCCCTTATCCCTTTCCACCATGTAGCACCAAACCATTTAAATAATTTACATAATACAGTGGTGTTCTAAGAACCTTAAATGGTATTTAAGTTTCTCTTACAAAATTGTTATGGCCTTCTGACACTTAAATAATAAGGCATTACTGATCCTAGCAGACATTAACTCCAAGTGAAGTAGACTCTAAAAATCAGATACACCAATGTATGAAGATCATCTGGAATCTCCAATGGGAGGCTACAAGCAATGTTTACCAACACTACACTAAAAAAATAAATGGTTTTGTAAGGGATCAAGAGAAAATGCAGAGGTGTCTGTCTGGAAAATAAAAATGTGAGGTATGCAGGGTAGACTACATTTTACTACATTAGACATGGATATGTAGACATCCCTCCAAAGTAAAGAGACTTGGTGCCAATACTCAGGCATAAAACAAGTGCATAAATGTCCCAATTTGTTAATCAAGACACAGATGGTACAGTGGATCTAAAGAGAGGAGGTCCTCGTATTTAATCCCTCTCTAGGAGTAAGATAGAGTCTGTGTAGCCACTGAAACTATGTATAATGGTATCTAGGGTTTCTTAAAAATAGCTTAACACTTCAAAATATGATTTTCCAGGAGTGGTAATTTTCAATTGTAAGGTCTCCAAAGTGGATTCAAGAGGGAAATGGGAGAGAGCAGCCTCCTGCCTAATGGGAGAAAAATATTAAAGACTAGGGGGCTTTGCTCGCATTCCAATCCAACTCCCCCACCTCCTGACGCCTGCCAAATCTTTTAATCCTCACAGATACGCCCCTTCATTTCGAAGAAACACTACTTTTTTTTCCCTGATGGCAACACAAATTAGTCAATCTACAAGTCTCCGACTTCAAGTTTAAATCCAAACAATATACTCGATCTCTTTTCGCTGTAATTTTGATCAAGTAATAATTTACGTTTGTTTGAGCTAATGCTATTTTTACTATCCTGTTTTTGAGACATTTTCGAATTTTTGTACTTCCATTATCTCTAACCTGCTCTGCATGTGTACTGTGCCAACGTTTTTGGATTCTTTTAATTCTCGCGGATACGCCTCTTCATTGAGAACAAGCATTACTTTATTTTCCCTGATTGCAAAACGAATTAGACGATCTACAATTCTCCGACTTAAAGTTTAAATCCGAACAATATATTTGATCTCTTTTCAATGTTCCGCTATTTCACAGAGTAATAACTTTTGTTTGTTTGAGCTAAAGCGATTTTTACTATCCTTTTTTTGAGACTTTCATTATCTCTAACCTGCTCTGCATGTGTACTCCACCAACGTTTTTGAATTCTTTACAACCTTCTACTTTGTCATCTACTCTTTGTCTTTTATTTTTGGCCCCAAGTGCGGTTAAATCTCTTGGCACAGTCTTGTCTCACGGGACGTGAAAGTGTCTCTCCGAGAAAATCATGTCTTGTTTCCTTACAAGATTTTTTTTTTTATAATAAAGAGATATAAAAAAGAGGATGAAATTGGAGCAACCAATTTAACAAGATGCCTAAAGATTTTGGGACAGAGCACAATGTAAAATTACTATTTTATCATACTGTACTGTATGTTTAATTGCTGATACATTATACACAATTATTTATTTTTATACATCTTTTGTCTGAAGAAACGTCCCTTTTTCCAGGACTGTGTATTTCAACAATAATGTTTTAAAAATCCAAATAACTTTACAGATCTTCATTGTAAAGGGTTTAAACAATGTTTTCCATGCATGTTCAATTAACCATAATCAATTAATTAACATGCACCTGTGGAATGGTCGTTAAGACCTTAACAGCTTACAGAAAGTAGGCATTTAAGGTCACAGTTCTAAAAACACAGGACACTAAAGAGACTTGTCTACCGACTGTGAAAAACACCCAAAGAAAGATGCCCAGGGTCCCTGCTCATCTGTGTGAACGTGCATTAGGCATGCTGCAGGGAGGCATGAGGACTGCTGATGTGGCTAGGGCAATAAATTGCCATGTCCGCACTGTGAGACGCCTAAGACAGCGCTACAGGGAGACAGGAAGGACATCTGATCATCCTTGCAGTGGAAGAGCCCGGATCTCAATCCCATTGAGCACGTCTGGGACCTGTTGGATCGCAGGGTGAGGGCAAGGGCCATTCACCCCAGCAATGTCCAGGAACTTGCAGGTGCCTTGGTGGAAGAGTGGAGTAACATCTCACAGCAAGAACTGACAAATCTGGTCCAGTCCATGAGGAGGAGATGCACTGCAGTACTTCAAGCAGCTGGTGGCCACACCAGATACTGTCTGGTACTTTTGATTTTGAGCCTCCCTTCATTCAGGGACACATTGTGAAACATTTTTAGTTTATGTCTTATGGTGTTGACTCTTTTGGTGTTCATACAAATATTTACACATTAAGTTTACTGAAAGTAAAAACAGTTGAAAGTCAGAGGACATTTCTTTTTTTGCTGAGTATATATTAAGAAGAATTTTTTTTCTGATAAATGAATTTAACATTACAGAAAGGCTGCAAAATTGGACTGGCTATAGATATTTCTGGTAAAACTCAAAAGCTTAGTTTCAAACATATCAGGGAAATGTAATTAGTGTAGGAAGTGTATTACCCAGACATATGGTCCTTATCTAAAAAATAACACTCCTGGTTCCCATAAAATGGGAGAGGAAATGTTAAACAAAATTGACGAAATGTTGACGAAAGTATGGTGTTAGAGTATAAGGTGAAAAATACATTGTATGTTTGAATAGCACAAGCATAGTCCTGGTGTAGTAAAGTAAAAAGTAAAACAACTATGAAGTGAACTGTTTTGTTTTAAATGTGGAAAAAATTAACTTCAGTAAACTGATTTTGAGTGTTTTCACAGCTAGTGAAAGTGAGAAAGTGAATGAAAAATACAAGTAAAACTATTCTTGGGTAGAGGAAAATAAAAGCAAGTGGATACTGGGAAAGTTATGATTCATGGCATCAAAAATTTCTGGTACATAATAAATCAGAGGGAATTTTTATGAAATTAAAAAAAAATCATTCATATTAGAGAAGATTAACTAGCAAAATGAGATAAAACAAGCAGTTAAATATAAAAGCATCTGTGTATCACCCTGCAGGCTCATCTGGAGCAGGTAATACCACCTTAGTGTCGAGAGGGGCCGCACGCACAAACAAACAAACATTCTCCTCTTTTCTTCCTTCTGTGGCACTAAGAAGACACCCAGTGAGGTCAATTGACTCCACCCCTTCCAGTCTCTTGCCTTTAAAGCATGCTTTAAAAGCTCCCTAAAATGTGACAGAAGACATTGCCAGACAACCTTGTTAACTTCTGCACTTTCCTTTCTTTTTTATAGTAGCACGCTTAATTGCTCATTTCTTTTGGTTATTTTTTTTACAGAATTAAATGGGGACAGCTGGGTTATTTGGCACCATAACATTTTCCTGTGGGAACCAGCAGTGCCTTATTCAACCACAACAGGTAATTCTTTATGCAAGAACAAGGGTTCAGTAAATTTAAGAAATGAAAAACAGTACCTGCTGACCAGGGAAATAAATTTTGTTTCTGCTTCTATGGCAAAGGTAAATTGTTCACAGAATTAAAATTGGAACTGTATGAAAACTCATTGCACCTGCCTACAATATATATATATATATATATATATATATATATATACTGTAAATGCCTGTGGCACTGCAATAGATTGTCTTATTACCATTTCCAGTGCATCTACAAATTTTCAGTCTTGAATGGACCAGATTTTACAGTAACTTGAAAATATATTTACTAAACAATGCCCATATTATGGCAGAGCTAAAACAGAACACCTCACCCAGGTTTATGACACAGTCTTCGTGGATGACATTTCTATACCTCAGTGATCATGAAAGTTAAGTTTTATAGAGATATGTACTAATGTTAGAGTTATCCACGGCAAATAAATCTAAGGATAGGTGCTGGACAACATGAAATCCACAAATTTCCATTATTACTCCTCAAGTTAAATTAAAGAGAACCTCACCCAGTGCAGGAATGACAAGACTTCTGGAGGCAGGCATAAGAAGTGGTGTTCACCAGCAAGAGTCTGGTGGCTAGGAGACCCATGTAAATGGGTTAGACTCAGTCTGAAACAGCTGAGTCAAGGTGCCATGTGGGTTAACCATCCACTACATACTAGACCTTGGCAAAGGAAACTTTATTAGGGAACCAGAATGTCATGTTTCTGGTGCGGAAGGTGCCAAAACCCATGTGGAAGACTGAAAAATACCAGCTAGGTATAATTGGTCTCACCTCTAAGCAATACCATTGGCTAAGGAAACAGATTTTTTGATCAAGGGTGGTCTTTTTCCTATGGAAGAGGCCCCAGTCAGGTACAGGATTACTCCCCTCTGAAGACGTTCTGGCAGATTATTTCATAACTCAGGAAGGGGAGGCTGCTCTCGGCAGAATTGGAGAAATGCCGACCTCACCTAGCGATAGAAAAAACAGTCTGGGGAACTTATAAACTGGGTGGAAAGCAATTCTTAGTGGAGACATTCCCAGAAAAACTGAGGTTGAGTCAATTTCTATTTTCAGTTTTCAATTTTTATGATTAAATTACTTCAGAACTGGTAGACTGGAGTGTTGTTTCCAAATATTAAAAAGCAGCAACAAGAGAGTTTGTTCCAATTATTATTTGTTCCAAACATTATCGTGTTTCTCAGCCTTCATGGGAAGGCCTATGCTATGGCCTCTGAACATAGACTGTCCAATATTTGAATCTCAGATTCAGGAGGACCAATAGGGGAACCTGTCCTGGCAGTTAGAGGATATACTCTGTTCTTGCACATATAGATGAGCAGTAGTAGGAATTTGTCATTTCTGTCTACATATGCTTTGTGAACTTGGAAAAAGCTTTTAACCATTGTGACCACCAGGGGGCAATGTAGCACCCCAAACCCCAGCCTCAACCTCACAGAAACAAGTTCTGATATAATAAATGGTATTAAAAAAAAAAAAAAAAACTTACAAAAAGGCATATCATAAACACAGCACAACATAATTATTCTATTTCTTTCCTCTTTTCCACACCTCCCAGGTGAGTTTTGTCCTCCTTCCACCCGACTCAAACTTGCCTGAATGAGGTTGACTGGCTTCTATCTTGGACCCAGGAGTACTCCCAGAGCCCAATGTAAGTACTTCTGGGTCAATCAGAAGTCCCACAAAAGTAGGAATCATTAATCCCTTCAGTTCCCCCTGGTGGCCCTCACAGGACCCAAAATGGCTGCGTCATGGCCCTGCGGGCATCCAAATGGGGATCCTACCCCAAGGAGATTGTCACCTAGTGTATTTGGGGAGAAAAATATTACAACACATATTCCATAGTATCGTGGAAGGTGCTACAATGGTATCAGGCCACTACTGTGTGCCCTTTGGTCCCCACATTTAGTCTTTCCTTTTGAATTGTGTTTTGATCTTTAATATTTTGACTTTTGCTTTATTGTGCATCTTTAAGTATTTGGCCTATAGGTATTTTGGTCTTATTTTCTTGAGTGTATTTGAGGATTACTTAGCTTTTCTTATTTAGACTTTCAAGTCACTTGACTTTTCACTCATTATTCTTTTGGAGGTTGCTAGTTGATCTTAGTTTAAGATAACCAGTTAAAGACCAAACAATTGGTTTTGAGGATTCTCTGCTTCAATGAGATTATAAATGTTGGCCTTTCATCTAGATTTCAGTTAAGCTCAAAACATTCATGACAATTTAAAGTTCTTTAAAAAAAAATATATATATATATATATACACACATGTGCGCATGGGAGGCAGCTAAGGGGCTTGAGTGAAGGCAGTTCGGAGGCATGCCGGGTGTGGCAGAGTGCACTGACTCTTTTCTCCCTTGCCCGTAGACCATTCCTGGGGGATTTCACCTGGCTCTCCTGACATCACTTCCGGGACTGAGCCAATGGAAGTCAGCCACACCAGCTCCAGTCCCTCTGATGTCACGTCCGGCTATGAACCAATGGTGGAAGACCACTTGCCGGATCCATATGACCTCACTTCCTGTCTCCCCCTTTAAAACCTGCCCCTTTTCCTTTGTTTCCTCAGTCTTGTTTTGGACTCAGTTGAATGCACTTCAGTGCTGATTATTTGTTAAAATGACTTTTTGCAGCCAGGATACCACATTATACGGGTGGCTGCCCCAAACCTTTATCTGTCCATGTCTCGTTCTTGTGACAATATATATATATATATATATATATATATATATATATATAAAAACAACTGTAACAAGAAACCACAAAGGTCAAGTAAATGTGTAATACCATAAACACCTTTGAAAATCCAGGTGCACTACATGTGTGTTGCTTCTTTCACAAGTTTGCAATTAACTCCTATCTGAATACAGCATACAAAGAAATACACAATATGTGCATATACAAAATGATGAGCTTTTTTGCTGTTGGGAGCACAATATTTGACCGATTCCAAGAGGGCAGCATGTATGTGGCACAAGCCAGTTCCAGATGTCCATTCCTGTTATACTGGTGTTTTTACATTGCATATTTCACAATAAAGTTTTATCGAATTGGAATCTTACTTATTCTTCAAAATGTTAAGCCAAAGTCCAGATATTATAAGTCTTTCAGACTATTTGCTAATGGCAAAAATAGTGATTAAAGTGAGCAGAAGAAAAACAGAAAGCACAAATCAAGGCAATAATGTTCCGTTGCACATTGTACATGTATGACTTAAACTCAAGGCAGAGAAAATAAACAAGATCTCTCTAATGCTTGAAAGTCCTGTTATATTTTTAAGTCAGTTTTTAGTCTTAACTATTTCATGTGAAATGAGCTCACATTTAAATTGATTACTATTAGAATATAGGAGCACTTCATATTAAAGTGAGGGAAAGGAAGAGAAGGGAGAAACTGAATAGATAAAGTAATCTCTGTAATCTAGCAGCCCTTGCAGACCTGACTTGAAAAACATTGGACAAAGATTTGACTTTTGCTTAATTAAAACCCAAAATTCATACACAAAAAAACAGTACTAGAATACTGCGTATTTCTCAGTCCTTTTCTTTTAGTAGTTGACAAGATTAGGTCAAGCAGGTTCTTTAAAAACTGTTTTATATTGCATGCTGTACAGTCACTTCCAGGTTCATTCCCCATCTGCCACTTGTCAGTTGCCAAACATTCTAAATGTTTCATCTTCCCATTTATAAACTTGGTAAATCGAGTTAGGGCTCACGGCCTGAGATTATAGTCATAAAATTGTCCACAAAGGCACAAACCAGCCTTACACACGGCAACAGTCTACTGCAGGGTAAACTTGCTCATAGTGACAATTTACACTTTCTAATTAACCAAACAGTTGCATCTTTAAGATAAAACTAAAACCACATTAACCTTTGAAAAACCCAAACAAACTCTGCAGCAAATTTAAACTCACATCCAGTGTTAACCACTTTACCACAAGGCCACTTCAGACCATACCATTACAAATCTTAGGGAAAATTTTATTCATTTTTTACAAACAATCACATCAGTTCCAAGAGACATCAATGAGAGCACATTGGAGTTTTAGTCAGTAGGTTCCAGTAGGTGGGTGCATTGCTTCTCAAATTCCACAATTTGGTGTATAATTGTTTTCAAGGAGAAAATATCCATCCATCCATTTTCTAACCCGCTGAATCCGAATACAGGGTCACGGGGGTCTGCCGGAGCCAATCCCAGGGCACAAGGCAGGAACCAATCCTGGGCAGGGTGCCAACCCACCGCAGGACACACACAAACACACCCACACACCAAGTACACACTAGGGCCAATTTAGAATTGCCAATCCACCTAACCTGCATGTCTTTGGATTGTGGGAGGAAACCGAGCGCCGGAGGAAACCCACGCGAGACACGGGAGAACATGCAAACTCCTCGCAGGGAGGTCCCGGGAAGCGAACCCGGGTCTCCTAACTGCGAGGCAGCAGCGCTACCACTGCGCCACCGTGCCGCCAGGAGAAAATATTCAATAGTTTATTCACTCATTAAAGATAAAACATTTTCTACTACCTTACCTTTACAAACTAAAACATCAAGGTAAACTTTAAAAAACTTACTGGTATGTAAGGAATACATTGCATTACTATCAATTTATGTAAAAACAAAAGTGTAGTAATACCTACAGTATGTGTTTGGCAAAAAGATATAATAGGGGAATGTATCTGAACTCAGATAGATGTTAAATTATGGAATAAATATATTGGAAAGTGATTTCAAGTCATCCCAAAACACAGATATAGATGCAGTATATTCAGTCACTACAATGTCTGCTAACAAATCAAAATCCACACTATTCCAAATTAATTAGTAAATGTTAGGTGAAATCTGAATTTCAGACAGGGGGTGGTCATATGATAATATTAACACCCAGAAGCTTGAGTAAAAGTGAGTAAACCCCTAAACTTTGTGATATCATACAGGATTAAAGATAAGATGAATTAAAAGACATGCCTTTATTTTTATTGAAACCAATATTAAGAAGTAAAGTAGATTAGAGAAGGAACCTTACCCATCTTTTAACCACAGTGGTAGTTTCCTAGTGATATTTCATAGCTGATACAGTAGAAGTTTTACTTAGCAGTAAATGTAAAAGAAGAATCTGCAGGGAAACAAGAGATTAACTGCAAAGAGATTAACTCCCAATCAGAATGGAAGAGGAACCACTAACAGTGAGCAGTGCTTTTAGTTTTAGTCATCCTAGCACCTTTTATCTTATTTATTAATTTGGGAGCCTTGCTTCTATTTTGATTAAATGAAATACCTATTTAATACTTACATCTCTATAAATATTCATCTGTCATTACTACATGTTGCAATATCGGCTAGACCTTTTTACTTAACTGAAAATACTTATTAGACCCCCAAACTCCATTCATCTATCCATTTAGCTATTTGTTAATGAATCACTGAATCAGCTGGGAGTTGTGAAAAGTGCCGAACCCATTCCAGTAGCACATGAAGCACTTTAAAAAAGTGATGATTCTTAAAGTAGATTTTCTTTGTGATAGAAAGTGAGCTCAAAAGGTATGAACTACTAAAGTTTTGTAGGTTATTCTAAAAATAACTTAACTGAAAGACAGGATGCACGCCAAAGTTTAGTAATTTCAGTTAATCTTTATTTCATATAGTTCCATTCAAAATGCACTCTATGACAAGGGGCTATGAATAACAGACCACAGAACAACACATTATTATACTGAGTAATATATTGCACACCTAAGAGGAGTTTGGAAAGATATGACATCAAGAACTGATTAATTCTGGAAAGAGAAAAAACTAATTAATTGGACATAGTAATGTCCATATTGTACTATTCATTTAGAGAGATAATTCAAAATGATCAGCTGCAGAATGCAAAAGGTTAAGATGCACATCTTCAGCCTTGATTTTGGTAGAATTTCTTGAGGTGCATGAACAGATCTTAGAATGAGAAGGAGCCCTTGAACTTCAAGAAGAGTCACCAAAGCTTTTGGGACTAAGACTAGCTTCAGAAGATCTTATATGGGTAATCGAGAATGCAAATGACAGAATTTTGACAGATTTTTAAACTAATATTGTTTTCTAATATTATATTTCAAATACTGCTTGCTCTGTTTGACTGTGGTAGAAGAACAGTGTCCAAGAAGCATAGTAAGACATAATGCAGGTGTGCATTGTGTTAGTACTTAAGACTATACATTTGTATTAGGCAATATTTGAAAGAGACAGAATATTACATAATAAAAGTACCACTTTAAATGATCTGGGACAGTGTTTCCAAACCTGTGGGCTGTGGCTGACCCTGGACAAAACCCTAAACCTTCCCATACTCACAGAGAGAGGCTCCCCCTAAGCAAAGAGGTTGTGAACACATTAGCAAGTGAAAAAATGGATCATGACCACACAAACATTGGGAAACACTGATCTGGTATATTCCATAAGTAACAACTAGCTAAAAACAGCTGTTATCCTCTGCTAATATCCACATAGTTTGCAATGGAATTTTCCATGGCAGCATTACAGTATGTTTTTGTGTAGAGGAGTTCTGCTCTTGATTACTTTTCAGGAAAATGTGTGTGGGTTCATGCATTGATTGTGGAGTTTAATTTTACCAAGTCAGTGAAGTCACCCTTGCTGTCTCCAGATGAACTCCAGGATTGTTAAGAGTCAAAAGGTATTTGATAGCATCAAAGCTTATCTTTCCTTAAACAATTGTGACATCTTACCTTTCAAAACTGATGTAATTACATATATTTCTAGTCTGCATTTTCAGAGAAACACTATTGATTTACAACCTGGTCTGCAGTGACAGCAACTAAAGTGCATTTTTTCCATGGAAATAAGCTATCTAAAAATAATTTTGTGTACTGCATCACTACAAATACATTTCTACCAATAAAATGAAGTTTCTGGGTGATCTAGTTTTATTTATATTACTGAACAAGTTGAGAGTAAAACAATATACCATGACAATATACCACAATTCCAATTTGTGTTTAAATGTAATCTTCCTCTGGGAATAGGGATGCTCTGATCGATTGGCCGCCAATCTAAATCAGCTGATTTTCACTAAAAAAAATACTTGATCTGTGATCAGTAAATTAGCTGATCACAAAAATTGATATTTTCAGCCCTTGCTTTTTCATTTAGTTATGGATGCCAGTGTCTTTTTTGCAGCAATTTTCCTGCATTGCAAGTACAGAGCAGGGAATGGAGGTTTGTTTTATGGCGACTGGAATATTAGTCTTTGCACTAAAGAAAGTGAAATAATAAACTAAGAAAGGGAATAGGAGAAGTTGTCATGTGCAATTAGACAAACAACAAGAAAAGCTACTTTCATGAATTCAGACCTTTTTATTTTGTACTTTGAATTAAAACAGGCCTGTTTGCATTTGGACATCAAGCTTGTTTTAAGAGCAGCAGCTTACATTTTTAATTGGAAAAAGAAAAGATAAATATGAATTTGAGGTTGCTGCTTAGTAAACAATAGGCATTTCAATAGATGTTTACTTTTATTATTTGTTGCTGTGTGTCATACAGCACAAGTGTCGTTAAACATGCACTACAGAATTAAAATGGTAATACATATTTTATAATTACACCTCAAGAATCATGAATGTCGGGCTGATAACATAGAAAACACACCTGTGTAAATGTTTTAATATTTAAACAGTAAACAGCTGTAGTGCAATTAATTATTTAAAATGATTAAAACCTATAAGTGCATTTAAGCAGTGTTTTATTGCCAATATCAATTAATTTATTGTGATAAATATATATTTCAGAGAAATGATGAAAGCTACTTTTCTAAATTAAACTTTATTTTAGATAAGTACATTTCAGAAAATTTAAAAAAAAATATGACAGCTTTTAATTATAAGAAGCATTTTATTTTCTTTTATACCATATGTATTCTGGGTAAATATTTTTGTATCTATGTTATTAGCTAAAGTATGTATTAGAAGAAAATTTAATTTTAGTATTTTTATGGTCACTGAGCAATAAGACTACAGAATTTAACTTTGTTAATAAAAAAGAACAGTTAACACCTGTGGTCCATAATTTAATTATAAAAATACTAAAGTTAACACTTTAATATAGGACATTACACTTCTATGCTTCTGGTTATGCAGGGCTTAGTGTATCGGAATTGGACAATCAAGTAACATGAAATCGAAGCCCTAAATACCCGATCCATATCTGGGAAATTCATATTACTCATTGGTCTCATAAGATGTAAACATAGTATTTGCTATTGGCTATTTTTTGCTGATTTACCTCATGCTGACATTATCCTTTGTCGGGATTGAAAGATGCATGTTACTTTTGCGTGCAAGTTTAATTTTAACTGCAGCATTTACTCCTTAAACTTTACTTTTGGTTGCCAATAAGGGACCATGTAGTTCTTTTTACAACTTTTTTCTTCATTAAGATGGGTTTTTGCACAATGGCAAAGTTGATTGAGTAAGTGAGAACAGCTCAAGTAGTGACTGTGGGCAAGATGGAGTGATGCGTAAAGATAAACTAATACATAAAAATGAAGTAAAAATATAGATTAGCGAGACGAGCAGACGGCCAGCCACACCAGTCGGCACCATCTTGGATCAAAAAAAAGGCAGTGGAAGTAGCTGATGGGGACAATAAATTGTAATAATTTATCAGGATTATAGCTATTTAAAATAAAGAAGTAGGAACATACTCATAAAAGGAAGAAAACTGAATGTAAAAAAATATACTAAATAAGTTAATCACAGTAAATAACCTTGCTTGTGTAAATATTAATAATAGCAGAAATGGTCACTACATGAAGATCAGAAGGTATAAAACATCTACTATACTGTATATGTGCTTTACTTCCTAATTTAAGGTGGCACGGTGAATCAGTGGTAGCGCTGCTGCCTCACAGTTAGGAGACCTGGGTTCGCTTCCCGGGTCCCCCATGTGTGGAGTTTGCATGTTCTCCCTGTGTCTGCGTGGGTTTCCTCCAGGTGCTCTGGTTTCCTCCCACAGTCCAAAGACAAGCAGGTTAGCTGCATTGGCGATCCTAAATTGTCCCTAGTGTGTGCTTTGTGTGTGGGTGTGTGTGTGTGCCATGCGGTGGGCTGGCGCCCTGCCCAGGATTTGTTCCTGCCTTGAGCTGTGTTGGCTGGGATTGGCTCCAGCAGACCCCCGTGACCCTATGTTAGGATATAGTGGGTTGGAAAATGACTGACTGACTTCCTAATTTACATTTAGAAAAGCTTAAACAGTTTCAAACAAATTTAGAAATAAGCACATTTGATGTAGAACATCATAAATTTGCCAAGGTGTCCTTTAGGAAGGTTGTGTCCCCAACTAAAGTTGCATGGCATTAGACTCCTCTCCAGCGAGGTAGAGAAAGTTGGACTTTCAGTTCATGATCCTACCATTTTTAATCCATTGTGGAACTGGAAGGCGACATCAAGATCTTGGGGAAAGAGATTGCATTTGGTATTTTATATATAACATAAAAGAATTACTATTTGCTCTTTGTAAGGGCAGTATCATTTTAGCATAAGAATTCTGGGGCCAGTTATATGGAACTGGGAGGGAGAAACCGACTGTCAAGCACTTAAAGCATAGAACTTATAAGACCTGGTCCACTGCTTAAATTCTTTGGCCTGGGCACATGGAGGTAAAGATCCTTACTTGGATTGGGTAACAGAGTTGGGAAATTTGAGTGTAGAAGATGTTGCCTCTGACTACAAGTGAACCATAGGAGTCCAAGCAGCCAATGTGCATGTGCAGGCAGTGTATGTGGCAGTAGAAGGTCATTGAAGGCACATGGAACTAAAGATCAGAGACACAGGGTTGTTGTTGTTGGAGTTTGGACAAGGAAGAAGACAGCATCCAATTAACATCTTGTGAAGGAATAAGGGTGAGAGAATGTGCCAAACGGCTGTGATAGACGGGAGGCCTGGAGAGGTGCAATTCCTTCTCCAGGATGCAAGACAGCAGCCATCCCGGATTGTGTGGGAGCCACAGAACTGGAAGGCTCAACCCTGTGGGAATCCGTGGCCACCACCAGGGGGCGCCCAAAGGACTAAGGAGCAGGTACACCCAGAGTGCTTCCGGGTGCCCATGCAGCACTTCCGTCACACCAGGAAATGCTGCACGGAGATCACCAAGGAGCACTGGAGCACATCAGGGTGCATTATAAAAGGGGCCGCCTCACTTCATTCAAGGAGCCGAAGTCAGGTAGAAGAGGATGGAGCGGAGTGAAGTAGAGGCGGCAGTATAGAGAAGAGAGTGGAAAAGGACTGTGACTCTTTGGGCACTGTGTTTGTACCGTGTGTGTTGTGGACATCTGGTGTCATGTCTGCCTGTGTCTGGGGCTATCTTTTACACAGTATAAACACCAAAGTAGAGTATTAAAAATTATTTCAACATAAAATGTTCAACACCTAAAGCAGAAAGATAAATAATCATAAACGTGGTCAGCAATCTCCAGGGGATTCAGGGAACAGATCCTGACTTCATCTTTCCAGCTATTCACTTTGAAAATTTCAGTTATTATAGGGTCATGAATCCACAATCTATTCTTACAGGATAGACATCATGGGACATTTTGCGTGCCATCATTACACATACTGCTAGCTTCTCATATTTCTTTTCCAGGTATCTTTCTGCTTTTTTGGCTCGTTATCTACATGTTCTAAAGTCATTAACGACATCCAGCATGTCTGACCATCAAACGAATGTACTTTTTCTTTCGTATACGCTAAATTTAAGCTAGCTGCGAAGGCACAGCCGCTTCAGTTGCCCATATTGTAAAAATAAAAGACTTTCAAAATGCTTTTGTTAGAGGTTTTAAACAAAAGATTAATTGATATCTTTCACTGATAGTAACTGGAAATGGAAATATATAAGGTGCTACCTAAAATACTGCAATACTCTCTGTACTTGAGTTAAAATTACCAAGAAATATCTGCAACGTATTTTGTTGTTAATTTGAAATGTCATGCTTGCCATGGAATATCAAAAGTGCATTGATTTCTATGATGTCTAACCATTAATAACAAAACTGTTCAGAAGCTGGTGTGATCAAATTTCATTCCTCACTATGAGACACAGAGTGAAAACTACTTGTCTGGGAATAGCACTCAAGATCAAAAATAGAACCATCACTTAAGTGCAAACCAAAAGGAAGTCAATGGAATGGCTTTTTTCGATTTCACCTTGGAAGAATTTGTTTTTGGTTACACCTTCAGGTGGGATAGTCATTGCCACAGTTTCAGAGATTCAGAAGGGTGGGTGTTGGTAGCCATTATACTATAGTATGTTTTCAATATTCTGTACAAACGCGGAAGCATTTAAGAACAGTTGGATCACACAAAATGTTTGCTTCAACACAACACTTGACAACCCAAAAAAGACAACTTAGTAAGCAAATCATAAAATTTGGGTGGACCAAACCTCTCCAATCATCCCACAGCTCAGATCTTGCTCCACCTGATTTGTACCAGTTTGGGGCCCTCAAAGAAACCGCTAATGAGGAAAGATTTTTGCCAGTGATAAAAATGGCAAGATCCCATAAAACTACGAGTCCAAAACACTTGGACCAAATTGGCAAAGGCTGCTATACAATTTTTACTCCTACAAATTCTTGCCACTAATGCAACTTGTTATTTAATTACATGATGGCTTAGTGGAATAATTTTACCACAGCAGACATTTTAATATTGGAAGTTTTTTGAAACAGTGCTCTGTCATTGAATTTTTTATTCTCCAAATATTCTAATAAAACATATGATCACACAAATTGGGAAAAACTGGGATCAGATGGCTTTTGTTATAGGTTCCATATGAAAAGGCACTTAAAGACTCTAAATGCAGCATTTTAAGTTTAAAGATAACCCTTGCCTGCGGTGGGTTGGCGCCCTGCCTGCGGTTTGTTTCCTGCCTTGCGCCCTGTGTTGGCTGGGATTGACTCCAGCAGACCCCTGTGACCCCATAGTTAGGATATAGCGGGTTGGATAATGGATGGATGGATGGAAGATAAACCTTGCACCACCTCCAGGACTAGTGCTGAAGCTGTTCATTTGTATAAATGTCTGCCATCACAAACTATTCTCCTTTCCGGCCTGAATGCCGCTGCTGTTCTTTGTGCTACTGTGCTACATATTAATGCCAAAAAAGTATGTTACCTTAGGAGTATTAACTGACTTCTACTTAAGGAATAAAATCATGTAGTGAAAAAGGTCCCCCCTTAAACAGTTTCCTGCTGCGTCATGTTCTGAACGTTGTTTAGGCTATTTAAATCGGTGCTGCGGTATTAAGAAAAATCCATGTCATAACAAAAAGGACCTCTAGCCCTTTGAAACAACTATGGTAGAAAGTAATGACAGTGGTTCAAAGCTCATTCACCCATCAAAGAGGACTAAAGCCCTGTTCAAATAGGATTAGTTTTACTCAGGAGCTGGGGTAAAGTAATTCTTACCAGAGGACCTCAGTAATTTTAGTCCTGTCAGAATCGCTCATGTCAGTAACTTTCACAGTCTGTGCATTTACATTTCAGTAAAGATTGTAGACCATTTTACTTTCTGTAAAAGGTCCATGAAAATAACCCCAGGTTAAACTAGTCCTGTACAAATCATGTCAGTAAAATTCTGTAATTTCAACTGCTATACAGCAAATTCGAGGCAAGGCATTTGAATCACTAGTCTAAGTCTTAAAACAGGCTACATTTGAGATTTAAACTTAATTTCAAGTAATTGACATAAACACATACATTAGCATATGGAGTGATCAACTGAACAAGGTGATATACAGTTTAAACAATATTACATCAGAGCTTGAAATGGGCTGTGGGGTTGTGGATATTTCATACAAATGTAATAAATGTAATGATTCCTGCAAATTCAGCTTTTTAATGTGCTAAATTCACATACACTTATTTGGTAAACAATCTCTCGCTTGTTGCAAGATTAAAAAACATCTTTTTGTAAATCATTGTTGTGCCTTTTAAATTACTTAGAAATTACTTTATTCTTGTCAGAGGTGTGGAAATCAAATTTGTTTCTACTTGTCCACGGACAAGTAAACTTAGAAAATCCACTTGTCCGCCAGTTAAATTCACTTGCCCATAAACAAATAACAAAAGTGAAAAATAGTTTATTTTTTTTTTATTTCTTTTATTGATACCAAAACTGCCTTCCATTTTAAAACTGAAAAAAAGTTCTTTCAGGGAGTAGTATTTTGCTACCTTGCTCTAGAACATTATATAAAAGATTCCCTTATTTTAACTGGCTAATAAACAATGCCTTAATTATAGCTACACTAGTTCTTTTTTCATATATTACAGTTACATAACAGAACACTGTCCTGATTCATTTTCTGCCATGTTCTTCAGCTTTTGTCTTGCAACATCTTCTCCCCCAAGAATCGTTACTATCTCAGACAGCATGTGCTGAATGCTTTTCATTTCTGTTTGAGCTGAACTGCATGGTTCCTGGACTGATGGTCCTGCAGAAGTGGAAGCTGACTTTTCAGGTTTTTTATGAGTGATGTGCCTGTTGCCAGATGACAGCCAGAATTCCAAAGCTGGTCATGGGTCAAACTCTTCTAAAGAAGCAGTACTGAACAGCCTAGCATAACGCTCAACCTCCGAGCATTCAGCTTTAGAAAACGCTTTTTCAATTGAACCAACTTTTTTCTTACTTTTAGACTCATGTCTCTATCTGACGTACTATACCCCCAGTTCCTATCCTTTTTCTTTCTGCACATAACCAATCACCACACAATAAACATATTTGTGATATTAAAACTAGTTATAAGCTTAGACCTCTGAATGGATGGCATAATTAAACATGTATAACGAAATTTTTTTTTAAAGTTCTGAAAACTTTGAGGTCTAGGTTTATAACTAGTTTTAATTTCACAAAGACGTTTATCGTGTGGTGATTGGTTATATGGAGAAAGACAAAGGATATGAACTGGGGGTTTAGTACGTAAGATAGACACAGCAAACATGCAATAAAGAAAGCCTGCTCAGAAAAACATCCATTGAATTCTGCGTTCGTGTCTCCGACCTCCAGATCACGAACCCAACATTTACACAATATTTCAGTTAAAACCTGTGCGATACCCATTCAAATATCCAGTTTTTTGGAGCCTTGTCACACCTGCCATAAACTTCTCTACACTGAACGTAGACCTGAGGACCCCTTAATGCAAGAGAGCAGCACTACAGCCACGCCACCATGCCCCCCGCCACCCATGTCTAATACATGTTTTAATGCATTTCATCGTGAAAAAGATATCAAGTATTTATCTTAGTATTCTGAATGTTCATTGAGCAGGAATATCATGAATCAATGTGCATCGATTGCTGCTGGCGCTTTCTCAGTGCAAGAGGAAGTCAGTTATTTAAAATGCGCAGAGATTAACAACTGGGTCGGGGAACACTTAATATAAAGCATTTAATGTGCTACATTAATTTATGACGGGGTTTGAGAAAATCTAGTAAATGTAACATTCATTTTAAGATGAAATTTAGTTTGCGACATTCTACTGATAAAATAAACTACGAGAATAAAGTGGAAATGTCGACTTTAATCTCGACATTTACATTTTTTTTTGTCTTCACTGTGTCCGTATTTTTTTCACTGTGGCCTTAATACGCTCCAGTAGGTTTTCCAGGGCCTGTTGTGCCAGTTTTAATCAAGCAATGATCCATTTCTCATCCGCGATGCTACTTATTTCAGTTTCAGCAAAACGCACATAGCGAGAACAACATGCTTACCGCAGTGCATTATGGGTTACGCAGGTAATTCCTAATGACGTATTCGAAATTTCGCAAGATGGTACATTTCCAAAGAAGTAAATATTACCGACGTTGTCGGGAAAAAAATAATCGCGTCTAAGTGAAGATTTTTATTGATATTTCATAACATTTAGAAACCGGTAGAATGTTTACTTCTTTATTTTTAATAAACAGACAGCGCGAAACCAACTTGTTTTATATGAAAAATTCTCTAATCAAAAACGATCTATAGACAGCTCATCAAAATTGATGTCACGCAATAAATTTCTTAACTCCTCAATATATCACAACCTACGCGAAATCGCAAATTTCAGGAAAGATTGACTGCCTAACAAGCTTTATGTGGAGAAAACAATTGCATGGTAGGTGAAATGACCGCATTTTTATGTAGAAAAAATTAATTTTATCAATAATACTAGCAAAATACCCGCGCTTTGCAGTGGCGAAGTACTGCATTAAAATTTTTATTAAGAAGAAAATTAAACCTTTTTAAACTGAGGGAAAATATGCCAATAATTATTGGTTAAGGATCTCATTGTATACCATGTTGTCAGTTCGGCCCTCCGGTTGTAACATGACCAAGCTGTGCGCTGAGCTTACTGGCATCTGTCAAGTGTTGTAAGCACACAACTGGTTTCATCGATAAAATCACATCCGGCTTTTGAGAGTTTAAACATTCATAAACATCAAAGTGTCCACTACTGAAATCGTCACCTGTGAATCTAAGATGTTTAAGAGGCATTGGCGGTTGTCGAAAGGTGTAAAATATTTGGCTATTTCGGTACACTTGAAAGCGACAACCGAACAATTCAGCGGCAGCCATCAACTCACATGCAGAATAGGTGAAGGGCTTAAGCATTTCACTTTTATAGTGCTCCTGTGTAGTATAATTATCTCCTGTACCGTCATCAGTCCACACCTTGAACCTGTCCCAGTCATTCAATACATAAGACACAATGTTCCTCCGGATATCAAGAGTGAGCCTGATATGGCCGTGCAATATGTAACAAAGAGAATGGAAAAGGTAGGTGCTATCTCCGGGCATGGAAACCACTCGGTAAGTGACAGTTCTTTGATCGATAGTGATCATCTCGATAGACATGGTAATGGGGGTTGGAAAGATAAAGGAAATGGGTATCTGAGAAATGTAAAGTAAGTCTAAAATACCTATACAATAACTATAATTGTAATAAACAAACAATAAAAGAGCGGAGAAGCCGTGGATTAAACAAAAAGGCTGTAGTTATCAGTAGGGAGACGTGAATCCCGTGGCGAAGCAAGGAAGGGAATGTAGAGACTGGATCAACGGACTGTCTTATATAGGCAGGCAGCCAACAACGTGGGAGGCGTTGGGATGGGGGACCCAACGGCACCTCACACGGTGACCGAGCTGCAGGCTATGGACGTATATATGTACGTAAGCAGGATTCAGTTAGCGTTGGGAACCCGTTTACCAAATTTCTTGAAGATGGGCCCATAAGTAACAAAGACTGTTGAAAAGTTCAATATGGCGGCTGACAGTGGCATCATACCACCAAAATAAGTATGTATATTGGTTCCGGTTAGTGCAGGGAAGCCGCCTACCAAATTTCAAGAAGATGGGGCCATAAATAAGAAATTCAACATGGCGGACGTTGTTGACCGTTATGACCATTACACGTAGAATTTCAAAATGAAACCTGCTTAACTTTTGTAAGTAAGCTGTAAGGAATGAGCCTGCCAAATTTCAGCCTTCTACCTACACGGGAAGTTGGAGAATTAGTGACGTTGGAAAGTTCAATATGGTGGCTGACAGTGGCGCCATACCACCGAAATAAGTACGTACATTGGTTTCGGTTAGCTCAGGGAAGCCACCTACCAAATTTTGTGAAGATGGGGTCGTAAATAAGAAAGTTCAACATGGCGGACGTTGTTGACCGTTATGACCGTTACGCATAGAATTTCGAAATGAAACCTGCTAAACTTTTGTAAGTAAGCTGTAAGGAATGGGCCTGCCAAATTTCAGCCTTCTACCTACACAGGAAGTTGGAGAATTAGTGATGTTTGGAAAATTCAATATGGCGGCCAACAGTGGCGTCATACCACCAAAATAAGTACAGTAGAACCTCGGTTTACGAGTAACTTGGTTTACGAGTGTTTTGCAAGACGAGCAAAAATTTTTAATAAATTTTGACTTGATAAACGAGCGATGTCTTGCAATACGAGTAGTATGGATACACTTTGTCTGCTGAGCGTCATGTGATCACAACTGAGCTGATGGTGGTTCTCTCTCTCTCTCTCCTTATCTCGCCCGCTCGCTTGCTCATCGCGTCTTTTTCTCTCTCTCCTTATCTCGCTCGCCCAGTGCGTCTTTTTCTCTCTCTCTCCTTATCTTGCTCACTAGCTCCCTCATCGTGTCTTTTTCTCTCTCTTCTTATCTCGCTTGCTCGCTCGCCCAGTGCGTCTTTTTCTCTCTCTCTCCTATTCTTGCTCGCCCAGCGCCTCTCTCTGTTTACTACAGCATTGTGACTGTGTGTGTGCGCTGTGAAGTGCGAGTCCTCATCTTGCTCCCCAAAACACGAAGCTGAGTCTCAGTACTTTAACACCAGCTGAATAAAAACCAGCTTATTCAGTTTGAAACAGCAACAGCGCTGTTATTTATTGCAGCGGGATCTTTATAATGTTCCTTGATCTTTTGGATGCGCTTATACGCTAACTGCTACAGCGCTGGGAGACTGCGATTGCTTTGGGACACTCTTCAGCGTGTCGTCCCGTTGGGTGGAATTCCACATGAGTTTAGAAACTCACACCAGCCATGATTCTTTTTAAAGGTAAATTGCAGGTTAATTTGTATTATGTATTTTACTTTATATTTTGTATTAATCCTTTTTATATGAATAGTTTTGGGTTGTGGAACGAATCATCTGAATTTCCATTATTTCTTATGGGGAAATTCGCTTTGATATACGAGTGTTTTGGATTGCGAGCACGTTTCCGGAACGAATTATGCTCGCAAACCGAGGTTCCACTGTATGTACATCGGTTTTGGTTAGCGCAGGGAAGCCACCTACCAAATTTCCTGAAGATGGGGCCATAAATAAGAAAGTTCAACATGGCGGACGTTGTTGACTGTTATCAACTGTTATGAACGTGTAGAATTTCGAAATGAAACCTGCTTAACTTTTGTAAGTAAGCTGTAAGGAATAAGCCTGCCAAATTTCAGCCTTCTACCTACATGGGAAGTTGGAGAATTAGTGGTGAGTGAGTGAGTGAGTGAGTGAGTCAGTGAGGGCTTTGCCTTTTATTAGTATAGATATAAAAGTTATCGATTATAATGAAAAATCATCAAATTACATCGTAATGTCGGCATGAAAAAAATGACCGCATCTCCAAGCGTGTAAATAGTAGGGTAAAATACTTATGTAAGACCACAAGAGTGATTCCTTTTTGAAAAATCAGCCGTCATTTTGTAAACAATATTGAAGACCAATTTGAGACATGAAGAACATGCCTAAGTAGACTGTTTCCGCACGAAGTACGTACCCAAATGTTTAAAATTTGAAAGTAGTAGTAAAATGTACCCTGGAGAGAACATATAATTCTTTTTTCTCCAGAAAATTGCACTTGTCCACGGACAACTGAAACCAGAAAAACACGATTGTCTGACGGTCAGTTTACCCATGTCGGGCGTTGGATTTCCGTACCCCTGATTAAGTAACAATTTTCAACAGCAATCTATTCTAGTCACATATTATCCCCCTCAATATATACAGTATTTGTTAATAAAATGAGACTGATGTTTTTAATTTACTTCTGTAAAAAAATACCTTTATAGGATATTGAACCCAAGCTTGAAACCATGGAAGATTACCAAAAGCGAGTAGAAGAGTTAAAGGAGATGCTGAAACAGGCAGAGGAGAAGGTAGAACAAGAACTTCTTGCCAGAAATGATCTTCAGAAACAGCTTCAAGAAAAGGAAGAGGCCCAACAAGTGCTCAGAAAGGAGATTGATGACTGGGTAATGTATATAAAATGAATCCATGCTGCTTTAGCATACTTAGTTAACTTTGGCTTATTTTCCTCCATACTGCTCAGTGACAATAGCCTTTTACATCTTTTAATTATTGCATCACAATATAAAATCTATCAAGCACATCTGTAAATGTAAACTTTTTCAGGTTTTAAATTTTAGCTGCTATGATTACATAATTAAAGCCAGTATTTGGACTCTAATGGATCTTTTGGACTGTGGTTACTATGTAATATATTTATGCTGTAATATTCCAGTTAGGAACAAAACAAAAATCAATTTTATTGTAGTTGTATGACATTCTTTGTAATATTTTTATAGTGACTTACCACTGGAAGCTGGTGATCTTTCAAACAGGGGAAGCACATTGTAGACCTACATTATAAAATTAGTCAATTATTGCAACATGTTATTTATATGTAAACTAGCAGAATACCAGCGCTTCGCAGCAGAGAAGTAGTGTGTTAAAGAAGTTATGAAAAAGAAAAGCAAACATTTTAAAAATAACGTAAGATGATTGTTAATGTAATTGTTTTGTCATTGATATGGGTGTTGTTGTCATATCTATCTATTTATATATATATATATATATATATATATATATATATATATATATATATATATATATATATATATATATATATATATATAGCAAAATACCCTGATTGGCAGCGGAGAAGTAAAAAGAAAAGGAAACATTTTAATAATAACGTAACATGATTGACAATTGTTTTGTCATTGTCATGAGTGTTGCTGGCATATATATATATATATATATATATATATATATACACACACACAGACACATATATAAACATATATATACATACATATATATAAATATACATATATATATATATATATATATATATATATATATATATATATATACATATATACACATACTGTATATATACACACACACATATATACATACTGTATATACACATATACATATCTACATATATACTGTATATACACATATATATACAAATCTACATATATATATCCACATATATATATATTAGGTGGGACTCTATTAAAAAATTAATCCAATTAATTAGAGGCTGTGTAAGAATTAATCTTGATTAATCGTATGTAATCGACACGTAAATTTGCCCCAAATCGCAAATGTTTTTTTTTAATTTAAAAGGGTTTTAGTGGGTGACAGAATCAAATAATAGACATGGACATGAATATTGTAAACTGAAGCTGTTTTAATTTCTGAAAAAAAGCCTTTAAACTGCATTTGAATTCAAAACAGAAACAAAAATATCATCCCTGGTTAAAATTGGGCAGACTTAAAATAAAGTGGTAGTTTAAGTACTTTAAGTACATTTTCAGAATAGTATTGTCTTTAAATAATAATAACCAAAATTTCAACATAAAGTGCAGTTTTTCTTCTTAAAAAATAAGTCAGAAACATAAAAGGTAATTTGACCAACTTAATCTTTAAACTCTGAGTAACATTAGCCAAAATTATTTTGTACATTAGGCTAAAACAGTGTGATCATTGAACATTTTGTAATTAGATGTAATTAGAATTACTAACGGTCACGGAAGTCCAATGATCCCCAGTAAGAGCCACAAAGTCCGCTTTCTGTAATGCATCTAATTTTGCTTGCTTTTCAGTGTGCACAAAACCATGCTTTTATCAAGGCTTCGCTCGGTAGTCGAAATGATCAGTCGTAGGAACGCGCTTTATTCCGACTCTAACATTTTTGTAGCTGTGATGTGTGCATCAGTGTAATGGATGTACCAGGAAATCATGCATTGACAAAAGTTCCCGCTTGCTTGGAATTGAAAGTGTGATTAAATGCGTTATTTTTAACGCTTATGGAGTACATGCATGGAAGCTTCTTAGCTGTGCTTGTGCTAATAAAGGGAAACATTTTAAAAATAACGTAACATGATTCTGTGTTAACCGAATATTTTTTCATACGCCCAAAACCAAGGAGATGCGAAGGTAAAATGAATCGGGTAGCGTACATACTCAGTGCATCCCTCTCGAATCGAACCTCGAATGTCGGCATTAGAGGCGAAGACTCTACAATTGCCACAGCGTGGCTTGTCTATGCGAGTATGTATTGTAGATCGGGTATATATATACATATATATATATATACCCGTATCGCAGTGGAGAAGTAGAAGTTATGAAAAGAAAAGGGAACATTTTAAAAATAACGTAACATGATTGTCAATATACAGTAATTGTTTTGTGAGTGTTATTGAATGTTGCTGTCATCAAGGATTTGATTATCATTATTTGTTTCAATCAGGGTCGTATTTGTATGTGTTGTGTTCAAGTTACATTCCGTGTTTGTCAATCGTTGTAAAGATAAGAGTCATCGATTAGTTTCTTACTGCATCAATAAACAGCTCGTCTTCCTCTATATCTGAGTAGTGACAAACTGCATGCACGGGTTTTTTTTTACACTGTCTTCCTTTAGCGGGACATTCACTTTTTCCACCATGTGCTTTGTTTCCGCAGTAGCTGCACTTATGAATATGATTGTATGTATCAGACGCGTCATATTTTTCTGCTGCCTTCTCAATTGTGTAATTCGGTTTTTGTTCAGCACTCTTTGGAACTGTTGCTTTTGTCTGTGCACTGCGCCAGTTCACGGAGCCGCTTGGTGTTCTTGCATCGAAGGTTCCCAGCTGTGCTGGTGCCATCTCGTGTAATGTCAGCTAAGACCCGCACTTAAAAGTTTCTCTCGCAGTTTCAATGAGTTTGTGCCAAACACCACCCTGACCATCTCATCTTCCTCTGCATAAGCACAGTCCTTCACACGTGAATATTTACCGGCAGTGTTTGTATTGGATTGCCGCTGATGGACGGCCTTATATGGGCAGGCACTAAATTACAAACGCTAGTGGCAGCCTGTCTATGAACTTAATTTAATATAAACTTATGGTTCATGCCGTGCTTTGTTTCCGCAGTAGCTGTACTTATGAATATGCTTGTATGCATCATTTGCTTCATAATGTTTTTCTGCCTTCTCAATTGTGAAATGGCGTTTTGTGCTCATCGCTGTTTGGAGTTCTTCCTTGTTCTCTACATACTTACGTAGGAGGCGTGATGATGTCACACGAAACTCCCCCCGCCATCTCTAACTCAACTCCATTACATTATATGTAGAAAAATAGGTTCCAGTTATGACCCTTACGCGTAGAATTTCGAAATGAAACCTGCCCAACTTTTGTAAGTAAGCTGTAAGGAATAAGCCTGACAAATTTCAGCCTTCTACCTACACGGGAAGTTGGAGAATGAGTGAGTGAGTGAGTGAGTGAGTGAGTGAGTGAGTGAGTGAGTGAGTGAGTGAGTGAGTGAGTGAGTGAGTGAGTGAGTGAGTGAGTGAGTGAGTGAGTGAGTGAGTGAGTGAGTGAGTGAGTGAGTGAGTGAGTGAGTGAGTGAGTGAGTGAGGGCTTTGCCTTTTATTAGTATAGATTCCGCCCTCCCCTCATCTTGTAGAAAATGGGCCGTGACCTTGTTATACCAGCTGGGAGGCTTTTCCAGAGACTTGACCAGTTTCCTCTCAATGGCCAACAGAGCAAGGTTGCTTAAACGGTTTTGGCCCATTGTGTTGTGGCTGAATGACTTAACTTGTTTTAAGCAGGAGAAGCTCCTCTCTACACCTGCTGATGTAGCTCCAATTGTCACTACTAAAGACAATAGATTGTATAGTGCAATTGTATAGCTGAGGCATTGCACTATCCAACTCCATGTCTTTAGATAAACCCCAACAAATCACATAGCTTACCCCTTTTGCCCTGCAAGTTACAATTTGAATATAGGACTTGTAGTTCAGATTTCAGTCTCCCTTAATCAAATAAATGGCCATACATTTTCATGACACTTTGGAATGCCTCCTCAGGAAACACCTGTGTCATTTTGTAAAATTTCCCTGGATTGATTATTTCTAGGAAGTGCACAATTCTCAAATTTGAAAAACCACTGAGAAATCTGCTCCATAAGATTGTTGACCATGTACAGATTTCTGTAATGCTCCTGAGGATCCTGCAATTGTGACAGACACAGACAGTTTCGCCTAGGCTCATTTTGAGGGTCTGACGTCAGATTTGCAATTCTGCATAAACAAACAGACTCTCAATTGTTTGTTTGCAGTAAAGAACATCCAGAGGCCTCTGCTGCAGAATTCCAAAGACCACATCAGTTTCTAAGAAGATTTGTTCATGAGTGTTCAACATGAAAACAAACTCAAAATCCTCCAGTGTCTTTAAGAAGCATTTGGCAGCATTGAGTGTGTCCTCATCTACTATGTTTTCATCCTCGATAATCATTTCACAAGTCTGTAGGAGCCCATCATAGTTGTTTGCCACAGTGTTCACAATTCATCGTGTAAGGTTCCACCAAGTAGGAGTGTTTCTGGGCAACCTTGGACACCTTGCAGACTCAAGAAGATATCCTTTTGGAAGACTGGAGGGCTTTGCCCACTGCTCGTTTCGCTTGCCCTCCCCCTCCCCCCTAGGCACGCTACATGCCAGCCACTACACATCTATGTTGTGAAGGGAAGGGGGGGGCTGCTGAACACACGATTAGGAGATGCAGTCGGATCAGCTGCTGTCTTGTGCTGCTGCTGCCGAGCTGCGTGATCTGCATGTTGTGCTACATGTCGATCATTTAAAAGGCTGTGCAGCCGCTGTCCTTTTGCCTCACTGCCTTGTCTTGTGGGATGTTAAAGTGTCTCCAAGAAAATCATGTTTCATCTCCTTCCAAGCCTTCCAAGATTTTTTTTATAATAGAGAGATTTAGAAAAAAGTGTGGCAAACCCAGAGAGAGATGCAAAAAACATTCTGGATTCATATAAGCATTTTGCCCTCCCTGAGACAACACCAGATTCAGTTTGTTTACAGAAAAGTGTACAAACATTGCAATGTGGGCTACTGCTTTAGCATGAAGTCTATTCAGAGATGAATTCACAACAGCAGCCCCATCATAGGTTTTTCTTTGTCATTGTAGCCCTGCATGTTTTCATTTAAAACATCAAAAACATTAGGTGTCTCTCCCTGATGAAACTTCACACGTTCATTGCTTTTCTCATGTCTTTTGTATGCCCTGTCAAAGTTAGCCAGATCACCAAAACCCAGTTCTGACCAGACAACCTGAGATGTTTTCATTATGCATGGCCAACAGTACATTCTCTTTGTCACAGCACTTCCATTCAGCCACCTCACCTTGTCATAAGAGGAGAGTTGACAAGACCGGTTATTTTTCCCTGATTCTTGAACCAAACCAATCCTGAGCAATAATCTGCCTTGCTGTTTAATTCCGAGTCTCTCCTCATATGGCGTTATTTCAGTGCCACTATTCTGAGCGCACGTAAAAAAATATTGCAAGTGCAAGTGTTGCATTTTGAGGAGAAAATTTCGACTGTTTCTCGAATGCAGTAGCTAGCGAGCTGATTGGAGACCGTAAGAGCCAATCAGAATTTTTGAAACCAAGTCTGTGATTGGTTGGTTTTGTGGCACACTTATAACGGTGTACAGAGAGTTGAGCGCTCGCAGCAGAGAATGTTGTGAGCTAGCATCACATTGCGAAAGCAAGCTTAAATGAAAAACTGAGCGAGAGGGGGGGTGCTATTGTGTGTGCGTATATGGATAAGCGCAAACACTGAAATACATTTTTTGCACGCAGCAATGAATTTTGTTCACTCAAATTCAGCTTTTGTACGCTCAAAATAAATTTCTCTTCAAAATGCAACACTTGCACTTGCAATCGTCTTTTACGCTGCGCTCAATATTTTTTTACGTGTGCTCAGAATAGTGGCACTGAAATAACGCCATATCCTCATAAGAAAGACTATCAAATGGCTTTGCCAAAATCGGGTCAACTATATATCACTAGCAAATAACAGACTATGAGCAGCAGCTTGTCTCATGCCAAAAATCTGCATGGGACTGAACTTGAAATGCTCCGATGCCAAAATGCTGTCAATCAAAAAGAGGTCCAGCCACTTTGACAGTTCCTCCAATAATCATGCAGCAGACCAGCAGCCAGGCCAGCCCACTACCCCCATTTAGTCTCAGAGATGCTAAGCTTCCCTGGAAATCACATTTTTAAGTATTTGACCAATAAACATCTGGGTTTGCTGCACTGAAGAGAAAGCATATTCTGAAGAGCCATTGAAGTCCAGTGAAGGTGCACTTCAATGGGTTTAATGGATCATGTTGCGACTGTTTTGACACCCTACAAGAAATTGCTAATTCTGAAAGAACTAGCTGTGAAGTTAAACACATTCTAGCATGCTCTTTGCAATAGCAATGGGACAATTTAAAAGGGCAAATTTTGTATGATTTATGTTAAGTTACAATAAATTGACTATTGTCAAGTTAAAGAATGTAACAATGTAGCTGAATTAAGGTAGGAGGCTGGGGACAGTGACCCAAAAAACAGAAACAGGATTTTATGTTTTCAAATTGCACAGATGCAAAGGGCACCCCTGCCATTCTTTACAAAAGACACACTAATAAAGTAACTTAGCAATTCACTTGTTCCCTTAAACATTCTCTGTTTACAAAAAGAGTTGCAATCTTCCTAGCAACCCAACACCTTCTACAATTACATTGCCTTCTGCCCAGCACATGACATTCCAGTGGGCTCAAACAATCGGACCAGACTGCAGTCAAAATCTTCCATCTCCCATGGTATTAAAGGCTCTGACCCATGTAGTGGTGAACTGGTCCTCACTCTTCACTACTCTTAACCAGAGTTTCACTGTCCACCTCCCCAAGGTAAGCTTAGCTTTGTATCCTCAAGAGCCGCCCAGAATTCTTTCCCAGACATTGTCTGATCCACAAAAGGCCATCTGCATAGGAGTCTGAGGATCCCCAAAAGCCAGGTCAACAAGCATACAGATCTCCCTGACAAAAAAACATAGTGGCTGAGATGCCACCTGTGCCTTCAAGACCACTGGCAGTGACCAGTACCACTGTTGTTTTGAAACCAAGCTGACCAGCTGAGTGGCAAGTGTCAGCTGAAGCACACCACCGATCCATCACTCTAGAGAGGAAGGGTGTGGTTGCCCGTCTACCTCATCTTCTGCTGCTGGTATGAGTCAGGGAACACAAGATTATAAAATTTTCTCTTCAGTGATAAACTAAAATTGAATTTCTTGGCCAAAAAAACAAATTTCTGAAATACAGGCGCATTTCTTTTTTCAACAGCTTTTTGTAAATTTGTTTTGTGCCTTTGGATAAGCCTATATTGGATCATTTTCACATTGAATTAATGCTTTTCAATAAAAACTGATTATAATGAAAAATTATTGTATTATTGAAGCCAGTCTTACTTGTTAAAGATTATATGATTATATAGTTTAATTAAAAATGAAGTGAAAGAAATAACTAAATAAATAAAACAGAACAGAATGTGAGCAGAGTTAGCTTGTCAGGGTGCTTATTACTTTCTTTGGCTGGCAAGTCATACAAATCCACATTATTTATTAAGCTCAACTTCTGAAAAATATCACTGATTTGTGTCTCGATTTGGTTTGTCCTTGGAAGTTTCCTTCGCATTCTCCCTTCTCTTGCCCAAATGATTTTTAAAAAGCATTACGGTTCATCACAGTTTGTCACTAGTACATGTGACTCATTGTCAACAAACCAATACAAACCCCTAACTTTAACATTCATGCCCCATAAAACAATATGGCATCACATTCCCTATAAAACAGGAGGTGTTGTTTGAATGGACATCAAGAACACCTCCGGCCATAAAATTCAATATCTTTACTGGATGAATGTGCCATTTTTTGTTATTTTTGCTGAACATTTTCAATGGCTTAAAATTCAATACATTACTACTGCAGACAATCCCATCCAGTAGTACCATGAGACAGAGGCTGCACTCCTGTCCAGCAGGTCACATGCCGTAAACCTGAAGCAAGGACCTCCAAAGCCAACTGATTCCCACCAGCCTTCCAGTGCAGAAATGGGCCAATCAAAGGACTCTACTTTGAAGTCCCTATGAGATCTGTTTTTACTAACCCCAGTGCATCAGCAGTGGTGGCACAAATGCTGGAGTCAATGTTGCAAACTGCTTTGTTTTGCTCTGCTTGTAAACAGTGTCTGCACTCAGCTAATAATCAAGGTCTCAGAGAAAATGTATAAGCATCAGCATACTCCATCTCCACCCAGTTCTTATTTTCCTGCAGGAACTCAATCCACTGAGCTATCTACCCCTTCAGGCTCACAGGAATTACAGTAAGTAACCATATCAGCAAGGTGTGGTCTGTACAGAAAATAAGTAAACAGGAACCATACAGGTAGGAGCATAAATCGTGAATTTATGCATCACTGCTAGGATACCCTGCCTAGTCACACAATAATTATGTTCTGCTCAGCTAAGGGCCCTGCTACAGTGTGTGATCACAAATACTGTATCACTGACATTTGCATGCAAAGTGAACAGCTTTTCAAGGTCTAGGGCAGATCTTCAATTAGTGCAGTCCATAGCTGGTTAAAGGTGGTTTCAACTTATGTGTCCCATTTGAACTGATGGCTTTTATCAGTGAGGCAATGAGGGAGACAAGAAAGACTTACAAAGTTTCAGACAAATCAGAGACGATATAAGGTCACCTCAGAAGAGCACATATGTCAGTATTGGCATTGCCAATCTCTGACAGTAACGACCTTGACAGGGTCTGTGGCCACATCACCCAGACCAGCCTCATGCCCTAAAAAAAGCCACTCTCCTATGCAGTCACTCAAATCCCTTGGGGTTAATCAGAAGAAGTTCCTGTTTAACAGAATCAAGAACTCTGAGAGATTGCAGAGAGCCACCTCAAGGTCAACTGCATGCACCAGCAAATCATCCCAATATCCCACGCATAGTGTGGTGCCTGCTCTGTCAAATGCTCAAAGATGGAAGGAGGGCTGCATAAACCAAATGCAAGGCAACAAGGAGCAAGTCCAGCTCCCAGTGAAGTTGGCCCAACGAGCTCTATATGACAATATAGAGAATCAGGTGTATGTGCCTTCAGAAACACATTGGAAGCCAGTTCTTTTTGCACATGAATTTGATAATAGGCTTTCAAAAGTTGATGTAAAAAAAAAACGCCACACTGTGGTCAGAATGGATATGAACTCAAGTGGCAGAAGCTATGTAATAAGACAATACACTGTATGTAGTGTAAACATTGCTATGGTAATTTGATTAGATCATAATATCATAGCCTACTGTCAAAATTACATCATATAAAATGACATGTCACTAAACTAATCTCAAAAATAAAACATAAACTTTATGTTTAATAACCTAAAGTTCAACAAAAGGCAGGCTACATTGTTAGCTGTAACAAGTGTCCCAGCTCCAGCAAAATGCCAGCCCCTGGTATTAACTATATTGGCTATTTTACAAATGACGTTTTTTCCTGACATGTTAAGTTCGTCAGCAATTCATTTCGGTGCCTTTTTTTGTCCAGGTCTTCTATGAATTGCACACAGTGTGCTTCTACTAACATAAAAACTAACTGTTCAAGTTGCACCGTATTAAAAAAAGAAAAAGCTGCAAAAGTTGAAACTTTGATGGATGATTCCATCAACAGATGAGGTGTACAGTGTGCATTGCTAATGGAAGGAATAGTTGTTGCTTTCTGGATAACGGTTTGCTGTCAAATGCATATGGCTCATGATCGTGATTGCAGCTTAATGCGGGAAAAAACGGCACACAAATCCTACGCAGTCGGCGGCTTCTGGTCCTTGCTTCTCCCCTGAGCTGCCTACGTTATCCTTATACCAGCGTGCATCACTATACCTCGTCCGCTATCCGTCAAGAGTCGTAGCAGGACTTACCTGGAACAGTTTGAAGCTACCACACGACAGTTAAACAGGTAGCTTCAGTAATGTTTTTGCACCCTTGCTGGAAGTAACGAGGCCAAGGTCATCACTGCCATTTGCAACAACCATGCAACATCTTCCCCATAACGCTCACTTTGATCCTTTTGTGAATGGTGTAAATCGAAGTTCACGACCTTTCCCACTTTGTCGCAAGGACAGCTCGGTAAAAATGTCTGACGCAGAGACACGCCTCCTTGCGAGGGTCTTATGCGCTGGGCTTTTGCTGTGCACGGAATTTCGACAGCTCTGGACCAATACATTTTCATAATATATAGAATAAAAAATAACAAAGCTAAACACAGAAAATCACATATACAATAGGTGGATAATCTAAACACATTCAAAGTTAATTTAATTCCAACTACGGCACCTCCTCTTTAACACTGGCAACTTTACCGTGCCTGCCTTAAATTGCATGGTGGAATGGCCCGTGTTGGAGAACCCTGCCAGCACACGTCAATACCTTGCTCACTGTACACGCACACTAATATATATACTGTATGTAAACACTTAGAATTGCTTTCGTTTTTTTAATATTCCAAAATAACACCAGTTGAAGCAACTTATTTCTTACTTTTAAGTCTTCGTTTTTTGGTCGTTTCTTTTTGACCATCTCTCATGTTTATCAATAGCACAACTAAACTGTTCAGCTTTTCTTCCTTTCGCACTGTACGATGTTGCTGTCTTCCTCATCTACCGTCCCGCGGACCGTAGCGAAGACGTTCTCGCGGTGCACTGAGCTAACTGGAATTGCGCGCCAAAGCACCCACAGACACAAGCGCCGGACAGTCCCGAAACCACGCCCACCCCAACGTGATGTGTCCGGGAAGTTTTGACTCTCCAAGCCCCAAATACTGTAATCGTTAAAGCAATTTACTTTGATATTACATTTATTTGTCGTTGCATTTGTGTTTAATTCTCCAAACGTTTTCGCGGCTTTGAAACATTTTATAAGACTTCCAAAAAACTGCACTCCGCCTTGTCAATATTTTTACTAGTGCAGAACTGTTTTCTTACGGAGGAATATTTCGGACAAAATAAAAAATAAATAATAAATCCGCAAATTAATACAAGTCATGTGAAATGTGAAAACAAATAAACACGAAATGTGTGTATAAATAATTTAATGTGACACGAATTATATTTGTTGCTTATTTCTTTATGTATTTCGGCATTTCTTTATGTATTTTTTGCCGATTGAAGGTGACACCTTATCCACTACATGTTTTGTTCACATAATTCCTCACCCATTGCAACTTCAAACCTGTAAACGTAAACATTTAGAAATATGACATTCCACACTAGTTGAAGAAATTGTAGTGAGGAGGGCGAGCTGTATTGTCAGTGGGAGATCATAACTATAGAAACATTTGCAATAGAGAGCAAACGGCGTACTTCATACTCGTGCAAAAACATTACGTTATAATTGGGAGCCCCGTGTGTCAACCTGTCGTTGCAAAAAATAAAGTCATGCCTGGTTTAAAAGAAAAAAAAAAAAAGACGTCATCCTCATCATCCTTGTTAGTCTGCAATTTTAGATTCTAATATCATAGATTTTTCTCTTTACAAGGTATAATTTAAATGATGTAAATCCTAAAATGGATAATTTTCGGTGTGTCACTTTTCACTTAAATATTTTATTAAACCAAATAGTGCATGATGAATCCACACAGGTGTAAATGGAAACAACTTAGATGGAGAACTGATGGAGAACTGCTGGCTCCTTTGTCATTTGCATCTTATTGCTAATTAGGAACCATTAAAAACAGTGAATGTAGCTGCTTAAGACTAAAATAAGCAATTAAGAGTGGGGAACCTTAACAAGCAAGACCACCTAAATGAAGCACCAAAATGTCACTTGAGTATTAAGTTCTTCATCAGCAATAACAAACACTTGCAGCCACTGCGGCCCTCCAGGACTGACATTGCCTACCTCTGATCTATTGCTTGCACAATGGAATACACTTTCTTTCATTTGGGTTCAAAAATATTTGTGTTTCATTTTAACTTGTGAGGCCACCTTTATTCAGTTGATTTTTTTTCATCCCATTACGATAATTTCTCCCTCTTTTGTGTTGTTTTACCAAGTGGGGGTTAGGCTAGTTGGCACAGAGATGTCATAAGGCTGGGGCACCTAATTGTTTTAATTCAATAGGACCTTCAACAACTAACAAAAGCCATCCTGGAACAGTATACAGATGATGCAAGTAACATGGGCCATTTTTTCTCAAAATCAATGAGACAATCTTCGTTGCAGAATAAAAATCATGGGATGGAGTTGGATGAGGTACAATTCTCTCACTGTAGTTACAGCTACACAATGTGATGTAAAAAAAAAACGGTTTAACATTTATTATGTCCTATATATGACATACTTAATTAGGTACAAGATAATATCTAATTGGAGATGTATGTATTTATCATATATTTAGGTACAAGATCTCATTTGAGATGTATATACAGTATTTATAGTGTATTTAGGTACAAGATAATATCTCATTAGAGATGTACCGGTATATATATATACATGTATATATTTATCTTGTATTTTGAATCTTATGTATGAAGAAGTCTAAGCAAATGGATATAAAATTAGGAGAGTGCCAGGGATATGGGAAGCACTCTCTGTATTTTTAGTTTGACTCTACATTCCAAGGAAGACATGGGTACGAGTTGGACTCAATTGGACTCCACCCCGTGATTTTTCATTCTGCAGAGAGGAGCACTTGCTATCATTGAAAACCAAGACACATAAAGGTGATGTAAAAGCTAACTTGTTCCCTTCCACATTCTCAATTTCCAACAACACCCACTGTACATGAACCCTCTGAACAACCATTGCCAACATATTTGCACAGCCACCACATCTGGAAGAACTGGAACACCATAAACATACTAGCCCTTGAGGAAACGTAACAAATCATATGAATTACATTACATTACAAAATACAGCTTGACAAGACCTAGGAACATGCAGTCAACATAGAATCAGGACACCAATATATAAATTCAATTTGGATGTCTGCAAATTGTTTTATGCCTGGACAAGATCTGTTTGAAAATATCTCAGAATGTCAAATACTTAGTTTATTATAATGATCCATTTAATACAATATGCAGTGTACTGTAAATGTAAGGAGAATTTTTTTCTCTTCAAGCACTCTCATCCAGCAAACATAAATGGAAAATTTTTAAATAACCTGTTCTGTCACTTGTTTTATCCACTTTTTTGTGTCAGACTGACAACCAAAAGCGAGCTAAAGAGTTAGAGGAGATGCTGCAGCAGGTAGAAGAGGAGGCAGAGCAAGAAATGCTTGTTATTAAGGAGCATTTTCAGAGGCAGATCAAAGCCAAAGAGGAAACCATGGCACAACTTAAAACGGATCTTGAAGATAAGGTAAGAAAATCTGCTTGTCATTTTTGTTAATCATCCCTTATAGTAAACAGTAAGTAAGTACATCTTGACAAAGATCTACATTTCAGTACATGCATCAGTGGATCAGTTGAAATGCTGTAAGATGATGTGAAATTTAAGTGTTGCTTGTGGTTTTTTTTTAAAAGTTGATTCTAAACACAAACCCGAAAACTAAAATCCTTCCAATTGTCCAAACTTACTTTTTTCCTATAAAGAGTTGTAGGTACACTTACATCCATAATCTATAAAATGAAATTCTCTATTTTAGTATGTTCTTTATTATGATGCAGGAGAGTGGTATTGCAGATACAGGATTTTAATTTACTCTGTATTCGTGACAGTGATAATACAACTGTGCTAATGCTTAGTTTAACATGAACATCTTTGGCCTCCCTAGAAAAAAAATATGTGGGCGCAGGATGAACATGCAGACTGATCAAGTCCAAAGACTGGGCTGTGACCTGAATGTACTGTAATTCTCTGAAGTTGTGAAGTAGAACATTAGCACTAATTACTCTGCCATCATTCTATCCTATTGGAGCTAAAATGATTGTCTAACTGCTTTTCAATTATTTTTAAAGTTACAATAAAGTAAATAGTAATTCTGTTGCATAGCTTCTTGATTATGACATTAAGTTTTTGAAACAAAGGTATCTATGAAACATTTTCATCAAATATGAATAAAGCCACCACATGCTCTTATAAAGATGGCTTGTGGGACTTTGGAAGTTATTTATTACATTAAAATGATTATTTCTATATTCTGAATTGTCAAGCAAAGGCTCCCATTATTAAAAATGTTTATTAGTGTTAGGATGAAATTCATTAGTGCACCAGCTATAATTAAGAAAAATAATAAAAGATAAGATGGAAGTTTGAACCCAGCCACAGGGGATGCACAAACCAGTGTGTTTCTTCATGCTGGTCCCAAGCCCGGATAAATGGGGAGGGTTATCAAATCAATATGCAAACAACAAATTTCCATACCAGATCGGTCGAGCCCCGAGTTAACGACGACTGTCGCCAGTACTGTTAGTCAACAGAGTGCTGGCAGAAATTGGGCTACTGTTGACCAAAGAAGAAGAAGAGGGGGAGACGTGTCCAGAGGTAGGAGGAGAGGAGGAATGTAAAGAGAGTGGAACTGAGGGTAGGAACTTTGAATGTTGGCAATATGACTGGTAAGGGGAGAGAGTTAGCAGATATAATGGAGAGAAGGAAGGTTGATATATTGTGCGTGCAAGAGACTAAATGGAAGGGGAGTAAGGCCAGGTGGATTGGAGGTGGATCCAAATTGTTCTATCATGGTGTGGATGGGAGGAGAAATGGGGTAGGGGTTATTCTGAAGGAACAGTATGTCAAGAGTGTTTTGGAATTGAAAAGAGTGTCAGACAGAGTAATGATTATAAAGCTGGAAATTGGAGGTGTGATGATGAATGTTGTTAGTGCATATGCACCGCAAGTTGGGTGTGCAATGGGTGAGAAAGAAGATTTTTGGAATGAGTTGGATGAAGTGATGCACAGTGTACCCAAGGGACAGAAAGTGGTGATTGCAGCGGGTTTCAATGGGCAAGTTGGTGAAGGGAACAGTGGAGACGAGGAGTTGATGTGTAGGTATGGTGTCAAGGAGAGGAATAAAGAAGGTCAGAGAATAGTGGATTTTCCCAAAAGGATGGACATGGCTGTGGTGAATACATATTTTAAGAAGAGGGAGGAAAATAGGGTTACGTACAAGAGTGGAGGAAGATGCACACAGGTAGATTACATCCTATGTAGAAGAGTTGATCTGAAGGAGATTGAAGACTGCAAAGTGGTGGCAGAGGAAAGTGTAGTTAAGCAGCATAGGATGGTGGTCTGTAGAATGATGTTGGAGATCAAGAAGAGGAAGAGAGTGAGGGCAGAGCCAAGGATCAAATGGTGGAAATTGAAAAAGGAAGACTGCAAGGTTGAGTTTAGGGAGGAGGTGAGACAGGCACTGGGTGGCAGTGAAGAGTTACCAGACAGCTGGGAAACTACAGCAGATGTAGTAAGGGTGACAGCAAGAAGGTTACTTGGCGTGGCATCTGGAAAGAGGAAAGAGGAAAAGGAAACCTGGTGATGGAATGAGGAAATACAGGAGAGTATACAGAGGAAGAGGGTGGCAAAGAAGAAGTGGGATAGTCAGAGAGATGCAGAAAGTAGACAAGAGTACAAGGAGATAAGGTGCAAGGTGAAGAGAGTGGTAGCGAAGGCTAAAGAAAAGGCATATGATGAGTTGTATGAGAGGTTGGACACTAAGGAGGGATAAAAGGACCTGTACCGACTGGCTAGACAGAGGGACCAAGCTGGGAAAGATGTGCAGTAGGTTAGGGTGATAAAGGATAGAGATGGAAACATTCTCACAAGCGAGGAGAGTGTGTTGAGTAGATAGAAAGAGTACTTTTAGAGGCTGCTGAATGAAGAGAATGAGAGAGAGAAGAGGTTGGATGATATGGAGATAGTGAATCAGGAAGTACAATGGATTAGCAAGGAGGAAGTAAGGACAGCTATGGAGAGGATGAAAAATGGAAAGGCCGTTGGTCCAGATGACATACCTATGGAAGCATGGATGTGTTTAAGAGAAATGGCAGTGCAGTTTTTAATCAGATTGTTTAATGGAATCGTGGAAAGTGACAGGATGCCTGAGGAGTGGAGAAGAAGTATACTGGTGCCGATATTTAAGAATAAGGGGGATGTGCAGGATTGCAGTAACTACAGGGAGATACAATTGATGAGCCACAGCGTGAAGTTATGGGAAAGAGTAGTGGAAGCTAGGTTATGAAGTGAGATGATGATTAGTGAGCAGCAGTATGGTTTCATGCCAAGAAAGAGCACCACAGATGCAATGTTTGCTCTGAGGATGTTGATGGAGAAGGCCAGAAGGAGTTGCATTGCATCTTTGTGGACCTGGAAAAAGAATATGACAGGGTTCCTCGAGAGAAGCTGTGGTATTGTATGAGGAAGCCGGGCGTGTCCGAGAAGTATGTAAGAGTTGTATAGGATATGAACAAGGGAAGTGTGACAGTGGTGAGGTCTACGGTAGGAGTGACGGATGCATTCAACATGGAGGTGGGATTACATCACGGTTCAGCTCTGAGCCCTTTCTTATTTGCAGTGGTGATGGATAGGCTGACAGACGAGATTAGACAGGAATCCCCGTGGACTATGATGTTTGCTGATGACATTGTGATCTGTAGTGATAGTAGGGAGCAGGTCGAGGAGACCCTGGAGAGGTGGAGAGGAGAGGAATGAAGGTCAGTAGGAACAAGACAGAATACATGTGTGTAAATGAGAGGGAGGTCAGTGGAATGGTGAGGATGCAGGGAGCAGAGCTGGCGAAGGTGGATGAGTTTAAATACTTGGGATCAACAGTACAGAGTAATGGGGATTGTGGAAGAGAGGTGAAAAAAGAGAGGGTGGAATGGGTGGTGAAGAGTGTCAGGAGTAATTTGTGACAGACAAGATATCAGCAAGAGTGACAGGGAAGGTCTACATGATGGTAGTGAGACCAGCTATGTTATATGGGTTGGAGACAGTGGCACTGACCAGAAAGCAGGAGACAGAGCTGGATGTAGCAGAGTTAAGATGCTAAGATATGCATTGGGTGTGACAAGGATGGATAGGATTAGAAAAGAGTACATTAGAGGGTCAGCTGAAGTTGGACGGTTGGGAGACAAAGTCAGAGAGGCGAGATTGCGTTGGTTTGGACATGTGCAGAGGAGAGATGCTGAATATATTGGGAGAAGGATGCTAAGGATAGTGCTGCCAGGGAATAGAAAAAGAGGAAGGCCTAAGTGAAGGTTTATGGATGTAGAGAGAGAGGACATGCAGGTGATGGGTGTAACAGAGCAAGATGTAGAAGACAGAAAGATATGGAAGAAGATGATCCGCTGTTGTGACCCCTAACGGGAGCGGCCGAAAGAAGAAGAAGAAGAAGGGAAGTTTGAATACCATTTTCAATTCTTAATTAACAAGAAAATTTAAAACAAATTGTGCTAAAAATACCTTTTCCCTGAAAACAGATCTAAACTAATCAACTAGTATCCTGCAGGGCATATATGGCTTGGAATACCATTATATTTGCCCAAACCCCTTTGTGTAATTTCATGTCATATTCCACATCCCTTATTACATGATATTCAATAAATACCAATATTTTACTGTGTGCAGACCTCTCTGCCAATGCAGATAAAACAGGGGGCAGCACACATGCCCAATTATTTGTTATAATTTTCATTTACACTAATAGTTAAATTACTTTATTATCCTTTTAGCCTGGCTCACTAACAGCATTCCTTTGGGGTGCCCAGTCTTTTAAGTCTTCTCAGTGCATTTCATAAGAGTTACTAAACCAAAAATAAATTATTTTCACTCAGATTGTGAATTCATTTAAGTAATTGCAATAAAAATAAAGAAATCTGGTTCTTGCATATTTACCTGCCTTATAACTTCAGTTTGTTTTAATCCTCCAGATAAGCAGCATGCATAAACAAATAAGACACAGGGATTTCTTGATTGAAGATCGGGACATTGACATTAAAAAGCTTAAGATGGAACAGCAGGGTCTGGAAGGGGATGTTGAAGAGTTAGAAAAAATTGTTGCAGGACTTAAATCAGAAATCCAGCTCAGCAGCCAGACAATTGAGGACAAGGTGGGAAACTCATGAAATAACCACAGATTATTTAATTTCCTGAGCTATTACTAACACAAATGAAAATGAAAATAAATTCCATGATGTCTGGCAGCTAAGGAAATTGATCTGTAAACCAGAAGATTGCTAGTACAATACCAACCAGTGAGAGTGGGAGTAAGTCACATAAAATGCCAATGCAGGAAGAAACAATTTTATAATAGCCTGAGGTGAAAAATAAGTGTTTAGTGAATGTTGTTACATGAGTCGTGAATCTGTCTCCCTGTGTGACACGGCCCCCACCTCAGCCCAGACCTGTCAGTTTGGGCATCCTGAATCGAGAGGTCATGGAAAAGAAAGAGAGCATTGGCATTGACGTGAAGGGAACCTCAGCAATATAGGACCCAGAACTGGGCAGATTGGTTGCTCTGTTGCAATGATCTGCACTGGTATCCCGAAGGTTGCCGGTTTGAATCCCCGTCACTGCCAAAAGAGATCCTACTCTGCTGGGCGCTTGAGCAATGCCCTTAACCTTCAATTGCTCCAGGGGCGCTGTACAATGGCTGACCCTGCGCTCTGACCCCAAGGGGTATGCGACTGAAGATCGTGGCACAGGGGTTTGACTTTCTTTGTGTGTGGCCATCCACTGAAGAGGGGCATGATGCATAACAAGAGTAAATTCCTGACACTGAGGTAGTACCTTAGCTGATGGATTGCTCACTTAATCTCTAGAGCTTCTCTACTGCTGCATATTTTATTTTGCGGTCCAAAAATGTCTGGCTCATGTAAATCACTTTGGCTTAACATAGCACCCAAACCTGTGTCTGAAGCATTGGTCTAGAGAATAAAAGGGAGAGGAAAACCAGGAGAACCAGGAGACAGGTGCTGAAGTAAGGACTTATTTTAAGTCTACGAAAGCAGTTTCCACATGTTAATCCCATTCACCAGTGATAGAGGCATGAATTTTTGTCAGATTAGTCAATGGCGTAGCTCTCTCAAAAAACTGACTTACGAACTGGCAATGACACCCTGTTAAAACTCAGAATGCCGGAACTTGGCACAGACAAAGACAGTTTTGGATGACAATTTTTAAGCCTCCATCAGGCCAACATTTCTTTGGGTTGAAGTGAAGTCCTGCTTCACATAGTGAACAAAGGATAGCCTGAATGTCCAACACGTGTACCTCATATGTGTCAGAATTGTTGACTGCGTCATCCATATAGGCAATACTATTGGTCTGATGGGATGAAAGGCCTTTATCCACTAGATGTTGGTATGTTCGGTGCCCCATTCAAACCAAATGGAAGGACACAGTATTGCCAATGCCCACTGGGGTTGCTAAACACTTTCTTCTCCTTTTGTGGATTCTATTAAAGGAATTTACCAATTCCCTTTTGACATATATAGAGTAGTAATGAAATGATCTGATAGAAGTCATTCATCCACTCCAGGCCCTGGAAAGCCATCAAAATGGGAGACCCAATTAAGCCAGCTTCTGTTGGGCTTTGGTACAAAAATAATGGGATTAAATCAAGGACTAAAACTTTCCGCTATTACACCAATTCAAGCATTTTTTTTTTTTATCTCAACCTCTACCTCTGTCCTTTTTGCCTCTGACAGCTGATATTGCCGTTCCAGGACAATCGCCCCTGGTTCGGTGGCAATGTTGTGCCCATTCAGTGTGGTGTGTCATTGGTGGTTGACATTGATTATGAGGCTAATTATTGCCAAAATGTAATTTCAAATTATTGGCATACAAGGACCTCGATTTGCCAGAGCTAAGCTCAGGGTCCCTATCCCATACATGACTTTAATAGACTTACATTGTAAATTTTTTTTTGCTTGGGAATGATTTAGTTGTTTCACCACATAATCAACAAAACCTTTTCTCTCTTTAATTTCACAGGGTCCTTGCCAGAATGCCAACAAACTAGAATGTGATGTACGGACCAAAATCATGTTAATGTTAGCTACCGTCATGGCTGTCAAAATGTCACAGGTCTCATGGCACATGCATCACATACCTAACAACTGATAGAGAAAAAGCTTGATTCCAGTTCTACTTCAGCACTCACACATAAAAGGTTCTTCAGACTCAATATACATGTATAATAAATTCATTTAACAATGATGCCTTTGTTGCACACCTTAATTTGTCAGGGATTAGGGTTGTGTTGCCAATATTTTTTTAGATAAAGATGTTACAGTGCAGGAATACACAAGAGAATATTTTGCATACAGCTTATAACATGTTTATATAATATAAGAAATTCCATTAATGGGACATTGGATTATCCTGTATTAGGTTGCATAGGGAGATACTTGATACTTCATTCCAAGCCAGGTCAATCTTGAGGGACTTCATACAAGAATGAACTGATCCTACTTAGAGCAGGTTTACCGCTACATAACTACACAGCATCAAAAACAAATTAAAATAAAGGCATCCATTGAAAACTAAACATACAAAGTGGCATAATGGTGATGTCACTGTAATAGTGATAAAAATTAAAACAAAATGCAGTATAACAATAAACTAACTGCAATAACACATTATCAGCAATTTCCTGGTTACAGGGAAATGTCAATTCAACTTTACCTTTATAGTCATGCACCTTTGTCCTACAATTGAGTCTCTCTATTTAATCTTTTAACTGGTTGTTTTTCATTTTGCCATTGCCAGACTTTGGCATTTATGTTGTGCTATCACATAATAAAAGAATCTAATTAGAACAACTCCAATTGAATCAATCATATAATTCAAGCCATATTAATTTATTGCAAGTAAATGTATACATCGTAAAAATGACCACAGTATCCATCCATCCATTTTCTAACCCGCTGAATTCGAATACAGGGTCACGGGGGTCTGCTGGAGCCAATCCCAGTCAACACAGGGCACAAGGCAGGAACCAATCCTGGGCAGGGTGCCAACCCACCGCAGGAAACACACAAACACACCCACACACCAAGCACACACTAGGGCCAATTTAGAATCGCCAATCCACCATGTCTTTGGATTGTGGAAGGAAACCCACGTAGATACGGGGAGAACATGCAAACTCCACGCAGGGAGGACCCGGGTCTCCTAACTGCGAGGCAGCAGCGCTACCACTGCGCCACCGTGACCATAGTATGTTACTTGAAAATGTCTTAAAACCAGTGATGAAACCATTCAGTATTACAAAGTAGATGAAAAATATAAACAGTTTTTTCAATGTGCTAGTGACACCTGCTTTGATTTGCTATCTCCAGACATTAGTGAGGCCCATTAGGTTAATAAAATACCAGCTATATGAAGGTGTCCACATATTCACTTTCATTTGAAGACCCCATTACTACATTATTGTACAATTCAAGTATCTTTATTTGCATTAAATTCTTTTTGCTGGATTATTACTCTGAAATTCAACAATATCGACATTTATGAAATAATTATTACTTCAAAGGATGAAAATAACATTGACACAACATAGAGAAATTTGCTTGCTCTAATTCAGAATCACTGGGATGATGATGACAGTAGTGAAAGTTTTTTTGTTTTTTGCAGGAGAGCTGTTTATCCACACTGAGGAAAAAGTGCCAAGAACTGGAGGAGATTAATTATGTTTTGAATTTTGCAATCAAAGATATGAAAAACCAGGCTGAACCTAGGGAAAGTGAAGGTAAAGAGCTGAAGAAACACATAGCAGATGTAAGTGTCTTCTTTGGAACACTTCAGTATAAACTCATAACATCATACTCACTGTTTTTGTCCATCTATCCACATTCTAATGCCACTTAAACCAAAATTGGAGTTGTGGGGTGTGAGAAACAAAACTGGGTGCCTGTCTATCCCAAAGCACACACCCTCGCTCATAACAAGCTGATCTTTTCTATCAGCATTGGGCACATTGCAGAAACCAACTCTGTACAGGATATCAGCCCGTTATGGAGCCCATTCAAATACACGTAATAATAATAATAAATAATAATACTTTACATTTATATAGCATTTTTCTTATTACTCAAAGCACTTCAGTGAGTTGGAAACCAGTTCAGCTATACATACACGCACACTCACACTCAGCCAAATTAGATTCAACAGTTAAACTAAACAGCATGTGTTTAGGAATTTGGGAGGGAAACATGAGTACCTGAAAGAAAAGTAACATAACCGTGAAAAAGTTGTTCACACAGAGAATGACTGAGTGCATGATTTAAACCCAGGATCCCAAATTCATGAGGCATTAACACCCACATGATCACATTGCCCAATATATATCTATAGATCTGTTAAATTTTGCTTGGTCATTTTAAGACGTTGAGATTTTAATTTTTTTGGTTTTGTTTTCTTGGGAGAGCCTATAAAGTGTTATTCCTGCAAACATTAACAAAATTGCCCATATTTCTCTACCGACAGGTTCAGGTGGAGTTGATGCATGGCCACATTTTGCATAAACAACTGGAACAGAGTGTTGCTGAGCTCAAGAAAAAACTGAAAGCAGCACATAAGGAAAAACAGGAGATGATGAGAAAGGTATTAAAAGAATAAAATATTACAGATCAGAAAGAAAATTATTGTCAGAAGAGTAACTGATATTTTACTATTTACCAACATATTGTGACTGAGGGAAAAGACAAGTGTTAAAAACACAACAGCTCATAGCCATTTTGAGGAATCCGTTCAGTTAAATGAATAGCAATGAAACTGAATATAGTAAATTTATTACATTATGGACAGAATTGCTCCAGATAAGCCAGATCAATCATTGTCAATAATCTTAAATCCACCTCTCCATTTACTTAGGCTACGGACTTCATTCTACTTGTAGAATAGCCTGCACTGCACAAATTGATAGTGGATTTTTCTTTCTGAGTTCAGTCAGAAGATTAATCCAGTTAAACCTTTAAAGTGAGCTAGAGCAAATTTCATAAATTAATAAAACAAAAAAACAATTAATTCTAAACCTGCTCTTGCATAAGGGCAGAGGGGAGGGGTCCTTTTTTCTGCACCACTTTACTTGCCAGTGTCCTAATTGCAAAAATCTCTGTTTAAATATTTGCAATACAGCATTACACATATAAAGTGCCTTAGGATTGTCATGAACCTGGAGTTCCAAAGCTTGTAAGTTCCAAAACCACTTACAAGAAACGCCCACTCGGTGGGATTTTCAGTGAATCCCAGGTAAATATAAGGGCAAAATGCAGGATCTTTATAACATAAAACGTTTCCTCTCATGAATGCTCAGTGTAACTCCAAAGAGTACAAAAGACATAATGAAGTTGCCTGCAGCACAGGGCAATCCAAGTTCCAATACAGAATCTAAGATGTAGTTATAAAACAAAGCACAGGTTCAAAATATCCCCAAAAAATCACAGTAACTCACCAAAATGCTCAAGTGTTCAAAATGAACCACAAAGAACTATGGGAGTCTATCCAGATTTATAGGGAGAGGGACGCTCCTGGTGATGATTGACAGCTGGCCCCACCTCTTGGGGGGGCACCAACAACATATTTGAAACATCACCAAAACAATGAAACATAAACACAATCAATAGTCATTGGTGGTCATTTAAAAAATGAATAAAGACAACATAAGACATGAATATGAACCCCAGCCAGGAGAGGAACCCTCGCTGAGATATAACAGGGATGGTGTGTAGTATAAAAATGTCCTATGCAAAATAAAAGTTATTTGGTTGCTAAAGGCAGAAGACAGACAAATGTAAGAAATATATTACCTTAGAAAGGAAAACTAATTCTGATTATTTAAAATCCAGATAAGTTGCACTGCCATCACTTTATTCCAGTCCACTTGTCCACTTTAGAGATTTAACTGAATAGTTTGTGCAACACTCCCTCTGCCACACATTATGTGCACATATTTTCTTGTCAGTTTTTTTCTGCTTTCAGGCTATTCAGATTTCCACCATACTGAAATCAATTCAATTTTTTTTAGTTTGTTTTTTTTTATAGTGAAGGCTCGGAACACTAACGATTTTACAGGTAAAATGCAATTACAACTTTACAAATTACTAATTACAAAATGCATACACTTGAGGATGCAGACTTGTTTAAACACACAATAAAGCAAAGCAGTTTCAAACTAATTAATACAAATGGAAAATTACTATCAGTACATTAATCTTACTGTTAAACTATGGCAAGTTCACCATTCATAAGAGAAAAGCAAACTTTTATCAGCAGCATCCCAGTAGAAAATAAACCTCAGGGAGTTCACAATCAGTTAAAATGCAAAGTAAAAAGACCGAGTGAGACACAGTCGCAGCACTGGAAACGCAAGCTAACTGGCCATCCACTCCCCCCTGGGCATTCCATTGTACAAGCCCCTGCTGGGCCGTCTAATCTGATGAAAGAATTTTTCCATCCTTTGATTCCAAGCCTCCCTGTATATTAGGTGTCTTTACCATGGGTAGGAAAGCAGCTTGGAAGTAAAGTGGTGATAGCAAGTACCACAGAATTTTTATACAAATGATTTACTGAGATGCGCTTTGCACAGCTAATCTGCAGCTCATATTAGGGCATTTTAGACTAAAGTAGTGAATATTCAGTCCGGATTTAAAATCTCAGACCGAAGAAACATTTCTTTTATGAACAGGCAGATTGTTCCACAGCTTTAGGTAAAAACTGTAAGTTAAAGCTCGACCTCTCACTACTTTGTTAAACCTTTAAAGATCTGTCTTTAGTAGATTATAACACGTTGTATGTAATTTTAACTTCAGATAGCTAAGTAGGGCCTAGGCCATTTAAAGCTTGATATGTAAGAAGAAGGAATATGAAATTGGCTCTGAATCTTTTTATGTTACTTACCCCATGTAGTTTTTGGCTGGTAAAAATGTTTAATTTCATGTTTCCATGTAGAACTGAGATAACAGACTTTCTGGTATCTTATGGCAGTACTTGCCTTACTTGTCTTTGTTCATCAGACATTCCCCCCTTTTGTGGATGCCAGACAACATTATATCCAGTAAGGGCATAGACGCCAGATGGACAGGTCTCTTATCACTTTATATATAGATCTCACTATTATTATTATTATTATAGATCTATTAAGTGTATGTAGCTGTTGCTCTGATTTTGTTTAATGATGCTCTGAATAATGTACTAGTCAGTAATGAACTATTGATAATGCTAAGAATGCCTGCTTCCAGAATAGCTATTTAGCTTTTCACTAGTTATGTCGGGACTGGGACTAAGGGACAGGCAGTAGGTTTAGTTTTAAAAATTAAAGTTATTACTTTCTTTTCTGTTATTAATTTAACATTACTAAAGGGGAAACAGTGTTTGAGAATCCAATATTTCATTTTTTTGTTTTGTCTTTTTTCATTAAAGAAGTTAATAAAATCTGACTGCTAGTGGTTGGAGGTATTTTTCATTCATTCATTTCATTCATTTTGCATTTTTCAGAATTCCCACGTGTTAGATTAACCAGTGTTTCCCAACCTTTTTGGCACACTTTTTGTAACCTAAATCATCCCAAGGCACACCACTATCTTACTATCCACAAACACATATATATCTCATACACTTGCTCAACTGCTCAAAGGGTCTGGACTACCAGATAAGCCAGTACGAAAAGGAACTGTGAGATCAGCATTCGCAGATATGGCACTTTGCAAACACTTTCCTGGCATGCTCAAGCAGCTTCACCCCTTTGCCCACTCCTCTCTGCTTGAAAGGCAACTTTTATGCCCTCTACCCACCAGCACTGTGAGGCTTGCTGGTGACTACACATCCAAGGGCAGATGGACTCCAGCAGCTGGTGAAGTGCTCTAAGTGTTGTGTCTGCAACACAGTGATAGAGTTACTTTCATGCCAGCTTCTCCTAGACCTGTCCTCCTCAGACAGGTCTTGACCACCTGTGGAGCTTGTCCCTCACAGGTTCAGAACCAAGTGCGCCACAGCACACTGGTTGTACGGTTGTTAGGATGCACTGATAGCACGTTGACACACCACCACACACTGAACCACCTGGTTTGGAACCCGGGTGCAGAACACTGGTCTAAACAGTACGCAAAGGTTATTCCTGTTGTCATCTATCAATCCAGAAAAGTACTCAGAGAAGGACATAAAAATAGCTTTTTCATACCTTTTAACATGTGCAATTTGAAAGTCCTGGAGCTTTTTTTCCTTCTACTTATGCTCTAATTTTCTTCATTGTAATTTAAAAACGTGAGTGCACTCATTAATCCAGGGAGAGTCTCTTTGTGCGTTAATCACTTTCGTTTTAAGTGGCTTCACTGTATGGAAGGCCTCTTTCAAAGTCATATTAAAATCAGATGTCAGCTGGTCTGGACTGTTTTCCATAATTAAGTCTGATTTTCTCAAAATTTTGTATTTCAAAAGATGGATGCAGTGTTGCAGTCAAGATGTTGCACAGTCCTTGTTTTAATCTGTGATTGTACTGGTATGGATAAAAACAAATCAAACATATTTAAGTAATGATCAGATATAACTATGCATGGAGAAATACTATAAAATTTCCATGGAAGTGTGCCTGGTGTGTGGGTATGTGTGTGTGCGCTCTGCAGTGGGCTGGCACCCTGCCTAGGGTTTGTTTCCTGCCTTGCGCCCTGTGTTGGCTGGGAATGGCTCCAGCAGACCCCCGTGACCCTGTAGTTAGGATATTGCAGGTTGGATAATGGATGGATGTTATTTAATACACTATCTTATAATGAGGTTTCCTTATCGCTTTTTACAGTTTTCAGTTCCTTTAGCTAGTCATGTTTAATCATCTTTTCAGAGCTCTACTAGTACTTATTTGGAGGAACTCATTAACATATCTGATCATTACTAGTAACAAGCAGTGTGTACTAATTACAGGAACTTCAAAACTGCAACAATTTGACTTGCTTTTACAGGAAATGTCCTTGTTTATGGGGTAAATTAAACTGAAATCAACAGTTTGCTCACACCAATCAGCACCAACTAAACACACATTGTGTAGCATGCATGTAACCCATAACATCTAAGAGCATCTCACACCTGCTATTGCTCAAGCTCACATGGCTGAAAACCCCTTTGAACCTCTTATGAATTTGAAATGTGATCTTTCGGGTTTTTATAACTACTCAGCAGGCCACCAGATTTAACCAGGCAAATTGATCTACCAGCTTAGAACAGCCATGCACTGCCACATCACAGAATCAGGAGAAAACTGTCATTCTGTCAGTCCTCTCCATGCCCAGACCGATCAAGGCATTGCATGTTATTAAATTATGAAGCACATTAGCAACTCTTCACTCTATGCTGAATATTATTGAGTGTCCTGTCAGTTAATTAGAAGCAAATCTAATTTCTCACGTCAGTATAGACAATTTTGAAGTGGGCCTTGTACTCCAGCTGCTTCATGAAGCTGCCTCTTAGTCAATCCAACTAAAGGAACATTGCAGTAGACCGTGAAGTGTATCAGGCATTTGATTGTTAGGAGTCATGTCCATCCATTGATCCATCCATTATCCAACCCGCTATATCCTAACTACAGGGTCACGGGGTTCTGCTGGAGCCAATCCCAGCCAACATGGGGCACAAGGCAGGAAACAAACCCTGGGCAGGATGCCAGCCCACCGCAGAGGAGTCATATCACCCACTATAACTGAAAACAATATACCATATAAAATGTCTGTATTAGTAAGTCTTCGTTCTTGCTAGCAGACTTACTCTCCTTCATTTATAGAAAAAACACGGTTCAGGAAACATTCCTTTAACAAAAATAAGGTTAATATCTATAGAAATTATAACAATCTCTGCTCCCTAGTAGACAGGGCTAGGGCCCTTTCCAAAAGTAATGCCTTTGCACTCTCTGTCACAGTTCCACTATAAATGAGTACTGGAAGTAAACCACTTGGCTTTATAATCTTGTCCCTCTTTTTTGTGGTCTCACTTCCATGTGAAATGATGTCCCTTTCTCAAGAAACATTTTTTCCCTTCTTTCTGGGGCCCCTCTTAGAAAAGGCCTCTTTTTCAGCTCTTCACATCATGTGATTTGCCACAGACATTGTTTCTGTCAACAACATGGTGCCATGTTTACTTAATAAAAACTTTATCACAAAAATAAAATACAGAAAATGGAGACACCCACTACAACAACAGTTAAATAAAATGGTGTCAAGGAAATAATGTTAAAAATATGGCAATAAAACAATATTAAATAAGAACCCGTCCAAGAGTAATGAAAAACAAATCAGGACAACACCAAACACATTTCTGACAGGAACTGATGTGAAGACGATGGAACCTGAGACAATATGTAGAAATGGAATGCACTTCTCATAAAATAATCAATAATATTAATACAGTTAAATAAAAACTGTCTTAATTATAGGCAAAAGCTAGGAATATGCCCTACAAAGTAAAGTAAAAATAATGCAAGAATGAAAATAGAGTCACAACAGTTGGTACATTGATAGTCAATACAGATATTTTGATTGTTCTGATACATTTTTTAATTCTTATGATTTGCATTTTTCTGCCAGCTCCAAACCCTTGAAACATTAAAATCAAGGTTTGCATCAGACTTATCCAACTGTATGGCGTTTATTCAAGAGCCTAAGAAACTGAAACGCAGCATCTTGAAGGTCTATCAGCAACATGTGCAGGAGGCTGATGTGGTATGAGGCTTTTATCTATTTTATTTAACTTATTTTGAACTCGCATCACGTTACTTTAGTAGCTAATGATGTGTTGCAGGTTAAAACTCGAGAAAAGTTATCAGACAGGGACCCTGAAGTTCTATATGAATTTTCATGTCAAAGAAAGCACCTGGAGAGAACAGTTGCTTTGCTGAAGAAAAAAATAACTGATGATGCAGAAATTAATCGAGTTGCTCACTTCAGGATCGTACAGGTAATATGAGTGATTACAGTTTCGCAAAAAAAGAAATTACCACATGGGTTTTGTATGTGCCCTTGCATTTTAGCACAAGATATGAGGTAAACAGTAATGCAAAATATATATTGAGTGATCACCTTATTTGGTATACTGTACTTACCTAAGTATAACCGCCTTATCATATGTGTAGGCAGCCCCCTTTAAAACAGATGGTGTGTTTCAGAAGAATAATAGACAAGGTTAAAGTTTTGGACACTGCACTGAGTGTGGCAGATGCACCTGCCATGGTACAGCTGGCTGGGTTAAAGGTCACAAAAGTTCTCTCATTTTACTTTGATGCCTGCTGATTTACTTATGTTATATTACAGAGAACAAAGTTCAAGCAATTAATTTCAGTAGCAGCTAGATGTTTGTGTTGGAAACTGCAAGAGTGAAGACCAAAAATTTGAACAAGAAGATAGGGTATCTTAAATGCGAAGAAAGCAAAATAACAATTGGTGAAAACAGGAGTCAAAAGCCACTTGAAAGGTACTGCAAGCTGCTCAGACAAATGGTCATCACACTGAAGAACTGCAGCTGGACTAAAAAGACACAAGACAGGTGCTATTTGTTTGAGAGCTGAACAATGGCATGGACAAACATTAACAAATACATCAGAAGCCTTGCTAGAGTGTGGCTAGAGGAAAAATCAAGTTGATTGTGTTTGGCAGCAATGCAGAGAGCACAGAATAGGTTAGGATTTGCCTGGCTTGAAGACCTAACTGAGAAAAGAGTCTGCTTAAAAATAGCTAGCTTCAAAGTTCCTTAGCACCATTTTGATGTAGCTAGCTAGTACATAACAAAATTAGAATTAAGTACTATTTTTCTAAGATACATATTATAATCCAAAGGCTAAACAAGTCTCTTTCTGGATTACTCAGAAAAACTGGTACAAGAACTAAGATACAGAAGCTGTTCTGTAAATCAAAAAAATATTTGATTCTTGATTATTAATCCATAATGTCATAATGGAATTGTTGACCGTTTATTTTTATTTTTAACAAGCACACATTTTTATATGGAAAATAGCCATCATGATGTCATGCATAACATGTACATGTAAAAACACAGAGAATGTTCATGGCGACACACAACATGGCAGCACTGATATCATGAAAGCATAACTCAATGTGAAATATGCCCAGAACCTAACCTATCGTAGTTGGTGTTCTTACTTGGCATGCAGGAGCAAGTAAAGTTTCAGCAGTTTGCCTATAAGTGTAAATTCTTGGCAAAGATTATATTTTAATCTCATCTCATATTGTGTCTATTCTGGTAAGGATCCCAGTGGCAAAAGACACCATCGATCAGACCAGACAACATCTCTGTCTATGAAATTCCATCTAGAAATATAATTTCCTCAGTGTGTTCTGAGTTTGCCCATCAGTACAGAATAAGACAGATATGTACAGGTGGGTGTGTGATTGTCAGTGTACTCTTTTATGTAGTGGTATATTTTGGCAGTAACAGGAGAATAGGAAATGCCAACAGCCAGCCAACAGTGGGCTAACTCTGACCTGAGCATCAGCTTGGATAACAGCAAAGAAAATAATGTTGGCTAAGCTATTGACTAAAATTAACAATCCTTCCCACCCTCTGAATGATGCCCCATATAACCAGTAGGGCACCTTTAACACAAGACTGTTTCCACCATGATTCTACAGAGAATGCAACCAGAGGTCTTTATTCCGTCCGCATTTAGTGGTCAGAAAATAACATTGAATACACTTGGATAGACTTTGCTGTAGACTCACTTACATGTGTTACATCACATTCTTTGTTATTTTCTTTCAGGTATTTCTGCTCAACAGATTACAGTGTCTTTTCTTTTCCTTACCAGGAAAATGTTTCTTTAATTAAGGAAATCAATATGCTAAGAAGAGAACTTAAAGTGGCTCGTACCAAAGTGCATGACCTTGAGAATGTAATCCAAATAAGAAAAAATTCAGTTCAGTTAGGGAAAGGTATGGTGATTATCAGTCCTTAAATGTCACATTCTTACAAATTGTTAGCAAACTGTGCAACCTAACCTGCATTTTAAGATAAAGTGTAATGTAAAATTAGATACACTATACTATTTTTTAGTTACTCTATCAACTGTGTTAGTGTCAGTTTGAAAAAGCTCATCATTAAGCAACCAGATATTTTAGATAAATGTAATAAACATGGCTACTGAAATGGGCCAAAAAATTGGTCTCCTTTCATAAATGTAAATAAAGCCCTAAAGTTTGCTAGGCAATTGTACCAAATATATTTTCTTAACCAATAACAATTTTATTTTAAAAATACAAAATTAATTTTTAGTTTGATTTTATCTGATTATCTTAACTGACAAGACTGAAACTGAAAAAAAAGTCCAGACAACAGGATTCAGCAAAAAGGATGTCTAAAAGCATCTTCTTCTTCTTCTGGCTCCTGCCATTAGGGGTCACCACAGCAGATCATCCTTTTCCTTATCTTCCTGTCCTCTGCATCTTGCTTTGTTACACCCACCACCTGCATGTTTTCTGTCTCCACATCCATAAACTTTTGCTTAGGCCTTCCTCTTTTTCTCTTCCCTGGCAGCTCTATCCTTAGCATCCTTCTCCCAATATATTCAGCATCTCTTCTCTGCACATGTCCAAACCAATGCAATCTCACCTCTCTGACTTTGTCTCCCAACCGTCCAACTTGAGTTGACCCTCTAATATACTAATTTCTAATCCTGTCCATCCTCATCAGACCCAATGCAAATCTTAACATCTTTAACTCTGCCACCTCAAACACTGTCTCCTGTTTTTTTGTCGTGCCACCATCTCCAAACCATATACAGTAACATAGCTGGACTCACTACCGTCTTGTAGACCTTCCCTTTCACTCTTGCTGGTACCTGTCTGTCACAAGTCACTCTTGATATTCTTCTCCACCCACTCCACCCTGCCTGCATTCTCTTCTTCACCTTTCTTCCACATTTCTAAAAAATCGTTACCAGTACAGTTCTCCATTCCTCAGGCATCCTGTAACTTTCCAAAACTGCATGAAACAACCTGGTCTATACACCTCCATGCTTCCACAGGTATGTCGACTAGACCCACAGACTTTACATTCTTCATTCTATTCATAGCTGTCCTTACTTCATCCCTGCTAATCCGTTGCACTTCCTGGTTCTTTATCTCCCCATCATCCAACCTTCTCTCTCTCTTATTCTCTTTATTCATCAGCCTCTCAAATTACTCTTTCCATCTGCTCAACACACTCTCCTTGCTTGTATGTTTCCATTTTTATCCTTTATCACCATAACCTGGGGTCGATTTGAACTTTCTAAGGGTTGATAGTTTCAATAAATAAATTTGGGGTTGACGACAGCAAAAATAGACCCCCTTACTACTGCTATTTGTTTGTTACTTCAAAATATCTATGATTCCAATAGGTACCTAATTAAGAAGTAAAATAATTCAAAAAAACACTTTTTTGATAAAAACACATTACAGACCAAACTTGCAAACGAAAAGGTAAAATGTGTCATTAAAAGAGTCACACATAAGAATGCATGAAAATACATGTAGCACAAACATGTCTGTGCATTGTCTTATCGAATGTATCAAAGCAAGTGCGGACATGAAAAACCATTGCATGTCCACACTTGCTCATGGTGGGACGAGACAACGGATATTCAATTTTAACAGAATCTATCAGTCTTGTACGGTCGTGCTTTCATAAAACACTAGAAATAGGTTTGTTTGATGTGACACATACTTATTTGTGATTTGAACTTTGAATATAACTATTTATTGAGGTGCAGTACTACGAAAAAGAAAATCAGAGGACACAGTTTATTTATTCGAGTTTGAACAAAAATCTTCGGTTTCAAGCAAGTACATACTTCATTTTTTTTTTTTTTTATCACAGGGGCTGTCGAAATTGTTTGTTAATAAAAGTTTTTATTTCTTCATATAATAATATTTTTGACTGAACCAAAAAAGAAATGCAGACAGTACATCTTGGAATATTTGTACTTATTTAGAATTTACATATTTACTTCATAAATGTCAAAAATGTAAAAAAACTCGTATTTTTTTGCTTTAATTTTCATTAGTGCAGGTTTCGATATTAAATGTTGCACAAGATAATGTCATATTCCGTAGTCCTTTTATCTTTTTTAATCATTATTTACAAGTGATTAAAATGAAAAGGTTGATATCTAGTGAAATATTTAATATCGAGTACTGTACAAATGTATTAATTTGAGTAAGTAAAGTAAATGACTAGGGGGTCGACGGTTTTAAAAGTTTTTGGTAAAGTTTGGGAACACTTGGTCTAGCCAATCGGTACAGGTCCTTTTCTCCCTCCTTAATGTCCAATCACTCATACAACTCATCATATGACTTTTCTTTACCCTTTGCCAACTCTCTCATCCCCTTATGCCTTATCTCCTTGTACTCCTCTGTATACTCTGCTGTACTTCCCCATTCTACCACCAGGTTTCATTATCCTCCTTCCTCTGTCTAGATATCACACCCAGCACCCTGCTAGCTGTCACCCTTAACTACTTTTGCTGTACTTGCCCAGCTATCTGGTAACTCTTTACTGACACCTAGTGCCTGTCTTAGCTCCTCCCTGAACCCCAACTTACAGCCTTCCTTTTACAGCTTCCACCAGTTGTCCCTTGACTCTGTCCTCACTGTCCTCCTCTTCTTGATATCTAACAACATCGTACAGACCACCATCCTATGATGCCTAACTACGCTTTCCCCTGCCACGACTTTGAAGTCTCCAATCTCCTTCAGATTGACCTTCCTGCATAGGATATAATCCACATGTGTGCATCTTCCTCCGCTCTTGTATATCACCCCATTTTCTTCCCTCTTCTTAAATTACATATTCACCACAGCCATTTCCATCCTTTTTGCAAAATCCACTACCAACTGACCTTCTGCATTCCTCTCCTTGACACTATACCTACCCATCACCTCCTCATCTCCTTTGTTTCCTTCACCAACATGCCCATTGACATCCACTCCAGTCAACACTTACTCTCCCTTGATACACTCCTCACCACTTCATCCAGCTCACTCCAGAAATCTTCTTTCTTGTCCATTGCACACCCAACTTGAGGGGCATATGAATTAACAACATTCATCTGTCTCTGTCTGACAATCTTTTCACCTCCAAAACACTCTTGACATACTGTTCCTTTAGGATAACCCCATCCCCATTTCTCCTCCCATCCACACCATGGTAGAACAATTTGAACCCACCCCTGATCTACCTGGCCTTACTTCCTGTCCATTAGTTTCTTGCATTCACAATATATTAACCTTCCTTCTCTCCATCATGTCAGCTAACTCTCTCCCCTTACCAGTCATACTGCCAACATTCAAAGTTCCTACCCTCACCTCCACTCTCTTTACCTTCCTCCTCTCCTCCTCCTCCTTCCCCCTCTTCTTTTCCTCCTTTGGCTACCAGTAGCCCAATTTCCGCCAGCACCCTGTTGGCTTACAGTACTGGTGGCAGCTGTTGTTAACCTAAGCCTCAACCGATCCAGTATGGAAATCTGTATTATTCTCCATATATTGATCTAGCAAAATTTTACCCCAGATGCCCTTCCTGACATAATCCTCTCCATTTATCCAGGATTGGGACCGTCACAAAGAAACACTCTGGTTTGTGCACCCATGTGGCTGGTTGACTGTTTAATCCGTTTCAGGGTTGAAAGTAGTGCAGAGTCTAGTCTTGCTACTCTGGTTGCCAGGCAGGGAGCAACCCTGAAATGGGTGCCAGATCAGCAAAGGGCCTTCACACTCACACACTAACATTCAAATATGCTCAAGATCTAACTAGCGCGTTTCTGGAAAACTTGTGTTTCTCTTGAATGAGGGGGCTTTTTTTCCTACAATAATTCCAAATGTTTGAGGCATAATGCCTCTGAATTTTTTCAGTACTTATTTCAGCATTGTAAATGCAAGTATGGATGGAGGGAAAATACCAGGCTGTGTGAGATTTCCATTTCTAAGAAATAGTTGTCCTAAATATGACTTTTTAAAACTTCACATCAACTGCAGTCACTGGCTTTAGTCTACAGCTTGCCCTGTATTTCTCTCAAAAAGCTAGTTAAATTTTTATGATGAAAAGACTATGGGATGAACAACAGCACATTCAATCTATCAGCTGCATTCATCATTGTTAGTAGGGCTGCAACAAACGACTATTTTGCCTCCAAATTAGTTGGTCAATTAGTACTTCAATCAACCAGTCAAATGGGGGTTTTAAAAAATGCAATAATTTCTTCCAATAATTATTTTCTTTATAATACTAGTACAAGTATGCTTACAATTGACATTTGTCATAAAAACAAATTTTGTTACATGTTACATGACATGTGACATTGTAGCAGCCATGCTATAAAAGATGGCCATGTGCCTTAAAAATAATTTAATTATTTATAGCAATATAAAAGAAAGTCTTTTGACAAAAATATTTTTGAGAACTCTTCTTGATAGAAAAATTCTGGTTTTGACTTCAAATTTAGTGCTTTGCCTTTAACTTGACAATTAATCTCTTGAGTGTGTTTTGTCCTTAAGTACCCTTTTGTGACAAATCTAAAATCACAAGACAGTTGCTTAAATTAAAATGTTCATCCATACTTGCTTGTATGGCAAACTTGACAGTTTTAAGCTCAGTCCCCTTGGATATATGCTGTAGAATCTACTCTGTGAGTGATCAACACCACAGTTGCCATGTTCCTACAGCGTTTTAGATGTAAGTGACATTATTATTCTATGATATTAACTATGCTGTGTTGTTGTTTTCAATAGAAACTCCAGTTGTGGACCTTTTGAACACAAACTTAGCCAAAATTCATTTTGAAGAGGAGGCAGAAAAAATTATAGATCTGCAGAAAATGGAAATAAAACGTCTCAGAGAGCAGATTCAGGCTCACGAACAAACCTGCCCACAGCAGCCACTCACGGGTATCAAACTTGCACCAATTACACCTTAGGTACTGTCTTGTCTAATAAATTAAAAACTGTTTTTGGTCATTTTATTTAATGAACACATTAATTAAAAAAATACATAAACTGAAAGGTATGTCTGGGCATCTTTGCTTAGACTGCTACCCTTGTGACCCGGACGCAGACTAGTAGTAGAAAATGGATGGATGGACAGTTGGATACATAAACTAAGCAAATCACATGAGAACATAAAGTACAAAATAAAGTATACAGGGAGACAGTGTTGCCTTCTACTTAAGAATTAAAACTGTAATGCCAAGTATGTGGATTCAAACTATACTCCCATTTCTTAATCTGTCTGTGTCCCAGCATTTATTTCTGTAAACCATGCTTTATTGGTTATGTGAAGCACTCTGGGGTTTAGAATGATGGATAGAAAGCAGGCACACAGCTATTTAGGCCATATTCCACTTGAGAGATGCAAGCAGAAAATACTTTTTCAAAATATCTATCAACAATAAAATATACTTCCTACCTTTAACTGAAATTGTTTAGTCTTAGTATGTATTTTATGACTGTTTTGGTTAAAATATCTTGGGCTCACAAGAAAGCACATATTTGAAAACAGGCGACAAATTCTTGAATCTAAAATGTCAAAATTTAACCATTGCCTTGGGTATTACAAAGTAATTACAATGTCATGACACTGCCGATACAAAGACCTAAGAAATGAGCTGGGACAGACAGCCTCAAAAGTATGACTATTCTGGTTGCCAAAGCAGTGTGGACATTCATTTAAAGCAGTCCTTGTGTAAAGATGGGCTCTTATTTCATACTTTTTGCTAAGTTATTACACAGGAATTATTATGTTAATACACAGTAATTAGTTTGTAATGATGCTGTCATTTCAGTGGCCTGAAGAATAAGAAGACTCAGAAAACGTGGAAAGCGGTCATGATGTTTCAGCTTTGATGTAACCTTTTGTACTGTAATGAAATGAGATATTCAGGAATCACTGGGTTTGTTTAAACAGGACTAACCGTGTTACTCCAAAATCCTTCTTGTACTTTGACACAGTCACTGCAAAGCATTATGAAAGAACAAGGGTCTAGTAATGAAGAATATGCGATTATTGTGGTATGTCACCCCTTGTATATAAAGTGTTCCAGGTAGCTATAGTTTAAGGCTAAATCAATTTACTATGTTACTGCACAGGACCTACTTTGAAAATAGTATGATATGTATATATTGCATAATATTCACTATTTAATGTCGTTATATAGTTATTCCTTTGCTATTACACATAATGACATACAACATGTTATTATACTGTATACTAATTACTATGATATTAAAGGCTCAATAATTATCTGGTTTTATTATAAATAATTAGAATACTATGCCAGAACATTTGACTGTGTTATGACATAATAAATACTATGTAATTGCTGCTAAATTCACCATTTATTATGTGTTATGTATGTTATTACACATGTTCAATGACAACATATTTTTTACACTTAGTATTTAGTATTACACACAGCCAGTGACAGAACGTTATTACATAGTAATTAATGTTATTAGGTCAGAAACAATATAATATTAAATAGTATTTTTTTTTTGTTATTACATATGGATGTTTGTGACATATAATATAGTAATTATTATGTTATTACAGTCAATTCACCCTTCAGCGTTATTACTTAAGGGAATATTTTTCAGTATTTTAGCACAGTTTCATATACTGGGGCAACTGTGACTGTCTTAACTTTTGTTGGATGTAAAATCAGAGATTGAATCTTCCCACACCTAGCTAAATAAGATAGACAGTTTTAGATTTTAAATTTTTGAACTTGTATTATGTAATAAATGGCTTGCAAAGAGTCAGGATATGCATTGTAAGTTATTCAGAAGTGAAGACACAGCGGAATCAATAAAGTTTATTTTCCTCTATTTCCAGAATAGTGTGCCTAACCAGAGTTAAAATCTTAAGTAATAAGATCATATATTGGTATTGTAGGGTAAAGAGACTAAGTATGGTCCTTCTAATCAGAGATTCCATCTCATAAAATTATTTAAGCATGATTAGCTCTTAATCGTTTAATAAGAAATTCTTAAAGCTAACATCTAGCCTCCTGTTCTGCTGCCAGAGGAGAAAATTGCAAATGAAATTTTGAACCCTCTACAGTTGGCAACAAGGGCAGGATTGACCAGGACCACATCGATGAAAACTCTAAAGCAACTATTGTCTTATTCTTCTGATATTTTTGAATTTTGTCTCTTGAGGTTGGCAATTCAAACTAGAAGTGGTAGATATGTGAATAATAAGTATAAACAAGATCCTACCTCAGAGAAAACATTGTAAAAGGAATAGAATAGCAGCTAAGCTATTTAAGATTTCTTCACCTTCAGTGACATGTTTCAAGCCCTGCTGACGATGATAGTGTAGGGGCTACTGGAAGAAGGCACTGCAAGTGTGGTTTAAATGCTTAAAAAGAAAGATAAGTTACCTTCATATTTCTGGCTATCCTGAAAATAGAGGCAAAAATGAGTACGTCGGTAAACAAATTAAATTAATAAAAGCTACGGAAAAGGGTGGAATTCAGATTAGGACATGAATGATATAAGCATGTAGTAGATTGATCATGACAAATCATGTGGCAGGATGGAAAATTTAGTTAGTAAAGTAAGTGAACAGCTTAAGACAGGAGAAAAAGAAAACCAATAGATGAGACTAGTCTAAGAACAAGAAAAGAATAGTGAGGAAATAAGCAGAAAACAAATTACGAAAAGGGAATAAAGCATAAAACGTGTGACAGTGTAGGTTGGCTCCACACTCCCTAGTACATGCAGAATCCTCTTGAACCTGCAACTGTCAGTAACAAAACCAGGTCAAGCCAGGTAGATGAGAACACACACACACACACACACACACACAGTAAGGGGTAGGTGAAAAAATGTGCTTTTATTAAAACAAAGTATCCAAAGGTGCAGTGCATCCAAAAAAAAAAAAAAACACAAATAATCCATTAAAACAGTGGTTAGTCAGTCATTATCCAACCTGCTATACCCTAACAGGGTCACGGCAGTATGCTGGAGCCAATCCCAGCCAACACAGGGCACAAGGAAGGAACAAATCCTTGGGCAGGGCATCAGCCCACCGCAGAAAACAGTGGTTATCCTTGAGATAAATTCAGAGTTAAAAATGAGAGTAAAACACAGTCATCTGATCCTTAATGTTCCTTCTATTCTTGGACGAGCCCAACCCAACTCCTGCTTCGTCTCCCAGCTCACCTATAACTCACTCAGCAGCCACGTCTTCATTACCCAACCACCATCTTGGATGCCTCAAGTGGCTCCCACCAGACTGCTCAGGGTCAATTGTCCTCCCGTCTTCCTTCATGCTCATGCAGTCATGCCTCAGATCCCCGGGGAGGACTTCACATGCTCAGACCCACTTCACACAAATAATCACTGGGGCGAACCAACCCCAACAGCACAAATCAATCGCTCCTTCAAAGGGCTCTGTGACGATGCAGGTTCGGCTCCACGCTTCCTTCATTGTTTGGAAGCCCTTCAACCCAACACCGTCGATAATGTTACCGAGTGAGCTAGTCATTGAAGGCAACAAGTAAGCAAGGGGATGGTAAAAAAGTGCAACAGTGCTTTTATTAAAACAGTCAACAAAAACAAAGTGTTCAATTAAATAAAGTGCAGTGCTTTCCAAAATCTTCATTAAATAAATAATCCATAAAAGAAATGTGGAGGTTTAAAAACAATAGAAAAAAAACAATCCTTTAAAACCAGAGGTTAAAATGTTTCTTAGGAAGCAGTCTTTAAAAACAAATGACAAACCCAGTGCTTCTTTCCTGTTAGCGTCTCACCTGCTTCTCCCATACGGGCCCTACAACAGGCGAGACGCTCTCAATGCAGCTGACCTTCTGCCTACTCCTGCTGTTACTGTCAGTCACCTTTCCGATCCTTGGCTCCGGTTGGCTCCCCCTGGCAGTGACTTGGGAAACTGTGACCAAGGCTCTCACACAGGGAACACTACTTCCCAAGTCCCGACTCCTGCGCCTTCACGGTCACTCCCGCCCTTCAAAACAAACACTGCGGGAGCGAACACAACTTCTCCCAGGTGTTGGCCGAACACCCAGGCTGCCTTCAGCACCGATTTGCTCGCTCCCTCTTCACTGCTTCCTGCTGCCCACCGCCATGCCGGCCGTTTGTGTGTGTGGTTTGTTTTTTTTTGTTTTTTTTTCCTCCTCTCTCTCTCTCTCTCTCTCCTGTTCCTTATCTTTCCCCAAACCGACTTGCGCTTATTATAATGCGAGGGGCCATGGCAGCTGTAGCATATTAGCCACGGGAGCAATCACGGATGTGGGCAGTCCCTCACCTGTGCACTCGGTGAGAAACGCCCACACTGCAGATCGCCCCGTGGCTTGCTATGGCCCCACGCCCCCTCACTAAGCTGCCGCGAGAGCGGTGCTTATTTATTTATTTAAAATGGCCTCTGCTAAACGAGCACCACAGGCTCAGATCTCACAGGTCTTCCCTTTTGCTCTCGATTCTTTCTGCTGTTTCTGCCTTGTTCTCCCCTTTTATACACTGAGGAGGGCTGCAGGTGCAATTGTCTGATTGGCGCCCCAAGATGGTAACAAGACAATCAGACCAGCAGCATGTGTCAACAAGGCAGCGCACGGTTAGCTGACTGCCTTGCACCAACCTAGAGACAAGCTGTCTTTTCTGCAGATCGCCTGCACCTGCTACACTCCCCAGCGCGAGCACGTCAATTATTTATTTATGTAAAAGATGCAACAAGCTGTAGACCACTTGTGCCACAAAACATTGCCTAAAGTTGCAAAATGTTAAAATAAATTTTAAAAATCTAAATTAATTAATTAGAACTTTGAGATTAAGTTAATCTCTTTTATTATAATTTGGGTGCTAAATCTTCAAAATATCTTAACATGTTTTGAAAAAAAAGAAACAAATGTACAGTAAACAACTATGAGCAACAGTAAAAAAAAAACAACTTTTACAAAGGAAAACTTATCAGCAATTGTAATAGCTACATGTAAAGAAATCTGCAAATTAAAAAAACAGTGAAGTGAAGCTAAATCCTCTGGTAAGTGCACACTTTTTGTCTTAGTAATTTTTTTAAATGTACCTTTGAAAACCTTTAATCTAAATCTGAACTCTGTAGAGGAGTGGCTCCATATTTGGGTTTTATCAGCTTAATAAAAGGATACGTGTCTGTGTGTCTGTATGTGTGTCCGTCCATGTGCTATGTCCTTTTCTATCCAACAGATGGCCCATCACAAACATTAGCACTACTTTTACATATCCTGTACGAAATGTCATATAACAGAGACGGGGCAACTTGACGGACACACAACACTGCAAACGTTAACGCTGAATACATCCAGCAGAGAGTAACTGTCGCTGATAGACAGAAATCATGTCTGTGTACTGTGTATCCATCTGGTTGCTATGCCTCTGTCAGTTCAACTGACGATGCGTCACAATCATTAGTAGTAATAAAATACATTGCATTTGTCATTCTAGCAGGTAATGCACAAGAATTATTTGCAGTAATGCATTTAATTACTATAAATTTTTCTGATGCACCATCTGCTGGAATGAGAAATGCAATGCAGCATAACAATTATTTGCAGTGATGCGTCTAATTACTATAAATTTTTCTGATGCGTCATCTGTTGAAATGCCAAATGCAAAAACTTGAATAATTTCACTCTGGAATAAGAGTAAGATGAGCCTAACTGTTCAAAACAGCAAAATTGTTTATGTGCAGTATATAAAAAGAAAAAGTTGGTTTAGTAGTTTTAAGTAAAAACAAAAGTGAAGAATTATACAGCATGACATCTAACTTCACGTGGTCTGTGAGTGATCTGGGGTAGGCCCCTGTCTGGAAGACTTTCAACATCCACCTCTAAAAGAGCTTTTCCCACATCCCTAGGAGACTGGGAACATGTAGTCTTGTAGCCTGAAGGCCATAGGTGTCACTGAAGGTGGAAACTAAAGGACCAAATGCTGGAGACAAGTGGGGTAGAATGCTAATAAGCTGAAGAGGGATGCCTTCCATGTATGGACAGCACAGAAAACTTCCAAAGTAGAAGAGAACTACTGACAGAACATAAAGGCCGAAGCCTTGGCAGTACGGGATGCAAAATCCTGGGTGTGGGCAGAGTTTGGAAAAACCATAGAAAGCGACCATCAATCAGACTTAATGAGGTTCTGGCAAATCTTCACTCGACTTAGAAGGTGATGGCAAGGGTGGAGAAATGCTGACCCAGCCTGAGGATGTAGTTGGCTGTGGAAGGAACACCTGCTTTGGAAAAGGCAGAGCCAGAAGCTCAGGGAAATAAAGTCCATTTCTTAAGGTCACTGAGGTACTTAAGCAATTCCACAGTGGCAAGGCCTGGGAGGTGATGAGGTACACCCAGAAATGCTGAAGCCTCTGGAAATTGTTGGGCTGTCATGGCTAACATGCCTTTTCAATGTTACATGGTCAATGAGAACAGTACCCCTGGAATAGTAGACCAGAGTGGTGGTCTCCTTTTTAAAACTGGGATACTGGAAGGTCTGCGTCAATTATCGGGTGTCACACTCCTCAGCCTCCCTTGGAAAGCCTATACCAGGCTACTGGAAAGGAGACTCCACCTAGTTGTGCAACGTCAGATCCAGGAGGAACAATATGGTTTCCATCCAGGCCATGTAACAGCGAACCAGCAGAGGATCCTCATAAGGGTAAAGAGCTGGAAGAGGTAAGGAAGTGCACCTGATTGGTTTACAAGTGTTTTGTGGACTAAGAGGAGGCATGTGACCATGTTCTTCAAGGGATTCTGCGGGGGTTACTGGGAGAGTACAGGATTCCAGGGCTCCAAATAAGGGCTATTCGGTCCCTGTAAAATCACAGTGAGAGCTGTGTCCACATAATAGGAAAAATATCAGCACAGTTCTTAGTGGGTGTGGGACTCGACCAGGGCTGCACTTTGCATTCTATCCTGTTTGTGATTTTCATGGACAGGATATTAAGGAACAGTCAGGGAGAGGAGGAAAAAGGTAGACTGTCCACTCCAAGTGGGAGGTGAATTACTGCATTAAGTCGAGGAGTTTAAATATTTCAGGGTCTTGTTCACGAGTAAAGGGAAAAGAGATAGTGAGATCGACAAATAGATCAGGGCAGTGAGGGCAGTTATGCAAATCTACAGTTGTGGTTGAAAGTTTGTGAACCCTTTAGAATTTTCTGTATTTCTGCATAAATATGACCTAAAACATCATCAGATTTTCATTCAAGTCCTAAAGGTAGATAAAGAGAAACCAGTTAAACAAATGAGAGAAAAATATTATACTTGGTCATTTATTTATTAAGGAAGATGACTGAATATTACATATTTGTGAGTGGTATCAGTATCTGGTGTGACAATCCCCCCATCCCCAACTTTGCAGCAATAACTGCAACTAAACGTTTCCTGTAACTTTTGATCATTCCTGCACACCGGCTTGGAGAAATTTTAGCCCATTCCTCCGTACAGAACAGCTTCAGCTCTGGGATGTTGGTGGGTTTCCTCACTTTTAACTGCTCGCTTCAGGTCCTTCCACAACATTTCAATTGGATTAAGTCAGGACTTTGACTTGGCCATTCCAAAGCATTAACTTTATTCTTCTTTAACCATTCATTGGTAGAATGACTTGTGTGCTTAGGTTTGTTGTCTTTTTGCATGACCCACCTTCTCTTGAGATTCTGTTCATGGACAGATGTCCTGACATTTTCCTTTAGAATTCTCTGATATAATTCAGAATTCATTGTTCCATCAATGAAGGCAAGCCATCCTGGCCCAGATGCAGCAAAACAGGCCCAAACCATGATACTACCACCACCATGTTTCACAGATGGGATAAGGTTCTCATGCTGGAATGCAGTGTTTTCCTTTCTCCAAACATAACGCTTTTCATTTAAACCACAAAGTTCTATTTTGGTCTCATCCGTCCGCAAAACATTCTTCCAATAGCCTTCTGGTTTGTCCACGTGATCTTTAGCAAACTGCAGACGAGCAGCAATGTATTTTTGGAGAGCAGTGGCTTTCTCCTTGCAACCCTGCCGTGCACACCATTGTTGTTCAGTGTTCTCCTGATGGTGGACTCATGAACATGAACATTAGCCAATTAGCCTGACCAGGAATATATAATGGAAGTCTACCTTTGGCTGACTGTAGTTTCTTTCTGATCCTGTTTCCTGATTTTGTTTTGTAATTTTACTAAACACCACACCATCCACAGTTGGTTCCTGCCAAGTTACTAAAGCTACTGAGATACACAAAGGTCTCCCATTACCCTGAACTGGACAAGTGGGTTAGAAATTGGATAAGGTTAGGTTGGGTAGACTTTATTATCCCAGAGAAACATTTGTTGAGACACTCCTGCTGCTGGTTGCTGCCCATGGATCCCTTGTTATTAAATTACATTTACAATGATCTTCATTTATATTTCTTGGAAGCAAACAATATTAAGACATATATTATGTGTATCCAAAGACTCCCAAGATTTAAGGAAGTAAGGTGGGAACACTTATCAAAAGTCAACATCGGATGAAATTTTATTGAAAGACTACAGTGATTATGAATGAATTCTTGAACAGGTGAACATGAACACATAGAACAAGATACAACATAGTAAAATAAACATAAGCAGGGAAAACACAATTTAGTAAGACCAACAAGATCCTTCTCTAGACCAGCAATACAATAAAAATGAAAGAAGGAATTAAGTTTTTTTCAGCTGAATGTCTGAATGAAACTATGAGTAGACAAGTAAGACTTAATTTGACTTATCATGACAGGGTATGTTCTAATCAAATATATTATCATAAAAAATAATTTCTAATAAAGAAAAACTAAAACAAGATTTACATAATAACTACACATTGTGACATTCAACCGTAATGAGCATACCTCTCTTATTCTGATATAATTTTCAACATAACTTATTTTTGGCTATAAAGAGGCTGTTACCTCTACTATGCACCTCCAAGATTAGTAGTTGCCAGATCTGAAAGTAAATTGCTAGTTTCTCACTTCTTTCACTCAGAAATCCACTTTCAGAGAAGCTGGGTAAACAGGGTACAAGGAATCTGAATTTTAGTTATGCTTGCAGCTATTTATATGCACTTCAAAAACTTGTTCACATACTGTAAGCAGGAGTAAGACTACATTTAAAAATACGTTCTTCTACATTATATGGTAAAATCTGAATTAATATGTTTCTTCACTTTTGTTCATACTATTTTTTAAGAAACTGGTATGTTTGCTTTTCTTGTTAGCACTAAAACAAAAAGCCTCAAACTAACATACAGCCTGACAGCTCCTGCTAATTCAACTTCACTCCTGGCCCCTCTGCTTTTGTTTGTATGTTCCCCTTATGTCTGTATAGGTTGTCTCTGGTTTCCATCCATACCCTAGCGACACGTGTGCACAGCTGATTGACAATTTAATATGGCCTAGCACTCCTGTTTTATTTCTTACTGAAAGTTGGCTTCTGCTTAGTAACTGTGCTGCCAATTTAGGGTTAAGCTCCCTATAAACTATATGGCTTGATGCAAAGCATTATCTTTTTTAAAACCACAGCACAATAAGTACTTGTGCTGAATAAACACTGTACATAAATATGTTCAGACCTGACTTCTGTAAGTTCAGTAGACTGCACAAAATGAAACTGTCTAGAAAATATGATTTGCATCCTTCACAAGAAACTGTTAATTTACTTTACATACAGTTAGGTCCATAAGTATTTGGACAGTGATATGATTTTCATACTTTTGTTCGCCACCACAATGGATTGGAAATTAAGCAATCAAGATGAGTTTAAAGTGTAGACATGCAGTTTTACTTCAGTGCATTTAACAGAAACATTGTATTCATTGTTTAGAAAAGACTGACTGTTTTTGGACAAACTAACACAATCATGAATATAATAATCATTTTCCATACTTGGTTGAAAATCCTTTACAGTCAATGACTGCCTGAAGTCTGGAAACGATGGCCATCTCCAAATGCTGAGTTTCCATCCTACTGATGCTATTCCAGGCCTTTACTGCAACTGTCTTCAGGTGCAATTTTTTTGTTGGACTTTCTGCCTTCAGTTTTGCCTTCAGCAAGTTGAATGCATGTCTAGATGGGTTGAGGTCAGTTGATTGACTTGGCCATTGAAGAATATTCCACTTATTTGCTTTGAAAAGAACTTGGTTTTCCGTCACAGTATGTTTTGGCTCATTGTCCATCTGTACTGTGAAGTATTGTCCTATTAGTTCTGCAGCATTTGGTTCAATCTCAACAGACTGTATAGCCTTACTCACTTCGAATTCATCCAGCAACTTTTGTCAGTAGTCATATCATCAATAAACACCACTGACCCACTTTTATTGGGAATCACGCATGCTCATGCCATAACACTGTCTCCACCATGATTCAGAGATGATGTAGCATGCTACCGATTATGAGCCATCCCTTCTCTTCTCCATCTATCATTCTTGTACATACTGATCTTAAAATCAGTTGTCCAAAGAAAACTGTTCCAAAACTGCACTGGTTTTTGAAAAAAATTTTCTGGCAAAGTCTAATCTGTCCTTTCTATGCTTGAGGATTACCAATGGTTTTGCACTTTGTAGCAAATCCTCTGTATTTACTTTTGTGAAATTGTATCTTGATTGTAAGGAAAGAATTCTGTGATCATCCAGCACAGTTGTCTTGTGTTGCTGATCTCACCGGTGCATTCCTTCTCTTCAAGAATGTAACAGATGATTGATTTGACCACTCCTGGTGTTTCTGCTGTATCTCCGATGGTTTGTTTTGTTTTCTCGGCCTAATGATGGACTGTTTTTATTTGTATGCAAAGGTCTTTGGACTTCACATTGACAGTTCACAGCTACAGCTTTCAAATGCAAATTCCATACTTGGAATCAACCCTGAAAATGGCTCATACTACATTTCTGTTAAACCCTTTGAATTAATGGTTCACTCACATAATTATTTCCTCATTGCAACTCCACTGTGGTGGCATATAGTGCCAAAATAATGAAAATGATGTCAGTGTCCAAACGCTGATGGCCCTAACTGCAGTTCTGTATACTAAAATTCATTATAAAAAGTATGATATGGTGTGCATTTTGAATGGTGATGTACTGGAAAACATAACAACTGACTGAGAAAAGTAAAATAAACAACAGTAAATTATAACCTTTCATTATATTTGTTTACATAATTGTATAGGTCAGTTTCTATTATATCTGAGCTGTATTCATGGATCCAATAAAAGAAAATGATTTCAGGACATTTTTACATAATATTTTCATAACAAATGGCTAATACTGGAATACATGGAATACAATTATTTAGTATAAACTATAAGAAAGCCATCAAATTTTAACAAAATGCTAAAATATAAAAATATATTTTCTAAAATCACATTCTATCTTTGGTAATTAAAATCATAAATACAAAAATATATTTTTATTTTATAAATACAGCATTCACAGGTTTTTTGGGAATACAGTTCTGAATGACGTTAGGACTCCTGCTCCACAAGGGTAAGCAGTTGACATATAAGACGAAATGCAGGTTGAGTAATTGGATACAGTGGAGAAAACTTCTCTTCTACTGAGTCAGGCTTAATAAAATACCTGCAGGATAACACATCAAACATGGAAGCAATCAACAGGACATCTTATAAGAACAGCATTGCTACAAAATATGCTCTCCAGTGTTTCAAGTGTACAGAACTTTGGCACAGGGCTTAAACACTGTTTTGTACTTTGATATCTGCCACGGTTTTGTTTATATTTATTTATTAATTGTTGGCCAGACATCATTAGAATTGCATGCCAGGAAAACAGACAATTTCCACACTAATATCTAGATTTGTTCATCTTTTGCCACTAAAAATGGACAAGTTGCCATATGGCAGTTAGAAAGCAGTTTCTATATTTGTAATGTCATCTCTAGGAACTATAGATGTCTGCAAAATTTATATACTGTGTTTTTTATTAATGAAAGGCAATGGCTGTCTATGTTTACCTGCAGCATTAATATGTAAAACACTCTGCAAATTGGTAATACCTAATAAACTGTCTGTAAAGCATATAGATTTAATTAATAATATGTAAAGAAAATGTTACCTAAACTCCTCTCTGTACTCCGTCCTTATGAAGGTGGCCAAGCTGCTGCCATGCTTGATGCAGGAGATGAGGATGTAGCATTGTTGGTAAAGGAGCACCATCTGGCCAGGGCTGAGAGGGGGAGTCGGTGGAGAAAGCACTGAAGTCACCTGCTTCACTATACCTGTGATAAAGGAGACCTGTAACAGAAGACATTACCAAAATGTAATTTTGGTAAATCATATTTTATTAAACACTCGTGCAGTTAATTAAAACTGAAATTATTTCAACTTAACCATGTAATGTGTCATTTTTTGGTTCAAAGACAAGACTAATTTTCTATACTTTTTAGTCGACTTTCTACATTATGCATCAAACCCTACTCCAGCTCAACTAACGTGAAACCTTTATTTAAATTCCGACTGTTTATTCCATTTGAAAAACAGATTTTACTTCAACTAAGACTAGGAAATAACATTTTCCATGTGCTCTTAAGTTTATTCATAGTATGAGAATCATACAATACATAAATCACATTACAACAAAATAAGAATTATAACTTCAACATATTCATTTATGAAAACAAATGGTTTTTTTTCTTGGATCTCCCATTGACAAATTAAAGAGTCATCTATAGAGAAAAGTACATATAAAGTTCTTTGTTAAACAGTTAATTAATCACACTTACTATAGATGGAAAAGATTGAAGTGTTGATATGATGCATCCAACTGTCATGAATTTTCCTGAATAAGAGGACAGGCTTCCCTGAAGTCAAGAACATACAAAAACTATTAAAAAATAATGAAGTGCATTGATTGTATTTTTCAAATCAATATAATATCAAAATCAGCAAACCAATATATAAGTAATAATATTATTAGTATTAACTGACATTAATTAGATATCCATCCATCCATTATCCAACCTGCTATATCCTAACTACAGGGTCATGGGGGTCTGCTGGAGCCAATCCCAGTCAACACAGGGTGCAAGGCAGGAAACAAACCCTGGGCAGGGTGCCAGCCCACCACAGGACACACACACCAGGGACAATTTAGGATCGCCAATGCACCTAACCTGCATGTATTTGGACTGTGGGAGGAAACCGGAGCACCCGGAGGAAGCCCACGCAGACACGGGGAGAACATGCAAACTCCACGCAGGGAGGACCCGGGAAGCAAACCCAGGTCTTCTTACTGTGAGGCAGCAGTGCTACCACTGCGCCACCATGCCATCAAATTGTGTTTTAACATAAACATTTTAATACTTATAAAGAGCTATATAATTTTTTAATAGGTAGTTCAGTGGTGCTCCATTATGAATCCCCAGTGTCCTACATTTGAATCCTAAACTGATTGTAGTCTCTCTGGAATTTTCTTTTTTTTATTGTGTCTATGTGAGTTTTTGCTTTAGTGTATCTGGTTTTCCTCACACATCTTAAAGAAGTTCAGCTTTGATCAACTGGCAACTCTAAATTGGACCCACGTGAGTCTGAATGCTTACACTGGTGATGACTGGTGCCCCATCTAGGACTGGTGGCTGCCTTATGCATGAACCTATTGGGTTTGATGGGGTTCTGGTTGCCAAAAACCTAAATTTTATTATGCAGGTATGAGAATGCTCACAAAGCATATGAATCTCTATGTATATGAACTTTTATAAAAAATTTACCTCTCTTTCTACAAAGCAGACTCAATACAAAGTGTTGGAGAACATGTCAGAGAGAGACAGAAGAATTGTAATGTGAAAAAAAAAACACAGAAAAGGCAGCTTAACAAAATTATCCAAGAGACAAAAGTGAAAACAGAAAGAAGCACAAGCATTTATTATGTTAGATTTGTGTTTTGCAATATCACAAATGGGGAATGAGGGAGATTTTACTTTTTGTATGACAGCATGTTTGAATAAACTTAGCAGATGGTTCTTGATTCAGGTTCAGGAGGAGGAGTACAGGAAGCTAATCAAAGACTTTGTTAAATGGTGCGACTCAAACCACTTACATCTTAACACCAGCAAAACCAAGGAGCTGGTGGAGGATTTTAGGAGGCCTAGGCCCCTCATGGACCCTGTGATCATCAGAGGTGACTGTGTGCAGAGGGTGCAGACCTATAAATATCTGGGAGTGCAGCTGGATGACAAATTGGACTGGACTGCCAATAAACTTGTTAAGAAGGCAGGCTCTATTGTAGGAGTAAAGTTGGACAGTTTAACATCTGTGGCGAAGGGCATTAAGCAAACTCCTGTCAATTATAAATAATCCACTGCATCCACTGAACAGTGTCATCTCCAGGCAGAGAAGTAGCTTCAGTGACAGACTTTTGTCACTGTCCTGCTCCACTGACAGACTGAGGAGATCGTTCCTGCCCCACACTATGCGACTCTTCAATTCCACCCGGGGGAGTAAATGCTAACATTACTCAGTTATTGTCTACTTTTTTTATTTTTATTTTTTTCATTTTTTCATTTTTATTACTATTTAATTTAATATTGTTTCTTTGTATCAGTATACTGCTGCTGAATTATGTGAATTTCCCCTTGGGATTAATAAAGTATCTATCTATCTATCTATCTTGAGTTGGAATTGATAAAAGGTGCTAAATATACAATCATAATGCTAAGATATGCTATAATACACAGAACACACAAAATAAATCATCTAATTGACTCAATCTGTCCACAATGGACATGCCCTCACTGCACAACATATAGTCAACTTGGCTGGTTACTTACTTGCTGATTAGCAATCAGAATGATTTCATATAACACTGAGACAGATGCTTCAAAGTATTCCCGTTTTAAATTCTCCATCTGAAAAATAAGTTTGTATAGTAAGCTAAAATAAATCACTCCCACATATTCAATTTACTGTTATTCTAGGTAGAAAACAAAAGTTTTATCTTAAGGATGAATCCATGAATGGGAGTTCAACAAGAATCATGTTTCCTTATTGTAAGAGAATAGCTTTCACAATAATTTAAAACTTCTTCATAGTATTTTAATGAAGTCAGTACACATAAATATGATGACAACGCCATGGATATTGCTGTTTATTTTGCAATGACAAATATGTGGCTTAATCTGTTAAATAAAATTGTGCCTGGTAAAACACAACGGCAACACAAAGTTAGAAAACTTTGTCATTTGTTTATCTTGACACAATTTTTGAGATCAAGGTAATGATATTATTTACCATTTTCAACATTTTAAGGTTATACACACAGTGTGGCCATTGGAAAATGACACAAAAATATTACATAAATATGTAACACAAATTAGCATAAGTTATATGAAATGTCAAGATATCAACATTTAATTTCATTCCTTAATAGATCTTGATGTGAACTGACTACTGCAGAGAAAAGGCTCTCAGTCTTTTTATTGCATTTCATGAATTTGTGTGAGACTTCATCTGCAGCAGGGTTGGAGGCCCAACTGTACCCTGCTTTTGGCAACGTTTTAGAGAGTAGGAGATTGGGGGTTGGGTGATGATTGTTAAAGACTCTTTTAGGAACACTGGAATCCTTGGCATTCCTGGGGCAGACGGAAAAGCTGAGTCAGAGTATCTAGTTAGTCCTCCTCCGGCTCTGTTGTAAAGAAAATGTGCTTGGACTGCTTGATTACGTTTAAAACTGCAAGACCTTTCAGAGTTCTTCATTAAATAGTAAGGTATTTACTAAAGGAATATGGTTTCTTAAGAATCTGGTCAAACCAGTGTACTACATATATGTCAATAAGTAATAAGTTAAAAGCAACTGGACTTGCTGAAAATTTTTAAACATATTCCATTACTCAACTGAGTGATTTCTTAACTCAAGTAGTACAAAAATTCAACAAATTTAAATGCTTGGGAATTTCCCTACCACTGAGTTAAACTGAAGAAGCATCTCAGATAAGCAGTGAAATATCTTCGAGAATACACTGCAAGTCTAGTTGCTTTTGACTTAATACCTACAGATGATGCATGAAGATTGAAAACCTTCATAGCCAGTACCATTTCAGAAGTTTGTGTCCAATAATATTTTGTTTTACATTTATGAGTGAATGCTGAACTCTAATTTTTTCTACAAAATGTATGAAGACAATGAGATAAAGATAAAACATGTGAGTCCTAAAACATTAAGACTACCACCTGTATGACACATTAAACTGACTCCTTTATCACACATGCATATGTGAAACTATAATAGCACATACTGTAAGTGTTGGGAAATGTTCTCATTGTGTGCACAACATGTTGTTCACAGTCAGAGGGTAATAAAAGAAACAGATGGGGTACCTCCAATTGTAGAAGTGTAGGATGATTAGAAGGATGAGCATAAAGCACCACAAGAAAATGAAGGGAATGACTGACCATAACTTACAGCATGCATAATTCTTCATTACTTTAGTATATTGCCTAAGATATTTTTACTTGAAGGAACGTGTGTACAGTCGATTCCGGTTAATTGGACCACTGGTTAATCGGACCAGCCACTTATTTGGACTGAATCCTAAAGAACCGAAACAGATCATATTACATAAGCCTAATATTGTTCGCTTATTTGGACCAAAATTCCATTTAATCGGACCAAAGAACGTGACAGAGAATAAGAAAAAGAAGCCACAAGTCGCCCGCAGAAAGCGAATGTAAGTGTAAAGCGGAAGACCACGAAAATGATGATGATGACCCTGATGGTGCAAGTGACAACACAGGATGCCAGGAAATGCATTGAAAGTTTGCGCTGCTATTTCATGCAGGAGGGAAATGAAGGCAGTCCCATTGATGCATTAGATGTTTGTGGTAATTTTGTTCAAGTGCAGTGCGTCAACAGAATGCGTCAGATCACACTCGACAAGTTCTTCAAACGTTGACTGGAATTTGGTAATGTAATCTTTTTTATTGTGCTTTGCAGGCTGAGTGTCATGTAGATCGTTTCGAAGAATTTGTAGATTTCTTTTTCAATAAACAAAGTTGTAAGCAGCCGTACATGTACATGTATGTAGTTCTTGTTTGTACGTTCGCCATACGCGTGTACAGCACAATTAAAGTCATTATGACATTTTAATATGTTACTTATAGCACGTCCCGTCTTGGTTGCACATGTATAGGGCATGTTTGTTTAATTGGACCAGCCAGTTATTAGGACCAAAATGATCCGGTCCCGATGTGGTCCGATTAACAGGAATCGAGTGTATTGTGAAAGAAAAATTAACTGCCTGCAAGCTACTAAGGGTTAAAATCTGTTTTGCTATAACAGCAGGTTATTCATACAGGTGTCTGTTGTAAGACAGGGTGCAGTAAGCTGACCTAGGACAACTTCTTTATTTAGAACACGTCCGTTAGACACAGGAAAGATGAATTTTCTTTCTTTAGGGCCTCGTCTGCAATGTACACAAAACAGAAACGGTTAGCCAATTTGCGCAATGTAAGATGAAATGCTTAGATAAACATATTGTGCTTATTGATAAGTAAGGGGAAGGTGGAGAGAGGAAGTATATTAAAAGCCGATTGAAACAGGGGAACTTTGCTCTTCTGCCTTGCAACGTGGAATCCATGTACTCATCTGTGACTGAATCAAGACTGTTTGATTGAACTATTCCAGTTTTCCTCAGGGGTTACTTCCATAGTATCCAGAATCAAACAATTTTTTTCTAAGAACTAACATGACTTCTGGGCTTAAAATGAAATGAAAATCATAATCCAGATGTAAAAGCATCCTGGAGTTGTAAACCATTCATACTGTGTTTTGAGCCTTTATACAACCAGTTAAAAAAAGAGAAACTAGCTACTGTATTTCAGGATCAAGTGATTCAAGGAAATGAAAAAATGTAACATAACATTATAATGTTTTTTATCTATAGAAAAAACTGGGAAAAAAACACATAAATTAACTTATTGTACCTGTTAATTTTCACATGTAACACAAAATTTTGCAACACCTTTATGGTTTTATGTACTGTATTATTTATAGCTTATATCAGATAAAATTATAGACATTTTGAATTACTTAGAATATATGAGGCATTTAAAGTTTACATGTCCCGTAAATTAAATCATTAACTTATAGTTCCATGTACATGTCAAATATTGAAAACCTTTTTACATAAGCAACATCTGGTACATCTGGGGAACATCACATATTTTGCAAATAAAATAGGTAAGAGTACGGTAAGTTATTTAAAATAGTTTTCACTACATTTTACAAATAAAAAGACAAGACATGGAGAATGTTTTTTGCAGCCAGCACAATTGAATGGTGCAGTCCTGATACTTTTGGTTTATTAATTAAAAGACATTTTCTATTAGGTTTATTGTATGTACAGTAATTTAATCAAAATGATTGTTTCACCAAATCGAGTTCACAGTAGGTTTGCCTTCTTTTAATAGTTCTAGTGTCTAACTATTCATAATCCTTTGCTGGTACTTTTTTTGTCATTTTAATGTATCTAAATCCAGTGACATTTCTGCATTAAGGGTCAATGGGGCACAATCCACCAGATGTTGTGCAAAATAAATAACAAGTTTTACTCAGTAATGTAACTTTTTGTGGAATGTTTATAATAATACTCAACACTGTGTTCTTGAGCAGTTTTTGTTTCAATTTTCCATCTTATTCTCAATGTAATGTCTTACCTTGAAAAATACTGCTTTTTATCTTCATGCTGGGTGCTACAAACCTGTTTCCGGCTCAGGGATGGTTTGCATTGCAGTGTTCTAGATTTACCCTCAGGTGTGTGTGCACTTGCGCAACCTGAACTTTTCAGTTTACTAATTAGGCTTTTTTTAATTTTTTGTTTAAACTTACAGTTTATGCTGTAAGTTACGTAACACAAGACAGCAAAAAAGTAAAAAAATGTATAGTGCCATCTGTTCTCTTAAAAGCAGCCACAGTAATTTGAAAAAAGACAGACAAATCAATATCAGGAATGCATTGAATATAAAACATTACATTCATCACAATGGGGCAAGTGTCATCTTAATTTTCACCCACTGCTAAAAAGGACCAGTTTAAGATTAATTTGAATAAGAATATATTATTGACAGTCAGTTGCCTAGCACTTTAACTCAAATTTGGTCGGTCAGACTATGTTACCACAGTTACATTTGCACAAATGGCTGATTTCAATTTAATTTTTGCAGCTTGTTGGAAAATGTATGGCCCCAGTATGGACACCAGCAGGGATCCATGGGAGTCGTAGTCCTGAGGGACAACCCTGTTGGGGTCATTGGGTACTGCCAGAGGGCGCTGCAGGGAGCACTCCCTGTTTTAGGAAGCTTCCGTCTAACACGGAAGTGTTTCGCTCAGGCTATGCCCCCGATACCAGAAATACTCTCAGGTCTAACATACAGAGAAGCCATCCAGGCTCCTCCGGCCGAGTCAGAGTTGGGAGGCAGAAGGCAAAGCTCACCTGGAGGAGAAAAAGGAGGATTCGTAACTGTAAAGATTGTGGAATGGACTGTGAAAAAGATATTTCGCAAAATAAAAATGTTTGTTTTTTACCCAGGACTATTTTAGTGTTGTGTGTCTGGGGTTTTGGGGCTCTGTGGCACCCAGTCTTTCACAATATATACACGCACATATATGAATAAAAACTTTTTTCATCCGTATAGTTTCATCTCATCTGCAATCCTGTAGCTGTGCCAAGAAGGTGACTACAATTCTCATAGGCAGCAGTAGTGTGCTGTGGCGGAGTGAAAGCCACCTTATCAGTCTGTTGGATTAGTGCTGCATGCACAAAGTTAGAATTAGAATACTGTAGGTGTTTTTATACTTTTTACATCAATTTTGTTGTGTCACTGGGTGTTGTGATGTGAGATTTTACATATAACTTGATAAATATTTTGTATGTCTTTATTTGTAATTTAGGCAAAGCAATGTAATTTAGTGTTTACCCCCCCCCTTAGGAATGGGTCTCTTTGAATTTTATGACAGAGTTGGGGGAGGATGAGCATTTCTCTGCTAAAGTCTTTCAACCCCCGCAAGGAAGCCAGGATGTTTAGCATATGGTTTGGGGGCAGGTGTTAAGATGTTCTATTTCCCCCATTGGTCTGAGGTAAGGCTGTTTGGAACTGGCTTGTCTCAGAGGCCTTTAAGTACCATGATGTCCTATTGGCTGTAGGGGTTGGACAGAAAACCCATAAATTTGCTTGCTCAACCACATTCTCTCTCTCTTACTGATCTGATAAAGAAGACCATCACGCCATGAACTGAAGGCAACACAATGAAGAGCACAGCTTCAGCCATATTGAACAGACATGTGGCTGGAAGCTGAGCACCAATGATGCCTTAACTAGAAACATTTTAAGTAGCTACAAGTCTGTGTGCCGCCTGAACTACATATCACCATTTAATCAGGTTGTATGGTTGCCAATATTCAAATGTATTTTGCATATTGTTATTATTTATGAATATTATCAATAATACATTATTTTATGTGTAACTTAACTCCTGCTTGTCTTTTTACTACACCTAATTGCCTGAGGTTATTGATATAGAAGGGAAGGTGGGGAGAAGTTATATACAATAATACCTTATAAGTAAACAGTGGTAAGTCTGTAAGATTAGGCATTCTGACAAAATATACTTATTAATAAAACAAAAATGGGAAAGTAGAGCAAAACATATTACTCTACCAAGATAAAACATTGGATTAAACCCTTTTTTAAAATCCTTTTGTCTCCTCATGGGTTGTCATAAGCCACATTGCAGCTCAAACAAACAGTTCCCCCATTTATTTTCATCAGGGTCTTTTCTTAGAGGTTCATGGGTCCAAAAAGTGGATATGGTATTGCTAAACCCATAAGGAGCAATGTTTCTGTTTTTCAGCTCCACAAAAAGTCTTCATAAACTGCAAAAGAAAACCTCTTTATGTGGGTTTTGTGATTGCAACATCACATGTGAAATGCAGTGCATCTGGAAAGTATTCACAGCATATCACGTTTTCCACATTTTGTTATGTTACAGCCTTATTCCAAAATGGATTTTCCTCAGAATTCTACACACAACACCCCATAATGACAACATGAAAAAAAGTTTACTTGAGGTTTTTGCAAATTTATTAAAAATAAAATAATTGACCAAGCACATGTACATAAGTGTTCACAGCCTTTGCCATGAAGCTCAAAATTGAGCTCAGGTGCATCCTGTTTCCCCTGATCATCCTTAAGATGTTTCTGCAGCTTAATTGGAGTCCACCTGTGTTAAATTCAGTTGATTGGACATGATTTTGAAAGGCACATATCTCTCTATATAAGGTCCCACAGTTGACAGTTTATGTCAGAGCACAAACCAAGCATGAAGTCAAAGGAATTGTCTGTAGATTGTCTCGAGGCACAAATCTGGGGAAGATTACAGAAAAATTTCTGCTGCTTTGAAGGTCCCAATGAGCACAGTGGCCTCCATCATCTGTAAGTGGAAAAAGTTTGAAACCACCAGGACTCTTCCTAGAGCTGGCCGGCCATCTAAACTGAGCGATCGGGGGAAAAGGGCCTTAGTCATGGAGGTGACCAAGAACACGATGGTCACTCTGTCAGAGCTCCAGAGGTCCTCTGTGGAGAGAGGAGAACCTTCCAGAAGGACAACCATCTCTGCAGCAATCCACCAATCAGGCCTGTATGGTAGAGTGGCCAGACGGAAACCACTCCGTAGTAAAAGGCACATGGCAGCCCATCTGGAGTTTGCCAAAAGGCACCTGAAGGACTCTCAGACCATGAGAAACAAAATTGATGAGACAAAGATTGAACTCTTTGGTGTGAATGCCAGGCATCACATTTGGAGGAAACCAGGCACTGCTTAACACCAGGCCAATACCATCCCTACAGTGAAGCATGGTGGTGGCAGCATCATGCTGTGGGGATGTTTTTCAGCGGCAGGAACTGGGAGACTAGTCAGGATAAAGGGAAAGATGACTGCAGCAATGTACAGAGACATCCTGGATGAAAACCTGCTCCAGAGCGCTCTTGACTTCAGACTGGGGTGACGGTTCATCTTTCAGCAGGACAACGACCCTAAGCACACAGCCAAGATATCAAAGGAGCGGCTTCAGGACAACTCTGTGAATGTACTTGAGTGGCCCAGCCAGAGCCCAGACTTGAATCTTAAAACGGCTGTGCACCGACGCTTCCCATCCAACCTGATGGAGCTTGAGAGGTGTTGCAAAGAGGAATGGGCGAAACTGGCCAAGGATAGGTGTGCCAAGCTTGTGGCATCATATTCATAAAGACTTGAGGCTGTAATTGCTGCCAAAGGTGCATCGACAAAGTATTGAGCAAAGGCTGTGAATACTTATGTACATGGGATTTCTCAGTTTTTTTATTTTTAATAAATTTGCAAAAATCTCAAGTAAACTTTTTTCACATTGTCATTATGGGGTGTTGTGTGTAGAATTCTGAGGAAAAAAATGAATTTAATCCATTTTGGAATAAGGCTGTAACATAACAAAATGTGGAAAAAGTGATGCACTGTGAATACCTTCTGGATGCACTGTACATTATACCATCAATTTCAACTGTATATGAAGGGAAACTTGGGTGTTTTGCTCATCTCTCCCCGTTATATTTTGTGATGTTATACTTTACATACACCATGACCGTCATCAGCTTTAGATATTTAACATCAGGGAGTGACATTCGGCTGACAGACAAGGACAGTGGCAACACAGTGCTTGTTGGTCTTCCAGGCAAATAGGAATGTTATTGTACTGTGTACACAAGATAATTCATCTGAAATAAACTGATGACATCATATTTTTCTCAAAGCAATGTCTTATACAGTATATTTAAAAAGTTAGGGTCATTATACACCTGCATTGAAAATTTGTAATACCAATCAACAAATATCGATATGCACTTTATGCCATTTGCATGCATTAAAAAACAAAAAATATGCCATAAAACCACAACAGAACACAACAGAATGGAGTATGATTTTTTTCAAAAATGCATGCCAAATCACTTTTGTTAAGAAGAATGACTGAAGATGCTGTTTTTAATTGATAAGAATAACTTTTACTGTTTATTTATAGACATTTATTGTAATCCATTTTATGATGAGAAAGATCTCATTTTAGAATCTGATGCTAATACATCATCACAGTTAGTAGGAATTTTTAATCAGCTTTGAATAAAGCACATTTGAATCATCTTAATAACATTACCAAAAATCACCCTGTGTGCTGACATGCACTAAACTCTGTAAAAAACTTTTTGAGTTTAACATAATCTGAGTAACATATCAACTTTGAAAACTCCTTTCTGTGCTGTATGGAACCACACAGTAATAATGTTCACATTATTTCACTAAAAAGAAGAATATATATTCCATGATATTTAAGTACTTATTTGTTCCCTACTATGAAATTGTAGGCAAAAAACAACCAAAAAAACATAAATGGCAGAAACTTAATTCTTTGCTTATAGAGTTATACCTCTGCATCTTGAGACATGTCCAGAAGTCGAGAATTTGTTTTTCGAGTCCCTGAGTGAACCACTGTCCCAATTTCAGATGGATTTTCTCCAATTAAAACCATTAAAAGATTGTTTATTAAACTCCCCCTAATATGAAAAAAGAAAAATGTTTAACTGTAATATTTACAATGACAGGGACATGAAAATACACAGCATTGTTAAAAGTCTAATAAATAAAATTATATTGTGTTAAAAATTGGAACAAGCAAACATTAAGTTTAACATATAAAGTATGAATGTAATCAGGTGTTTTGCCAGCACACATTTGACGAAACTGAAAACAAAGACAAAACATTAGAGCAGTTTAAACTTAATTACTGCCAAAAGAAAGAATACCTAACTTCTTCATTTTTCAGTGTAACAATTGCATGCTGTTTTGATTACTTGATTTATTATGTGAAAATACCGATTTGTATTATTAATTGCATAAACGAAATATGGTTATGAGTTTTGGGATGAGCTTTCAGAAGATCCATCTCTCTTTTTTCTGAACACACTCCTGCAGGGTCACAATGAGCCAGAACCTGTTTTAGCAGCATCTAACACTAGCATTCAACAAGCTAAAACTCACTCAAACCTAGGTCATTTTACAGCCTTCAGTTAAGCTGACACACTCATCTTTAAGATGTGTGAAGAAACCAAAGTACTCAGAGAAAATCCATCTGAAAATGATAACTCTGCACACAATATCTGGAGAGGAAGAAAACCTTGGTCCTGGGAATTATGAAACAGGAGATCTAAAAGTGTTTCACTTTGCTTACTGGTTTTAAAATAACTTTACTTAAAACACATGTACATAGAATAAATTATAAAAGATGTATGGTAGCCATTATACTCTAACACAATTTAAATAATAAGCTTCAATAAGGAGTAGTTTTATTAGTACTATTAACATTTGTTAGGTAGACAGAACAATAGCAGATTAAATTAAAACTCCTTGTTGAGGTCTTTTAGTGGTGCACACAAATACACACATTACATAACTACAAACAGAATATTTTTATTGTAATATGCAGCACATCTGTTTATTTTTAAAAGCATTATTCAAGTTTTTTGTTAATTTGTTAACAATGCTATCTGTTTGGAAATTTCAGAGCCAAAACATCTGAAGTACTTAGAGATGTTTAGAAAGAAAATGTACTGTACATTTAAAATATGTCCATAACAGTGCATTAAAAATATATACTGTATCATATATGTACTTATGTGACACATAAGACCTAAAAAACAGACTAAAGTAAATGTAACACAGTCTTAAGAAAAATAACAATGTTAGTCAAAAAGCATATGAGAATAATATTTACGCTATATGGATAATAGGAAATACCCAAGGCATTTGGGATAGAAAAATAATAATTTTTTATTATTACTCCAAAATTTGTTTTCTAAAAGAATGGTCAAAGAGGTTATTAATTTTGGCAAGTACAATATGGGACAAATAACAGTGAAATAAGGAAAAAGCTACAGCCTAGTTTTATTAAACATTTGGTAGTGAAAAGTGTGTTATATGCCAGTAACTGCAAAGTACTCAAAAACACCGATTACAGAAAGTAATAAACTACAAATGATAAAGGAGCTAAACAATAATACATATTTAACATCATTTATCCAGTAACCTCCAAACCACTTAAACCCTTTAATTATAATCCCTCAATTAACTCATATTCAAAAACTACAGAGAACTGAAAGGATGTTTTTATCCATTGAGGGATAATTCTGTGTGTAAATGCACACTATTTATATGTAGCACACATTATGTAAATGATACAACAGACCAGAACATGTGACTACCAGCAAAAATGCAAAAAGAGCATAAAACTAAAACATATTAACACATTGCTACAAACAACACAGTCAAATTCTCTGCAAAGAAATAGTAAGATATGGAGAAAATTAACAAAGAAAAAGAAATAAAACCGTTATCGCAACACACAGGTCACATGGCATGTACAGTATATCACAAGCCTAGCACCCACACAGCATTATAGGTATTAGAAACATAACGTGGCACTGCCAGTGAAATCCAGATGGAGAAAATGGTTGCACATATGAAAAACCAAATGCATGAAATGACAATGTGATGACATCATGAAAATAATGACAAAAAACTGAAACTGCTAAAAATAAAAATGAACATTGCTTGGATACAAAAGCAAACATAATGAAAAAGCTACTGGTTGCTTACTGTAAAAACACATTATAATTAGCTTACATGGGTCTAGTGTGAGGGATCTTTGTTCTTTTCATTGACCAGCAGCCTAAATTTTCAATGTAATGTAACTTGAGTTTAATTTTCACAGTTCTTCTGTTTTGCTATTCTCTCATGATTTGATGTGTATAATCAGTCCTATTAATAAACTGTAATTAGGATATTACATTCTCTTTACCTCACAACTAGCATATAGTCTTATATTGCTCAACTGGAAGAATCCTAGCCTACCTCTTTTAAGTCAGTGGGTTACTTATGTTATATACTATTTGAAATGGGAAAAAATCTAATTCTCACTTAAAGGGTCTGTTCAAAACTTCTTAAAAACCTGGCAGGGTTAATCAATAATGTTTTAGAATAAGCATTTATATTGGGAAAAATTTATCTCGTCCCAGTTTTCTAATCTTAAAATTTTACTCTGTCTTTTGGCCTTCCACTCTTTCTCTCGGGTGGGGATTGAATTTAGTTCTATTAAGATTGATTTGATTGTATGGAATGTTATTTGCTTTTAATAAAATCCAATAAAAAATACATTACATTCTTTCCCTCATTTCACTTTGGATAAATGGTGAATTTGCCAGTTGCAAACAAAAAGGGATAATTCCCAATGAACTAAAATCAGATATTTCAGATAGTTTTGTGTTATATTAAACTGGGAGATTAGAGTTCCTGTCTTTAAGTCCAGCCATTTTTATTAATTGGGTAGCTTGGTTGTGCTCTCTGTCTTTACTCAGAAATATCAAATAGCACAGTGTTTGTCTTCTATGAAAGAGAGAAAGTGTATCTCTAATGAAATAGACCATAGTAATGTTTGTAATTTATTTAAATAACTATCTTTTTTAATGTATCCTGTATATGCTTAGAAATGTGGAGCAGAAACCTTTCACCACAAATGCTAATAATGTAGCATTGGTTACCGTCTGAATGAATAAGTATCCTGACCATAAATTATTTAGAAGCCATCAACAGAATAAATTAGGTAAATAAGTAAATATAAATAAGTAAAGTAAACAATATGTGAACTTTCTTTTGCATTTGATGATGAAGATACAAAACCGATCCCTCTGCTGTAGTACACATTGTTAATTTTAAACATGTCTTCTAATCATTCATTTAGTTATTATCTGAAAAAATAATTTATGACCAATGCAAACAATGTGCGTTGGACTAATTTACATCTATTTCATACAGAAGTAATGCAAAATCTGTTGTGCATTCAAGAAACAAAGTAGCATGTCTCTAAATAAAAACTGGTTGAAAAGAAGCAGACAATAAAGTTGAAAATCTATATGTTAACCTTGGGCAATACTCAGCCTACTAAAAAGATACTGAAAAATGTCCTATTTGATATTTTTAAGATTTAATGGATATTATGTGACTTTTAGCCAAGATTACACATTATAGAGAGGTTAAGGTTACTATTTTATTTTCCACATTACCAGGCAGACAGAGTGTGGCTAAGTGACATGCTTTATTTCAATATTAGCAGGAAAGCCTACCATAATACAGTATATACCAATTTAGCATATATCATATTAAGAGCATCTACCTATCTATTTATCTATCTATCTATCTAAAATATCAATGAAGTATGTTTCAAACATCTACAGTTTGAATAGAATGAACAGCACTATGCAAATACAATACTCATAAAATATTACTTAGCAGCACTAGTTATTACTACTGATCCATTCAAATACAACCACTTTAAAAAAATGTGTAATTTATGTTAACTGCAATCTCAAATTGGCTTTGTGAAAATGTGCATGTGTGTGAGTGAGAGCTGTTTCTTGCCATGCACCTAATACTGCAATGACAAGTTCTGGTCTGAAATTACCCTAAACTGGATTCAGGGTCATAGGGTCATAGGGTCATTTCAGGTGTGAAAATGTGACCTTATTTAATTTAACAATGTCTAATAACAAAAGCTTAAAAACACTCACCTTTTCGATATGAGAAGGCTGAGGCAAGCTGGTTCAGTTTCTGTTTCCTGAAGCATCAAAGCTAAGATGTCTAAAATAAGTGTGCAAAAGCTAAGAAACAAAAATAAAGATTAGCTTACATCAGGACACAAGTACAATTGTTAGAACAGGAAAAGATTACTTTTATTCTTTTAATTAATTTGATTCAGCAATAACATCCAGGCTACATTTAAAAATAGCAATGAATTTAATATTTTACAATATTCAATTTAATTGTTCAGTTTATTTTTGTATATCACATGTATTAGTGTTAGCTCAGGGTGTTGCAGCAAGTTCACAGGTAAAATGCAATTACAACTTTCAACGACTATTTACATAATGCTTACACATGAAGATGCAGATTTTATTTAAGCACAAAGCAGCTCTGAACTGATTAACATAACAATATTTTTCTACCATGTCCAACCACTCTATAGTGGGAAATGGGATTCAGAAATTAGAATGATACTGGATGTTTTCTTATCTAAAGCAGTTTTTGTTTACAGAAACATATTTTTTGCAAACAAATACAAACACAAACAAATACATATTTGTTTGTATGAAAACAACAGCATATTTTGTGAGGAAATTTTTGAAGGGAAGGTCTGTTGTTAATGTCAGATTCATATGTGTCAAGTGTAGGCTTCTACCAGCTTACAAAAAAACATTTTATGATAATTCAGGTATAACAAGAAACTCTCTTAATATCCTTTTTCAGTTTACAAAGCACAATGAATCAATTTTGTACATATACAAAGAAATCGTTTGGGACAATTTTAAGACCAAATTGTCTTCTTATCCATTCCAAGAACACATCACCTGTGACTCTCGATCAGACTGGGGCAGGTCTTTGGGGACTTTCGAGGCATTTGGTGCTGAACATACCAGATAATTTAGAATGAAAATTATTCTGCTGTAGACTCCTAACATAACAGAACTCTGCTATCGAAAAATAAAATGTAATTCATAACTTTTAAATAACTGTTGTTTCCTCCGGGCGCTCCGGTTTCCTCCCACAGTCCAAAGACATGCAGGTTAGGTGGATTGACGATTCTAAATTGGCCCTAGTGTGAGCTGGGTGTGTTTGTGTGTGTCCTGCGGTGGGTTGGCACCCTGCCCAGGATTGGTTCCTGCCTTGTGCCCTGTGTTGGCTGGGATTGGCTCCAGCAGACCCCCCGTGACCCAGTGTTCGGATTCAGCAGGTTGGAAAATGGATGGATAAATAACTGCTACTGTTCAAATATTTTATTGAACTCTACAAGAACAGCACTTCATGTCTGTCTTTTTCAAGAGTTCTATACATTTACGTGACCATAGCCTTATTTATGTCTCTTCTCTTACTGCAAGATGTCTACTCAAAATTATAATAGGAATCAGTACCTCAAATGATAAAAAATACAATGAAGATCATCATGTGTTCAATTTCACATTTGGATGCAAACATTTCAAGCACTCTGTATAAAATTAATTTTCTAAAAATGGCATTTTTAGTAGTAGGTATTTTACTCACATAAGCTTGTCTTCTGTTTTGTCATGGTCTTCAGCTCTATTGTGTTGTAAGCGATTTGGTGGGTAATCACAAAGTGTCTTGATTAGGAATGGAAACAGATCACTGGACTGAAAGAAGGTAATCATTACCCATTGCTCATCATAATAATAAAATAATTTTCTCTGTGGTAAACAAATTCTTGAAGCAATAAAATTCATCACTTTTAACAGGCAGTAACAGTAACAATAAGAAAGATATCCTTGTCATTATGAACTACATCACAAAATATTTAAATTTAACTACCCAGCACCGCAATTTTTCCATTACTTTCAAATCAGAAATTTTGCTAAAAGAAACCTACTCAGTTTTCCACACCTCCCACCCATTTCTATTCCAGAAGAAATACTGATCAGTCTTGAAGACTCAGACAGCATCTCAACATAGGGCATGGTGGGAAAAGGTTCTTTTAGTTAATATCTTAGAAAAGTAGAGGAAGGCAGCCAAGCATTATATACAATCTAACTCTATATATGCAAAGCATTCAATAATTTAACTACTTTATCTTGTTTAAAATTGTCCAAAATGCAAACTAGCTCCAGCTTCACTGGGAAGCATGTCTTGGAAGCGAATAAAATGAAGATCATTTTGGATAAACATCTTTGAGTGCCTATCAGACAGCCTTGGTGTCATAATCACTCATATCCCATTATGTTTGGTGTACTCCAAAAGAAGAGAAAGTCAAATAGATTGTAATTGCCTATATCATACTTTAGACTTATCTTGCTTAGGTGAAAGAATCCCAAACCAGCACTGGTAATTGATGCTCTATACTATTTGAAATTGGAAAAGAGGATATATTCAAAACCTTTTTAGAATATAGCAAGATTTAATTAACAAAATTTCAGAATAAGCATTTATATCAGAGGAAACATCTTCCCTTCTTTGTTTTCTCACTTTTTTGCCCATGCTTTGGCTCTCCTCTCTTTCTCTCAAGAGGGGGTTGAATTCTGTTTTGTTAGGTTTTGTGTCTGTTTTAAATTTAAGGGTTTTTTTTCTTGTCTTCTTTTTATGTAGTTTTACTATGATTGTATGCAATGTTACTATTTTACAATAAAATTTAAATAAATAAGTCAATTTAAAAAAACCTTGGAGGAAAAAAAGGTTTACAGCCATCTGTCTCAAAAAGGTTATAAAAGCACAGTTTTGCGGCTTCATAGTCAGAACAATACTCTCCAGAGAAAGAGTTTTTATCTTCCCAGAAGTGGCTATTCTGCTAAAATCAAAATCCAACTTTGTGGCCAATATGCGTCCCATTATGTCTGGAGAAAAAAAGTATTATGGTGTGTTGCTTTTCTTGAAAAGCCTGCCTTCATGGAAGGAGTCATGAATTCTGCTATGTATCAAACGATTCTTTACAATGTAAAGCCATCTGTCCATAAGTGATCCTGAAGGTCTGATGGGATACAGAAAAAGCTAATAATCAAAAACACACAAATCTACTTTTCACTTGTTTTCACACAGAAGCACTGCACAAATTAATTTACCAATTTAAAAAAATAATTATGAAGCCATCATGTTATTTATTCACAAAGGGTCTCTTTTTACTATAATTAGGTTATTCATTAAAATCTGACCAGTTTGAAATGTAAACAATAATGCAGAAAATCAGGCAAATACACAGCTTTATTCATTTTAAAACATCTGTCCTAATTAATACCTTGGCATTACTGAAGGATACATTTTAATGGGGATTTTAATGTAGAATAGTATCTTATGGTTCTTGCACATTTTTCTCTTATTACAATGTGACATCTTATTATTATTATGTTGTTGTTGTTATTCTGTTTTGTTAATGAAACTGATATGTTTCATCACTTTTCTTTAACTACAAGACCAGAACTTGTTGGTGTTAACATATATAAATTGTTATGGTGTACTTACTTACTAAATATTACACTTCAGATTTTAAAACAAAAACTATCTGAAGGCATATAAAGGAAAAAAATAGAAATTTAAATTTTACTATATAATACATGTGTAACAATTTTACTCTTCTAAATTACACTGAAAAAATAAATTCTTATTTCAGATGTAGGATTTGGACAGAATATTATTACTCATTGTATTTTACACTTTTTCTCATTCTGTGACAGATTGTTGGACATCATTTAAAGTTTTCAATTTAATACTCAAAAAATGTTAAAATAATCTGTATACATTTGATTCTAATAAATTGGCCCAATAAAAATATGAATATATTAATTGTTCAATAATTAATTACTTTGACAAATTTCATTTAATTCAATAGCTTGGTGTGTATTCTAGGGTTCATTACACACGTTGCTGTTGCCTTCTGCCAACCTTGAAGGTAAAATGCTGGATATAATAAGGATGGATGGATGATCTTCATATTAATCCATGATTTATGGAATTTTATTCCTAAGAGAAATTCTGAAACCCATTACATGTATATACTTTACATGGTGTAATTAGTATTTCTTCCAGATTTTCTTAATCTATCACTATTCATGGATCTTACCTTCCAGAACAACCTCTTTAAGGCAAAGTACTTTTGTGCTGCCATCTTTAGCTCCAGAAGAAGACTATACATTTTCTCCAGAGAAATTTCATCCTGGAAGAGTTCACTTGTAAGTTGGTTGAATAGTTTTGTCATTTGATCTGATCTGCATAATTAACAACCCAAAACCATAAATTATTTTAAAATTTCAAATTATTTTTTCTTATTTTTTTATATTCAATACCATAATCTGCTGCAGATCAATGTATCCACTTTGGCAAACAATTGGACTAGTATGAGGCACTGCATTTTCATGTGGAAAAAGCATTATAAACCTTACGCTTAAAATAACTTTTCTGAATTCTGAAATTGCTGACAGATTTTTATGCACTGTAAAATAAGATAACTGAAATTATAAGCTCTGCAAGCAAAGTGATTTTTCACATTGAAAAGGAAATTTCAAGGTATGATAATATACAATTAGTTTATTCAGTTCTCTCATTGTCTCAAACACTCTACAATACTGACCCATTTTGGTAATAAATATCAGAATATCCAAATAAAAAAACACAACCTTTATTTTTATATAGGAGCTTTCTATGTTAGGTGCTTCACAATACAGAGATATTACAATTGCTTATTTATTTTTTAACAGCTGGAGCATAGGCGGTAGGTCTAAGATCATGCAGCAAGTCAGAGGTGAGGATGTTAAGTTTCTTGGAGCCACAATCATTGACAACCTCAAAGTAGGCACAACACATCTTGGCTATTTTCAAGAAGGCTCACTAACACCTTTATTTCATCATTATGTCTTAGGAAAGCAGGATTCTCAAGTTATGCTTACCAGCTTCTACACGGTAGGTACACTAAGGAGTCCATTATCATTGGCTGTATAACATCCAGACACAGCACCCAATCAATGCAGCATAACAAAGCCGGCTCAAAATATTACTGAAGCACATCTCACCTCTTTCCAGGATATATTTGTAAAATGTTTCCTTAGATTGGTAAACAGTATATGTAAAGAACATTCTGGCTAACAGTTGTTGTGTTAAAAAAAAAACACTTAAAAACAGACCAGTCCAAACTGAACAGAAAATAGAGATCAAGAGCCGTTGGGAAAAACAGAGAGAACAGTCGATAAAACAAATCAGGGTCAGATCAAGACTGCAAACAAAACCAAAACATTAGTCAAATCTCACTGATCAAAAAACTGAAGCCAAAAAACCACTTACTATAGTGGTGGACAAATTGCAAATGCATATGGTAGTGTGCTGGGCTTCGAGCTTTACAAACCTGGTAGTCCATGTACGCTTTCTGGTAGCCGAGTTTTACATATAGAGTGGATCTTTACTTGCAAATTTTTACAACAATACTCATTTGTGAAGTTTTATTGTACCAGAATGCATAGCACTCTTCTACCTCAACATAAACACAATTGGAAGAGAATATTTTAGTAAAGATGATTTTTAAAGGATTGTGTCATGCTGATATGTGGTCTTTGTTTCTAATGTACACAAAAATATTTTATCAGAACTGAACTGAAATACTGCATTAATATTGTATTCTTAATTTTGTTTTCAGACCAAATTACACTTCACCAATTAGTTTCATAAAACATGATCAGTTTGACTTTGCAGTTTAAGGTACCGTTAGTTGACCACAGCCAGTGATCTATGTATCAGAGCTGCATCAAAATTTGTCACACTTGAACCATTAGGAAAATCCTCATGTTATTAAAAATGAGGTTTAGGCCTGAAAAAGAATGCTCACAATAGGGAGCATTTTTACAACTTCAGATATACCTGTTTGGAGCCCAGTGTATATATTGAGTAATGGTGAGCAATGGTGACAGTGGCATAGCTGGGGTGGTCCGCCCCGGGCGGCACATTTTTGGGGCGGCATTATTGGCCACAAGGCTCAGTATAATTCGTGTGTAAGCAGCAGGGTTCGGAAAAATATCACTCATGTATGAAAAAAGTCAAATTCTCTGATTTTCAACCACAAATGCTTGAAAAATAATGTTCAGACTGTCCTCCTGCATCAGACACAGCAGTTGAAATGTATGAGGCAATGACAAAAATAAACATTAACGTTACACCGATAATAATTTCTAGGAAGATAAACAACTAATTTACAATTTATAATTTCGTTTCGTTATTACTCCGAATGCGTTCTTGCTCTGCGCAGAAAACATCCCCACCTATTACTTTGGTTCTGGTTTTCGTAGCGGAATTATATTAAACTAATAATTAGAACACGCTTATCAGTGCGTCTATACTATATTCTTGTCTAGTTGGTGCTTATGTATATAAAAAATTATTGCTGTTTCTTTATATATGAAAAAATCTATGCAAAAATGTATCTTAATTTTTCTCTATACGTCATTTTAATTTTCTATTTAAATAGTTTAACATATTCAGATATGTTGGAGGGTGGCAAATTGAAGAGTACAGTAGTCATGCTGGAAAACCATAGACATGATAGTCACTCCATATACAGATCTCACACAGCATAATTGCCTTTAGAAACTGAATAGCTACTGTATGCATATCAACTTTTCTTCTCCAGATAATGTAAATTAGATATAAGCTAAGTCATTTTCTTTTTAGCTTTAGGCTCTCATATATATTGACATACCACTGCTTAAATGTATTTAACGAGAAATCGACTTGTGCAAAGACCAATTGATTGTAATTGGTTAGGTATCTGATTTGGACACATCACCACTACTAACAGCTAAAATACACTGGCTTACAAAAAAGACTTCTATGACCCACCTCTTCTGCTTTAAAAAAGGCCAGACAAAAGATATCAATGCTTTGTGTATTTCTGCATCAAAAAAAGCCAAGGGACAATACGGAGAAACAACCACATGGCATAACATTGACTATGGTTACGCCATATTCCACAGCCTTGACATACATTAGACTGGCCTTTATAGTATATATTGGGATTCAGGACTGTAGAGACAGCTGGGGCTTTCAAGTAAAGTTCAAACTAGGAGTTCTATAAAGCATTCCTGGCTCCAGAAATGATTCAAGGATAGGACTCAAAAATAGTCCCAGAAGGAGATTAAAAATCTTCCAGTCTTCACAAGGAAGAGTTTGTAATCTGGAGGGAAGTGAGAGGCACTGGTTTGCTAAGTTGGAATACACAAAGCCAGTGGTGTTTGAGAGAGAGGTGAGGGTGAAAGAATGAATTGTGTGGTTTTTGGTGTGAGAAACAATCACACCACATGTCTATAACGGACTATTATTTTTATTACTAAGACCTAAAGAGGCATGTTTTTTGTTATTATTGTATATTTTGTTACACTTTCCATTTTACATAGAGTATCTTTAAGTATTTATTTTCATGTTAAATTACTTTATTTAATATTACTCAGTTTCCCTGATATTATTCTGGGTTTGTTGGTCATCTCATCACAATGGTTTATGTTAAGTAGTGACATGTCTGGGACTGAGCAGTTTGCTATGAGAAAAAGTAAGTCAATAAACAGGTAGGCCTAACAAAAGTACGCAGAAAAACACGTGTGCCAACAAAAGTATGAGGGAAAAATGCAAGTTATGATAAATGTGCACAGCTATAAAACCCTTATTGGGGGTATTTTTATTTACTAGAAAAATATTATTAAAGAAATCTATACTAATAAAAGGCAAAGCCCTCACTCACTCACTCACTCACTCACTCACTCACTCACTCACTGACTCATCACTAATTCTCCAACTTCCCGTGTGGGTGGAAGGCTGAAATTTGGCAGGTTCATTCCTTACAGCTTCCTTACAAAAGTTGGGCAGGTTTTATATCGAAATTCTACGCGTAATGGTCATAACTGGAAGCTGTTTTTCTCCATTTACTGTAATGGAGATGAGCTTGAATGCCGTGGGGGCGGAGTTTCGTGTGACATCATCACGCCTCCCACGTAATCACGCAGTACATAGAAAACCAGGAAGACCTCCAAAAGCGCAGAAGAAAACATGCATTATATAATTGAGAAGGCAGCGAAACAATAAGAAGCGAGCGAGTGACATATACAACCATGTTCATGAGTTCTGCTACTTCGGAAACAAAGCACGATGTAAACCTACACTTTAAATTAAGTTCATAGACAGGCTGCCGCTGGCGTTTGTAATTTAGTGCCTTCCCATATAAGGCCGTCCGTCAGCGGCAATCCAATAGCAAACTCCCACTAAATATTCACGGGTGAAGGACTGTGTTTATGGAGAGGAAGATGAGATGGTCAGGGTGGTGTTTGACACAAACTCAGCGAAACTGCGAGAGAAAGTTTTAAGTGCCAGGACTAAGGTAACATTAAATACAGCCACGGACATAGCACGAGATGGCACCAGCACAGCTGGGAACCTTCAATGCATGTACACCGGCGGCTCACGTGAACTGACGAGTGCACAGATAAAGGCAATAGTTCCAAAGAGCTGAACAAAACCGAATTACACAATTGAAAAGGCAGCAAAAATATGAAGCGTCTGATAAGCATATTCATAAATCCAGCTACTGCGGAAACAAAGCACACGGTGGAAAAAGTCAATGTCCCGCTAAAGGAAGACAGTGTAAAAAAAACCCGTGCATGCAGTGTGTCAGGTCTCAGATAAAGAAGAAGACGAGCTGTTTATTGATGCAGTAAGAAACGAATTGATGAAAGAAACCTGTCATCTTTACAACGATTGACAAACACGGAATGTAACTTGAACACAACACATCCTACAAATACGAACCTGATTGAAAGAAATAATGATAATCAAATCCTTGATGACAGCAACACTCAGTAACACTCACAAAACAAATACTGTATATTGACAGTCATGTTACGTTATTTTTAAAATGTTCCCTTTTCTTTTCTAGCTTTTTAACACACTACTTCTCGCTGCGATCGCGGTATATATATATGTATGTATATATATATATATATATATATATATATATATATATATATATATATATATATATATATATATATATATATATATATCCCGATCTACATACTCGAATAATGGATACTTTATTAGCCATCAATGATTGTTTTGGTAAAGCCATACTCAGTGTATTCATTAGATGAACAGTAAAAAAGTAAGAGCGAGGGGAGGATGCAGGCTGTAGTGCGCGTCAACTCTATCTGAATTGCGATCACATTTCAAAAATATATCTTTTCAAGTTCTATTTAGTCCATATTTGTCAAACTCAAGGGCCACGGGCCACATCCGGCCGGTGTAATTATATCCGGCCCGAGATCATTTTATATACTGTATTATTGTTATTAATGGCCCAGGTATATGAAGCGCTGGTAACACAATAAACTACAGATCCCATAATGCAGCGCTTCAGCTGCCTTGCCGAACACTTACCGCGTTAATCAAGTCTAGCTTATGATGCTGCAAGTTATTGCGAAGCTAGCTCACACGATGCTGGAGAGAAAAGTTCATTCTGAAAATAGAGCCTTTAAAAACCGATGGGAGGCTGAGTATATGTTTACTGAACCCGTGTGTCTCATTTGTGGAGCTAATGTGGCTGTAATTACAGAATTTAATCTAAAGCGACACTATGAGACAAAACATCAGGGTAACCTGAATGCAATGCAGAAGATACAGAAAGCAGAAGAATTAAATAAGAAACTGACACTTCAGCGGACGTTTTACCGTGCACAATCACAAAGTGATTTCAAGTGAAGCTGCTTTTATGGGAGACACAAATGCAACTTGCCCCACTTTCCCTGTTGCCAAGTAATGTTGAACCAAGTCGTCACTACGGTGTTCCCAAAATACGCACTTTGCTGATAAACTGAGCGCACTGAGTTTGCACGGCGCTTTGGTGACTTTGAAGAACAAAAAAAGTCCGTCTACATGCGGCTCGAACCTTGTGCATGTTTGGTAGCACATATCTGTGTGAGAAGCTCTTCTCAGTGATAAAGACTAACAAAACAGCACACAGGAGTCGCCTCACTGATGAGCACCTGCAATCCATCCTGAGAATCTCCACAACACAGAACCTCACACCAAACATAAACGAATTTGTTGCCAAAAAAAGATGCCAGGCGTCCAGCTCTAAAATGACATATGAGCAAAGACAACTGAATGATTTGATTTGTTATTGCTGAAAGGAACACATTTTATTTATATTTCTAGGTTTTGTTATGCAGCATGTTCATATTTGAATTTGTATAATTTTGACAGGATATATTTTTATGGAGAGCAAAATCTTTTGGGATATTTAAAATCTAAGTTTATTTTTTATATAAAATTACATAAGAGTAAAGAAATTTGAATGTTTGTTCTTTTAATGTTTACTTTATTTCTAACTTGTATAATTTAGACAGGATATATTTTTATGGAGAGCAAAATATTATAAGTTGTTTAAGGTTTGAGTTGATTTATTCAGGAATAATATTCCTGTCTGTTTTTACCATTCCTACCAAAGATATTTCTGTCGACTAAATAAAAATTCCTTCTATTTAAAATTTAAATAGAACTTGAACAAATACGATAGTTCATAATATCCACGCAGACTTGCACATAAGAGCGGGAGTTATCCATTTTAACAAGCAGCGTATTGCACTGATACGAAATAGCTGTGTGTGTATATATGTAGATATGTATGTATATGTATATATATGTTTATATATGTGTGTGTGTATATATATATGTATTTGTGTGTATATATGTGTGTGTATGTATGTATGTGTGTATGTATATGTATGTGTATATATGTAGATATATATATGTATGTATATATGTGTATATGTATAGATATGTATATATATATGTTTATGTGTGTGTGTGTAAATATATATATATATACATATATATATATGACAACTACACTCATCACTCACAACAGTGACAAAACAATTACATTGACAATCATGTTACGTTATTTTCAAAATGTTTCCTTTTCTTTTTCATTGCTTCTTTAACACACTACTTCTCCGCTGCGAAGCGCGGATATTTTGCTAGTAATATAAATAAAAGGAAAATGTGGCAAAACAAAACATGTGGAAAAGACTACACACAGATTAAGAGAAACAACAAACCATGTAAATAAAAGGGTAATATTAGTCTGCAATTTATTGCATCACATTATAAGCAATCTCTCAATAAATCAAAAAATGTTATATGGTGATATGTGAGTATAAACTGTTGCAAGAAGGATCTTGATTTGGACATAGAAATGGGAGGTACTGCCAAAAACCTATATCACATTATACATAAAGATTCTGAAAGTTTTGGTAGATACTGGTATAAAGTATTTGCATTGTTCACACAGACTTTATTCTTTTTTAGTCAGAATACTTGTTAACGCTCTGCTAACCAAATAGATTTAACAGACGGTATTAATTTCTCTGGCCTGAAATGATGAGAGTGCAGCTTGTTTCTCACTCACACACACCTCCACCAAGCAAACACTGTACATACCATTTTCCTGTTCTGTTTACAAGGCAGAAAACCTAAGGCTAATAAAATTTTACTATGCAAGGACACCTTTTGATTGTTTTTGTAAGTGTTCACTAAATTAATTTATTGCATTGTTCACCAAAGCAACTGGCCAAGATAAAACGAGCAACCCACTACCTGTACAGATTTCTCACTATGTACCTTTGTTGATACAACCATGCTTTTTGTCCATGTGCTTTGGTTAGTACTCTCATTAAAAAAGATAAGAAAAACATGCGATATTTAATATTTTTAAAAGAGAGAATGCTGTGACTCGTTTATCACTTACTAAATGATCTGTCTGAAAACAATTTATGTTATGGACAAGTGAAATTTGAATAAATAAAATTCCAAATGATTCAGAAATTCTACTAAAATATATATGCAAACACGTGCTTTAAAGTTAACTTAAAGCAACACCCACTAAATGTCATAAAATAAAAAGTTTCACATAACCTGATGGAAGATATAGTAGTATCTGTTTGGCAAAAACAAGAGTACAGGAATAAAACATAAAAAATAAAAATAAATAATGTCACTAGGACAGAAACTGAAGTGAAGTGAAGTATTGGATATTAAAGATTTTGATAATCCTTATTTATAATTCATTCCAAATAAATTTAAACAAAAACAGTGGCACTGTAACAGCAGCTGAAACTTGGTTTAGTATGTAAAATAGTAGTTTTACCCACTAGTGTTTGACTGTATCTTACATTTAGTTTCTGTGTCACTCTGCTTTACTTTTGTATTGGAATTTATGTATACATGAAGGTAGATCCTGTTATGGGAGCATGGCAGGATTCAGCCTAAGACAGGGAGCACAAGTATTTTAGGACACCCAAATTTACATTTGCCAATGTGGATACAAATTCACAATAATCCAAAGACATTGATAGTCTATACATAAATCAAGTGTAGTATTTTTTTAAAATACTGAACATTTCTCTATTCTTTATTATGCAGAAGGAAAACATTTGAACATAAAAAAATACCTAATTTATGCATTCATTCATTTTTTGGAAGCTAGTTTTAATCAGGATCACAGACAACGGGATCTTATCCCAAAGGCATTTGAAACAGGGAAGGCCTATCTATCACATGGCTTACCCATATAAATACACATACTAATATTGTACCAAATTACATTTTACAGTGTATATAGCACAACAGCTGTAGATTGTATGAACAACTTGAATATTCCTAAGAAGCCAACTGCACAGCTATGCCTCATTATAGAATATTGAGTCTTAAATAAAACTGGATGCAAAAAGCAAAATTAAAACCATCATCAAAGCGTGCCCAGACACAGTTCCTATGCTTAAAATAAAGCTAAAAAGTGGTAATAAACATCGTCTTCATGATTATATTTCATAAACAGAAATTGCCTACAAATAAATATCATCTTACCTGCACACACTTTGTGTATGGCCAGTAGATTCAACTGCTGAACTTAATTTTCTACAATACTGAGGATCTTGCATTAGAGTTGAGCGCTGCAAAAATATTAAAAGCAAATGAGATAAACTTTGGTGATGTCATTTAATTATCTTATTATCTCACGTCAGTGCACATTTAATTTTGCTCCCATTTTAACTCCAGTTTCTTTTTGATGTCTATTTTACATATTTTTCATATTCTGCCAAATTCCTTAAAAAGCCACCTTCACAATCTCTGCTGTTTACAAAATATTTGTAAACTTTTACTTTAAATTATCCATATGCTGCTTTAAATAGTCTCTGTTATTTCAGATTAACAATACTTTAATTACAATGAAATGTGTAGTACTGTGATTCTTGTTATCCTTCTTTAAAAACTTACTGAATAATTACAGCAATTAAAATAACATGGACCAGTTTATTCTCAAAACAGAAGTAAGATGATAAATGAATTACCAGTACCAAGAACAATAAGCTTCTTGATAAACGGCCTTTGTGAAATACCTAAGGGCTTTGTAATGTCTACTCTTTTAATATTTTACGCTGCAAAAGGAATTTCTTTACCTTAAGGAACGAAATCAGTGTTCTCTATTGAGCATCACAACTGTATTTAAAGACCTGTACAATTTGGCCAAATTTAAGGACAGTGTAATTAGAGTGAATGATAATCACATTTATGGTAATAATGTCTAGTACATGTTTTATTGTTATATTTTATAAGATCTTACTTTCATTTTATAAAAATATGTTGTGTTGGGTTTTGTTGCACATTGGCATTTTCTTTATTATTCTTATGGTAACTGCTAAATTGCTTACAGTAACAGTATCTGTTGCCAGTCAAGTGAACATAGAATGTGGTGTTATATTAATGTGGTAAAAAAAAAATCAAAATCAAATTCAAGCTCTTCACAAGGCTAGTTATATTCTTTATCATCAATATCAACACATAAAATTGTTAAGAAAATAAACATTTATAGGTCACTCCATTCGCACTTTTTACATTATCTGAACACTTTTCAGGCTTCAATATTAGCACTGTATTTGATAAAGTTGGAAAATTCTTTCAATGGTTTGCTACCAGTCAAAGAATAAATAGTTTCTGTTCCTTGCTCTTTGTCAGTATATCATTGTACTTTTTGATAAGACTTATTTCTCTTCAGCTGCATTGCTCATTACTGACATGCGTGCCAATAGTTTCTTGAGAAAGGACTGAGACCTTTCTTTGATTTTTTTCCATAAGGACATCAAAGAACGACATTGTCCATTCACCAGATTGTCCAACTTCAGCTGTTCAGATTAATTTGTCAGTTAAAGACGTTAAGGAACGTTTGGTAATGGTAGCCACTGCAAGCTTTATACCAACTTTTGCTTTGTTTCTGCTGACGCTCCGTCATCAAAAAGGGCTAAAACAGAAACTCCTGCTTACTACTAGAATGTTCTGGGAACTCCACCTTTGTACTAGAATATTCTCTGTTTCATTTTTTTATTGTTTACTAATCACTTAGGCAGTTAAGAAGAGTACATACATAGTAAAAATATAAATAAATAGTTCAGAATGAAACAACCGCTAAATGTTTCACAATCAGGTAATATTTTACAGTTAGGTAAGCAAGTTATCCCTAATAGACAAAAATATGTGTTATGGAGAAGTGATTCTACAAACACCAACTCTTTGCATTAATTTGTGGACCACCCTAGTGTTACATGGGTCACAGCCTATGTTGTAATTGTTCTCTCATTATAAAAGATGGTACCATACATACTCTGCAATCCAATCTTTTAGATCTTCAACAACAACAAAAAAAGTCCAGTGACTTTTGGGTGCAGTAATGAATAAAGATTTCCTGTTAGTTTGTATAATTTTAGCATGTTTTTAACAGGGATTTGTGGTTTCTGTTTTGAATTTTAACACTCAGTTTTCTACCTTTTATTTTTGGCATTTGATCCTTGCCTTTCAGCTAAGAATCCCTCTTGATGTGCTCTAAAATAAATTTAATTTTCATGTATTTTCCTAATACCAATGAATCCTCTGGACTGATCTTTTCTATATGTCATTAAAAGCAAATTAAATTAAAAACTATATTATAAAAATTGTTTTTTCTGGAGTATGTATTTAGAGTGCACTTGTGGTCTCCTTGTATTTATTTTCCTTTCCTTTTTCTTATGTTTGGGTGCTTGTGACATCATGCAATTGATACCACAGTGTGTTGCACTGCTGAACACATTGTTCTCATGTGAGCTGAGTCACAGGCAACAGTTACCAGATGTTTGTGCACAAAAGGGGAGATTCTGTTGGTTTTGTCAGGAATTTCCTGCCACGCTGTTGCCCTTAAGCACTATCTGTCTGTTGCTATGTAACTTGATAATGCAGAATTCATCTGATGGGAAGAACCGTTAAAATGAGATCTTGGAATGTGTCCTCAATCTAGAATCATCATGCACCAAATGTCACCATTCTCAGCTTCATTATTGTTTTAGTGGTCATAGGAGATTAGTCAGTCATTGTCCAACCCGCTATATCCTAACACAGGGTCACGGGGGTCTGCTGGAGCCAATCCCAGCCAACACAGGGTGCAAGGCAGGAACAAACCCTGGCAGGGCACCAGCCCACCGCAGGGCCATAGAAGATTATATTATATCAATTTCTAGTACACAATTCTGTACCTGGTCAATAAAGTAAATTCTAATTCTGACGGTTTTTGTGTAAGTTATGATTTTGACTCGCTACATTTTTTACCTTACATGTGCGTGACTTTCTCAATGTCTTCTTGACTGTAACATTTTACATAGATAATGATTTCTTTTAATATTTGTGATGGCTCTAATTTTGATGTTTTTTTTCCCAATCTGCAACCAAATTATGGTCTGTACTGTTTATGGATCTCAAATGGGAACCTCCTCATTCAATATTCTCACTGCATGGTTACTTCTATTTATATTATGAATGAAAGTTTAAAAACATAATCTGCAGTTTATATACAAGAAAGCAATATCCTTTGCACATAAATTTTGTGCTAGTAAAAATTAAGAAATTAGCTGTAGCTGAACATGATTAGGGTCAGCATTAGCCATTTAGTTATCTATTTCACTTAGTACAAGGTAATAAAAAATCAATAGTATTTGAGTTAATACTTATCTCCATAAAAATTCATATTCTTAAATTAATAAACAGCCTTTACAAATCATAGCCCATCAATATAAGGAACAGAATGAACTAAAAAGAAAATACAAAACACCAATGCATGCTTCTTCCTTTACCAAATCACAGAACTGAAAGTGGTAGAATGCATTATAACTTACAATGATATAATTATTCCAGGAGTTCTTGAGGTGGAGAAATAAAAGAGAAGACTCTGAAACAACATACAAGTGTAACTGTGCCTCCTTCTTCTCATCAGCATCTGTATCCAGTTCATTGATAAGAGAAGCAGGAAGACCCATACTGTTTTTATCAGTACACAGCAGTTTATCAGGAGTAAAGTCAGAAAATGATGCTAGAGATTGGCTTGATGAAGGAGGCCGTGGCAGGGGCCGTGGTTTATCACCTTTGCCATCGACATGGAGATTTTCATTGTCTGAGGCAGGACAGGACAATGATCTGGACTGTTTCACTCCCAGTGTTTGAGCTTCTGTTCTGTAGCAAAACAGTCAATATTACCTAGAATTATTACACTTTACTAAAAAAGTGATCAGCTGTTAAAATTTTGTTTTGTTTATAATCACATTTTGGAGAAAAATTGCATATAGCCAGGCAATTTAACAAACAGTACCAGATATCTAAACATAAATATAAATTGTATATCTAAAAGTAACAACAAACAGCAAGCCCTCACCGACAGACAAGGACTTACTTCATTTCATTAATACGCGTATTGTGCTTAGCATCCAAGGAGCCTACTTGAGACTTGTCTGAACTATAACAGAATACACACAGCCCAGTTAATATATAATTAGTTGTAAAGCACATGAGCCACGTTATGCATAGAAAGCTGCAGGGTTCAACCTGGAAAAAGACCAGCAATACCAGGCACAAGGAAAATTTCTCATACTCCAAAAAGAAATACTTTTCTAGAGAAGAATTTGCATTGGTTATATCATTGAAAGTTAGAAACAATTTACTATGCCAACTACATTAGGTTTGCTATAAACATTTTAACAATATTTTACAATACTTAAGTTAATATGCAATAGTATACAGTAACATAATCTGTGGTCAGATAACAGCATTATTTGCTGAAAGATGGGGGGCAGCACCCCGTTGTCCTAAATACAGACATGCCACTAATCATCAGCTAGAAAAGTGAAGCACAGGCTACCTGAAGAAGGCAGAAAATATCCAGTCTAATAGTGATTTGTACTGTATGCACATGTGAAAATTACTGTAAACCTCGTTACATATAAAAAATGTCTGTTGCATAAAATCAATATTTGCTCTATGGTGTAATGGAAGTATTAGAAATTTATATTATTAAAATTTTCTCAAAATAAAAATGCTCTTTGCATCTTCGATCAGTTACTAGCAAAATATAGATTTCTAGCAACTAAATACTTCATAATGTACATATTGGAAAAACTGTCAAAGGGAACTTGTCCAAATTCTCTTGTCTTCCATCAATATCCACACATATTGTATCTAGTAACAGCTAATACTGATAGTATTTCTAGATTTTTAACAACTAATATTACATTGTGCTTTACTAATCAATCTTACGCAATGTTGTGTAATGAAACCTTATATTCTAAAGAAAGAAAGAATAGAAAAAAAGTTACTCATTATGTGCCCTCTTCTATATTTAGTGTAAAGTACTGTCTAACATTCTAAGAACCAAAAAGTGTTGTCCATTTTGGGTCAAAAGTTGTCAACAGGTTTCCAGTCTGGCAGCTTCTTAAGGTTTCAAATTAACTGATACGTTTCATGAGCTCCTACTAGTGGCTGATGAGTTATTATGACACTGCTTCCCAAGTGTTCTGAAGGAACTGCCATCTAGTGGTCACCTGCCATTTCTCATGTAGTTATGTGAGTGCTCCTTTTCTGCTTTTCTTGCAAATTATGGCTATACTGTCAATACTCAGTCACATGAGCTTCGTCTGTGACAACATGGTACACTTTGGGAAGGCAAAGTTAACATTTGGACAGGAGAGACATGGTATAATTCAGCTTGAAACTACACATGGAACACATTTTTCAACCAAAAAAAAAAAAAATCTATCAGGGATGGCATCCTAACCGTAAACAATGACATCATGCATCATGTTCTGGGAATGTTCCACACTAGAACTATTATAAATATAGGGGAAATGTTGTCACATAAAGATTAACTACAAATTGCTATTCCTCCCCTTATAGCATTAATTGGAGTAACACCAGATGAGATTATACAATGATACATCTGTGTCATTTCTAATACTACACTGATTGCATGTCACCTTTTCATGCTGAATTCAAATAATCTTTACATACCTCCATAAGTTAACTAAAACTAAAAAAAAATCAAATTTTCTTAATAAGAAATTCCACAAAGTCTGTTTAGCATTTCATAATAATTAGTTAAGGCTACTCAAATCTAGCTCCAATGAACTCTTTTTGATCAAAGCAACACATTTTCACACTTTTAACAAATTATTAAAATAACAATTTAATTAAGAACTGAAAAGATCAAGGTTTTTTTGTCCATGATCAGTACAAGAGTTTGACAGAGATTTTGTTAGCTAGATAATTTTGACAACTAACTTGTTAAATTAATTTAAATCTCTCTTCCTATACTAATAAGAAAAGGTTACATGATTGGGTATAATCACTGTGGATTTTCTTTCATTGTTTAAATAAAATGTATTTCCAGAAGTATGAATCAAATAATATATTGCAATAAGTCAGCAACTCTCAAGTTCGGTCCTGTATACTACTGTGGCAGTAGTATCCCACATATCTTATTCTTTTAACTGGACTCCAGGCTTCTTTAAGCAAAAGGTTTCCAGTTTTCTATTTTTTTTTTTTTTGTCAATTCAACAATTACAAAATGGCTTTGCTAAATTCTGATTGGAATGTACCAAGCATTTTGTATTTGTTATGCTTAGGTAAATTTATTTTTAGAAATTGTGCTCTTTTTATACACAAAATAGCTGCTGTCCTTTTTCATTCAGTATCAACTGTTTCAGTTGAATACAATGGAGGTAGCAAACTCCGCAGAAAAGGGTGAAATAAAAAGAATATGGTAAAAGAAATATAAGAATTTAAAGCTATGGCAATAATACTAATTTCTGAATTTCTTTAAAAAAAGTTAAAACACAATAAGGTGAAATACTAAAACTCTCACTCCATTGTGGATTTTAAGGAAAAAAAAGAATTTAAATGATTTGGCTTGCTAGTTTGGAATGATAACAGCAGATTAATTCAGTACAACATGTACTTGATATCTTACCTTGATGGACAGAGTCGAATTGACTTAATGTGTGGGAGATGTGAATATGTGGTGATTGGGTAAGAGTGTCTAAGAGTGAATGACAGGGTGTGTTTGTTGTGTGAGCATAGAGGAGAAATTATGGCAGGGCCGGCCTGACCCAAAAAGTATTTTTTTTTTGTGAAAATTTAACCCCATGTCAAATCTACCTAATGAATCCTGCTTTACAGACATTGTTTCAAAAGCTACCTAAATGGAAGATGATGAATGGATATCATTGTATCAATATTTTGGAAATGAAATGTTTCAACACAGACTTACAAATCATCAGAACAGATACCTGAATCTTTTTAAGTTTAAACTGAAAATAGATTGATTTAGAACAAAGAAAGAACAGACACAACTAACTTATCCATATCTGTCACTCATTTGCATTCACAAATAACCCTCAACTTTTTGCCATACAAGTGAACAGTCCATATGGTATATTCTTAAGCTTCAACCTGACCAGGTAACATAGATCATTCAGTCACAAATCACTCACTGGCAATCAACTACCCTTAGCCTTGCTTTAGGAGTTAACCCTGGTGTCCCTATTCTAGGTGACGTTTTTTGTTTTTGTGTGAACCACCACAGAAATAAAATTTTGTATCATTCATTGTCTGCCCCCCAACCCATAAACCAAGGGTGTAACCAGCCTAGGAGCTCAAATATCTCAATAACATTCCATACATCCTCACTTTTTTAAAATTACAAAAAGGATAAAACCTATTATTCCAACAGCATTATTTTATATAATTGGTAACCTCACTACTGAAAATGTCTGATCTACTTTTCATTGGTTTCTTAGTGCTTGGTGGAATTAAATAAAAAAAACCATATAATAAGCAAACAAATGAATACAAATATAAATAACAAATTCTTTGATATATGGCTAAATATATATATATATAAAGAAAAAAATTCTAACATATGTCTTTCTAATTAATGAGAAAATTTCACATTTAGGTCAAATTAAAAAAAATCAGCACTGATATATGAATACCAACTTCTCAGAAAATGAAGTAACTTGAATCAAATCAGTCTATAAGGTCTATAATATTTTATTAAAAGAAACTGTCCACATGGTAGTAACAAAAAGCTATACAGTACAAGATGTACAGTAGGCATACTGCAGAAACAATATAGCCATACTGTATAAGGAACACTCTTTTAAATGATGCAAGAAGATAAAAAAACTAAATGGAAACATACATGATAGGGCTTATTAATTTAATTGCAACATTATTAGAGATGAATCCTTTTTGTGTCAAGTAGTGCCACAACAGGATCTGGTCCTTGTAATACTGAAATTAATTAATCAGGTTTAATAACGATAAATGGATGGATTAATGTAACTTTAAGTGTATAATCTGTCATCTTTATATATTCTACCACTCGTAACTAACCTGTTTGAATTATTTTATTTTTAGATTTGAACTTTGCAATAAAATAATTCCTTAAAAGCTGCATTTTGATTTTGACAGCAAATTTTCTGTGACATCTCCAAACCTGCTTCAAACATTAATTAAAAATAGTTAATTAAATGAGATGAAATATTCCTCGAGTGGTCATCACTATATCCCAAAGTCTCCAGAAACACAAATTAAATTCTCAGATGAGTCAGTGTCAAGTTCAAGATTAAGATCAAATTACAATGAAATACTTGACTTGTATACTTCCTCAGAACAGTGATACAATAACAAGAAAACACATTCACACCCACAAAAAAAAAGTATAATGTTTATATACAATCATATATTGTTATTATGAATTGCTATTCAGAAACCTTATGACTGATGGATCGAAACTTTTTATTAATCAACTGGTGTGAGTGTGAACAGTCCTGTACCATTTGCCAGAAGGGAGGAATGAGTACTGTAACTGTACAGGATGGCAGAGGTAATTTACACATGTCCTGAACAGAAGGCTTGGTTGCCAGTAATATTCTGTACTACCTTCATTGTCCTTTGAAGTGTTTTAAATCTTTAATTTTGCATTTTTTATATTTTCCCTGTGTCTGCCTACATGCTTTTTTTCAACTTTATTTTTTTCTAATTCCCCAAACATGTACATGTTATATTATAAGCGAGAGAGTGTTTGGGAGGCTGTGTCATAGTATAAAATTGCTTCTCATTTGACTGGCATCCTATCTAGGAATGATTTAATGATAAGTAAGGAAAAAGAAATAAAGTTAAGTTAGCTGTATCAGAGATGTTTCCATCTTAATCAGTTTCATATTACAGTGTGAAAGGAAAACCCATGTTAGGACCTCTTGGCCTAGAGGAAAACCAGAGTATCAATTTACAGTCTGACATTCAAACTTGAAAGTAAGACACTGTGTTTGAACACAAGAGGAAAGCTCTTGAATTACTTTCCACCTTTAAAAAAAGTAGACTAGTAATACAGAGATAAATATGTGATACAATACAAAAAACTTTAAAAAAACGATGTACAATTTTACTAATCACAGTAGACATTAAAGGTAAGAGGATATGACAGTATGATGAAGCAACACAAAATATAAGTTCACTTAAAACAGTTTGATAACTGTAGTTTAAAAATGCAATGAATCACTTAAGAATACATTCTACTTTCATTTCAATACATCTGTCAAATTCTCTTTCAAACCAGATTTTTTTTTTGTATTCCTACAAATTGTAAACCTGAAAGAGTAGGACCATCACCCAACTGATAAACATGACAGATAACTATGATGGCAATCTGATTGCTGCTTAAACACACACTAAACACAGGACTAGTGTGCGATATAACTTCAAGATGGCATCTATTCATTTACTCTAAATTAAAGACATCTTCCCAATCATATGTGTTAGTATGCACACTCAACAACACAGAGTATATGCAACATTTAATATTTAAACTTCAAATATTGGAAGAACAATTCATTGTTTTAAACATTGTTCCTCATCTTTCCTTTTAGACTGTTGCAACAAACTATAGAGTACAAAAACAGAGCATTAAATGATGAATGGATAGCCATAGGTGGGTACAGCAAGCATGAGGAACAAAACAAATGAAAACAATTTTATTTCCTTCACCAAAACAAAGTGTAATTTATTACCTACTATTAGATACTCATTTATTGTGACTTTATACTTGCAGAGTACTGGGCCTCTGGTATCACAACTTATAGAACATAAAGCATATTAAATTAATTAATTAAATTACATTTTAAGTAAATGAGGCAGTGTGCCCTGCTGTAATATTGCAATAAACAGTACAATCTGTATTGTTTCAAACATCAAGAATACTTTATAAAAATGAATAGCTGTAATTATGATGGACTATAGTAATTAATGTTGAGGAGGTGATTCTTTATATATTAGAGTGTTAGAAACTGCCGATCAGTACTAACTTCATTGTCACAGGCAATGAAAAAAAGTTTCAGGAGTACCTTACTCCACTTTTTACGAATCCGTGACAAGTGGTTCAGATATAAAACTAGTTCATCAAGAGCTTTGTTATTCTCTATTTCACTCATAAAGCAATTCTAATTCTTTTACTAATATTACGTATAGCCTCATGTGAACAATTTCCAAACTGTCCCTTGTTATATTAATATATGTATAAAACACCTTTTCAAGCTAGTGCCCAAAAACCTGCTTTACAGAAAATAATGCATCACAAAGTAGCCTTTTACTATTCTAACCTTGGGTATTCTTAAAAGGAAAAAAGTTGTCTGCTCTTTAAATATAAATACCTTACAAATTATTATGACACTTCTTTCAATCAGCATCCATTAGTTTGTAAAATCTTATAAAGGCAAAACGTATGACTATGCTATTTCATGTTGCTCACTACAAAGACAGATTTGTTCTTTGAAAATTCTGTTTGCTTTTCACTTGGCCTTTTCTATAAAAGTTGTTTTAAAGCCACAAATAAAATTATGCATAGAAAACTAAGATCATCTGAGAAATGATTACAGCAATTAATATTACATTACAATTAAACTTACTCTTAAAGATACAAACTATGTATTGGTGTAACTATCTTCAATTGTTATTGAAGATCTAATAAAAAACATAAATGCACATGTAATAATATTATTTTTACAAATAAAATGCAACTGTCTGAAATTTGACTTATTTTTTGTGGCAAACAAATCACTATTTGTAACAATATTTTAGTTCAATGATTCAGTTGGCCAGCCTAAATGTATTTGTGAGCCACTAGTGGTAAATGGCATGTATTTTGAGTATCATGTTAAAGACAGAAAAGCCCTGATTTACAGTTTTACATTGTAAGTGATGTAACTGCAGGATTGAGTGACCACTTGGACCAAGAATAATTTCAAAGAGGCAAAATGCATGAAGTATTGTATATTTATTCACTTAGACACACAAGAGCAGGATCAAAAGAGACACCACAAAGAAATGAGAAAGCAAAATAGAAGATCTCTGTTGTCACTCCAGGCCTACCTGTACATGTCTTGAGCCCGTATTTACTTATTGACATGACTCACCCACTTTTCTATCTACATCAACAATTCACCTTATGTCTGTATGTCTGGTCCGTCCCTCTTTGTCTCACAACCCTGTTCTCTTCCTGCTTCCAGACATTATTTGGCTCAGCGTGTCATATTTAGAATGGGTGTATGCAATGATTCAGGATGGCTTCAAAAAATATACCAATATAAAAGGACACCAGGCCCGAACTCCCTTTTATATCTTTAGGGATCTCTCTGTCCATTATTATACAGTAGTCCTTATAGAACAGAGTCTACAAGACAAATTTACATCTGTCATAAACAATAACAAAGTCGTAGTCTTTCCGGATTCACCTTGCTAGTACCTATAATTAAAAGGCTAAATGGTCCCTCCTTTTCTTATCTAGAACTGTATACTGCCCTTTATCAGCCAGAAGGTGTTTCCATCCCATGCAGCCCTCCATGGTTATGCTTTCTCTTGCACTTGCTGCTTTGTCTGTCCCCTTATTTAAGTTAAATGTCTGTCTCCTTATTTAAATTATCATCATTCTAAAATGAAGAATGTACAGTTTTATTGGAAACAATTCCAAGTACTGTATACATAAACGATTCAATACTGAGACACTGAGAGAGACTGAGCTGATAGCATACAAAAAAGAACATGCCATTGGGTCTTGACGTTAAAGCTGTAAAACTAGCTGTACTATAGCTGCAACTAGCCATAAAACGTACTGATAATTTTATCGTTTTAGCAGTAAATTGTGCAGATTATGTGCAATAAAGATTGTTGCTTCATATATTGAGATTTGTCATGAATGTAATTTATGAATCATTGCATATGATTCTGGTAATTTAAGAAGCATAATTATTTAAACTGAAATATAGAGTATATTTAGGTTTCAACACCTGAAAACTGTTTGATTTTTCAAGTTTATTTCCAATCTGAGATGCTTTAGGATTGTAATTGTGACTCACTGTATATGATTTTGTTAATTAAAGGAACATGTTTGTTTATTTAAGTTGCAGCATTTGTTAAATGTTTAGTATACAGCATATGAGATTCAACGCCTATACTTTTTATAATTTTTTTTTCTTAAAATATGCTTTTACTAAACAATGCTTTTTAGCAAATATGACTTCATCTCAGTAGCAATCAGTCTCATAATGTATTGAATCTAAAATAACATTTTCAGTCTTCAGTTTTCCACTTCCTGTCATAACTATTCCACAGATCACAATTCAGAAAAGTTTAGGTAGTACAGAAAACAATCTGAAAACTTAAGGCCTGTCAGAGTTTCAGCCTGTATACGTCATGTGAAACTTAAATAATTAAATAAAGATAAATACTCTTTGCAGATTTGGTTTCTACTACACAACAGGTGTACAAGTTCAGTATAAATATTTTGAAGATGAGCAAATGTATTTAACATTTATACATAATTTGAATATTAGAACAACCTTCCCCATGCACAAGAATCAATATTTTCTTGATTGGATGCAAAGTCGGTGTTTAAATTATTTACTGGTCCTGCTTCATTCAGGTCAGAGTCAACTAGGTCACAGCCTATCCAGGCAGCACAACACAAGGCAGGACACCAGAAACCTACCCTGGTTATCTCAAGGACAGATTTTATTTACTTGTGCCTTAAAATAAAGATCACTAGAAATTATTTGATATTTGTGTAATTACTCTTACAAAATTAATTTATTTGTAGTACAAATCTAGTCCAGATGTAGCCAATGAATTAAATGCTACAACAGGGCAAAATAAATAAAGTGTATCAAATCTAATCTAATCCAATAACATGTGTGCATTCCACAATTTTATATTAACAATTTTATGAGACACTGTAAAGAAATATTTAAATAGTCAATATGCTTCTTAATTATAAGACAAAAGATGTTCTATAGTATATGCCTTTGTTCATATGAAATTGCGTGTATTGTATTTTTTATTAAAATCTGAATGCACTTCCCTTGATACGCTTGAAACTATCACCAAAAACAAGTACATAACCATAGAGAATTAAAGAATCCCTGGAGGAAGCTCACATCAGCAGCAGTCACGAGCAAACAGTGGAATCTGTTTACAAGATAATGATGTTGTGTGCACAAAACTCTTGACTTCTTTGTTTGCTTTACATCATACCTCTCTAAGGACATGATAAAGAACAAAATGTAAATGCCTTCAGAACATAAAAAACACTACATATACAATGTAGTGTAAAATTACTACAGACTATATTTTCATATAAGATGCTTACATACAAATTGAAAATATGATTTTATAAATGTAGTAAAGGAAACCTACTAACAGTAGAACATGAGTGTAATCTTTGTCAGCTTTATATAATATGTACTTATCACTTATGTCAACATACAAGTGCTTTGCATAATATTATAAAATAGCATCTTATACTGTGCAATTGCTGAACGGGTACACTATCCAATATATTCAGTTAATATGCAGCCAGAATTGCATATAGGTTTTATGTTTATGGGTGAATTTGAGTAGAATGAGAATACAATCTTTGGTACTCCCTAGTTACAGCATCACAAGCACAGATTGCACACAAAGTAATTACCTTAAAATGGACGTGGTTGCACGTCTGCTCAGTGTTGCACCTGTTCTTAATAAGTGTCCTTTGGGAAATTTTTCATTTGCTGAAATTCAAAATCAAAATATGTCTTTTTGTTGATCACAGTCATTTAATAATATTAACACATCTCTTTTTGATGATCACAGTCAATCAGCCAGTATTACATATCACATTTCCACAGTAAATGCTATCAAAAAGCATGAACATCAGTATTACACTTAAAAAGGAGTGAAGCAAAATAAATTTAATAACACAATTAAATAATTTATTGAAATAAGTATTAGCTTATCAAACTGGTATGTGTTAAAGTGAAATGTGTCTTATTGTACTGTATTTTATTTCCTGATTTACAAAACCTGAGATGTATTTACAAAAATCTTTTTCAAAACATTAAAACTCAAGACTTAACTCTTTCATTGAATAGTGCTCTCCTGCTCTGTTCAATAGAACTGTGTGATCTTGGGTTAGTGGTATTGGTTTAAAACATTCAGCCATTTTTGTTGCATTATATAATGGCATTTTCTTTCTATACTGTATATTTGTTGATATGAAATATATTTTTTGCAGTCTCATATTTCTCCCACACAACAACTGGTAGGATATGCTCCAGCTGACTCATCGTCATGCCCTGCATAACGAAGTTATGAAAGTGGATATCTAAAGGTAATAAACTGCAGCAATCCTACTTGCTGTACCTCTATACCGTCGAATTTATACAAAATTCTAATTTTCAAATATGATTAAATCTGTAATGGGTAATATTTATTCCAGGAAGCACATCTGCTGTTCTACTGTTCACACAAAGTCCCTGCTGTCTCTTTCTCAGGGTTGTGTTGCTCATGGGCAATTTCTACTTTACAATGCTCTGAACACAATTTAAACTAAGCATATCTGTTCTCACAAAAAAACATTAAAATATAATGCCCCTTCCCCCCTCAGAACTTAAATTAAAAAATACAGTATAAATAAAATATGAATGGGCATGCTCTGTTTTGACACAACCAGGTTTGAAGGTAAAAGCCAATATATTCAGTGTGTGATGATCTAAGAAATATTTGGGAAGATGGACGATAAATCAATTGTAAGTTTTTCTTCAGATGACTATAATAGCAAAAATTTGTACAGCTATAGATAGATAGATAGATAGATAGATAGATAGATAGATAGATAGATAGATAGATAGATAGATACTTTATTAATCCAAAGGGGAAATTCACAGCTATACCTAATACAATGAGGACAAAACCAAAATCAAGATAAAGTTTGGCAAAAAGTATCATTTAATTACCTATCTGATTAGAGGAAATATTTATATTGCCTCTCGTAGCCTGGACAAATGGTAGAACAGTTCCTTTACTGGAAGTTTTCTTGTTTTGCTTCTTCTGATGTCTTGATGTTTTATAGATAACACGAATGTGCTGCGCATTCTCTCTGTCTCGTCCACTAAGAAATTCAGGAACATCATTCACCTAAAAAAGATTATTAATGCAGTTTCTGTGAGTTTTATGGAAAATGACATTCGAAATTATATTAGCATTCTATTCTGGGTCTGTTCAGCAGATGTCAAAAATGAATGACATGCTGCTTCAAAAATTAAATAGATAAATTGACTAGACATGCTCTGCATCTGCCTACACAAAACAAGTTTCAGTATTGGGAGAACTTGATAATGGTTTACCTTCCCCATTATGCTTCTACAAATTCCATGACACGGACATTGTTGACAAATTCACTAACTTGTACTCTTGCTGAATTTACCTGTCATAGATGACAGAGGTACAAAGGTACTTTGTGCAAGATTTCACACAAAGTTAAGGTAGGGAAAAGGAGAGTGGTTGGCTTCACATCTGGCAGAACAGGTAGCTGATGGAGCTTTTGGTAAGTATAATATGTATTATCTTCCTTGATGAAGCAAGATTTTGACTATTGGAATTATATCAAGATAACTGAATAATATTTGTTTAACTAAAACTGTAAGATCCTCTTTAGCTTTCAGTTTAACATCTTGTGGACTTAAGCTATCATCAATGATCAGTGTTCTAATAAAGAACTCTGGAAATATTTAAATGTTCATTGGTTTCTTAAGTCAAAGTTGTTTCTTGACTAAAGATTCTTGGTCCTTAAACATAAAATCATTCTGCTGAATAGTGATATCTGTTTGATTCCTTCTTTTGATTTAGCTAACTGCTTGCTTTGTGGTCTGTCTTCCAGACATTAACTGCTTTAAAAACAAATATAACTGCTTTTTAACACTAATAACATTGAAATCAATATATTTAATTCAAAAAATTTAATCAGACATATCAGAAATATGGAAATGGAAAAAATGAAAATAAATCTCATTGTATCAATTTATCATTTAATCCAGTTTTTGATAAAACTATGAGTTATCAAGATATTGTAGGTTGAGTGAAAACACTAAATACTTTAAAAGTTAAACTGGGCTTAACAGATTTTTAGGATTTCTTTTAAGAATTAGTACAATTATCCTTTTTAAGAACATCTAGAATGTAAATGTGTCATTTCTCAATACGTTTTAAAAGACTGTAATTTGTCAGACTGGAATCATGAGTTACATTGATCTAAACACATAATATGCCTCTCTATTATAATAAAAAATCCTGGGACAAGACGAGACTTTTTAGCCTGGGACAAGGCGTGACTTTTTCAGAGAGATACTTTCTCATCCTGCGAGACAAGACTTTGTGCCAAGAAATGTAACCACGCCCGGTGCTGGAAATAAAAAACAAAGAGTAGATGACAAAGTAGAACGTCATAAAGAATTCAAAAACATCGGTGTGATACACATGAACAGCAAGTTAGAGATAAAGAAAGTACTAAAATTCAAAAGTCTCAAAAAAATGACAGTAAAGATCGCATTAGCACAAAAAATTGGAAATTATTACTCGATAAAATAATGGAACATCAAAAAGAGATCAAATATATTGTTCGGATTTAAACTTTAAGTCGGAGACTTGTAGATCGTCTAATTCGTATTTCACCATCAGGGAAAAGTAGTGTTTCTTCCCAATGAAGAGGCATATCCACAAGAATTAAAACATTTGTTGTTTGGTGAAAGTGAAATCCACATACAGTACACGAGCAGCAGAGACGGTGGGTGGTGCATAGCACAGGCCAGGGGAGATATGGAGATTGATATTTGTGGAGTAAACCGCAAAACAATGATTATATTTTTATATTATCCACATTAAAGACACATCAACAACAAATCAAATCAAATAAATAATATATTGAACAATTATTATAAAAGTAAAGTTGAATACAGGTGCATGAATAAAAAAGTACCACTCTGGCTAGCGAAAATAACTCAAAAGTTGCTAGAAATCTATGTTTTGTTCCTAACACTTGTCTGCAAAATTTGGTTGACCTAACTGAAAGCGTACTCAAGTTATCATGTTTAAATATACACACACACACACACAGACAGACACACAGACATAATTCTAAAAATTGTATTTTCAGACTCAGTTAGTTCTAAAATTTCGAGATTAATCAAAATCTCGAGGTCAAATTTTTGGACGATTACAATACTTTCCCTATAATTTGTATACGAGAAAGTAACAAAGGATGATATTGAGATTGAATATTAATAAAAAAACAATAAACAATGTACTGCAGCTACCAGTATGTAATGTTAAAAAGGGTCATGTCAATCTGCAGAGATCTTTGAATAAAATACAATGAAAATACAAACAACAAATACAATGAAAATGCAAACAACAAATACAATGAAAAACTGGATTTTTTTTCTAGCACTGATCTCTAAACTTTTCTATTTCCTTCATTTACACAATTTAGCAACAATTCATTCAGATGTATTTTAATCTCTTGGTGAAAATCTTAAGGATTTAAAAATAAAAAGACATACTGTACTAAATATATGACATCATATTCCTCCTTAATTTTTCATAAAATAAAGTACAAAATTCAAAATGTATAAACTAAGAAAATTCCTACTAGAATCAAAATTGTATGCCTGATTTTGTCAGTACTCAGAAGTTCTCAGCAGGTTTTGCTACTGATAGAGCTATCTTTGATATAATACTCTCACGGAAGACCAAACAAAGACCAAGCCAAAAACAAATTCTAGCAAATATTCACAAAATAACAGTGAAAATGTCCCATAGAAAAGGGGCTATCTAGATCCAATAATGAACCCAATTCCACATTTTGCTGTCATGGCCACCTACAGAGCAAACAGTGGGGGTTAGGAGTGATACCACTTGGAAGACAGGAATATATTGAACACATATGGATGTACTATGCCTTGGAACTTCAGACTGGCTCCTGCAGTTGATCACTACTTCACTTGGCACTCTAAGTGATGTAATGGATACTCACAGTGACGTTAAGTCTTTGAACAAATAACTTCATTTGTCAATATGTTTATTTTACCCTGCCTCTTTTATGGTCATGAACTATAGGTGGCTACGGATATAATAAATATGTAGGTGTAAGTAGTCAAAATAAGATTCCTGCATAGGGAAACTGTGCTTGTTCGTGTGGGACTTAGGATTGCTGCTACTTCTCTGGACTAAGACTACCAAGTTGAGTTGCTATTTGCATTTGGTGAGGATGTCACTTAAGACACCTCCCACAAGATACATATTAGTGAACAACAAACAATAGCAGTCAAATTTCACAACTAATCTAAGAGTACTTGAGAGTTAGAAAAAAAGTATGTATCATTGTGTTAAAAAAATAGCACTACAACATCAATACCCTGATGAACCACTGTTATTAGTAGTAGCAGTATTTCTGCATAATAATTTGCTTGTAGAACCAACTGTCATGACATGCGCACTGCTTGTTTTAAGTAACTGACTCATTCATTGAAAGGGCCATGTTAAAAATAATAGTAGTGTGGAGTATAATTAAAGAACTCATTCCTTCTGTGGAAAAAACAGGTGTCATTAATTGTCCTTTATTAAGGAAGGAAAGAAAATGTTTCACACATTTTTATAAAATACATTTCCTTATGAATTGCTAAGTAAAATAGGCTGTTCCAAACATTGTTACCAAACATTGACTGGAGAGGTGAAAACATATAAAGAAGTGCAACAAATTATGGGACACTCAGTTAAAATGATCTCAAATGCTTTAAAATAGCAATATAAACCTTGAACACTGGAAGAAAACAAGCAACTATTGTTAAAAAGGATCAAAGTACAGTCAAAATGGCAAAGATTCAGCCAATCCTCACCTCCAGAGAGGTCAAAGATGATTTAAAATTACCTGTAAGTACTGTTACAGTCAGAAGATGTTTGACTGAAGCTAAGCTATCAGAAAGAAACCTGTAAGGCACCATTGCTGAAAAAACGGCAAGTGCAGAATCAGTTAAAATTTGCCATGGAACACATCGACTTGTTCCAAAGAGAAATGACGTAACATTCTGTGGACTGATGGGAGTAAAATTGTTATTTTCAAGTCTAGTGGTCTTTGACAGTATATCAGATGACCCCCGGGTACTGAATTCAAGCAACAGTACACTGTGAAGACAGTGAAGTATGATGGCGCAAAAATCATGGTATGGGGATGTTTTTGATACTACAGTATTGGACCTATTCATCCTATGAAATGGGATCATGGATCAATTTCAATATATCAAAATACTTGAAGAGATTATGTTGCTGTATGCTAAAGAGCAAATGTCCCTGGAATGGGTATTTCAACAAGACAATGACCTCAAACACATAAGTGAGTGAGCAACATCTTGGTTGCTAACTAAAAGAATGGAGGTAATGGAGTGGCCAGCTGAATCCCCTGAACTCAACCCCATTGAAAACTTGTGGGGTGACATTAAAACGCAGATTCTGTGAACTTAAAGAGAACTTGAGTTTGAAGAGAAAAGTATCAACACTGCCATTTTTATTAAACAGATTCATATTCATTTTCTTTGTTTCCTGTAAAAGAATAATGAAGACTTGGTAAAATATGTTAATGTTTTGATTTGGAATTGAATGTGTAATGTATCTACTACATTTGAGATATGGAAACAAAAGCTATTAAAACAATATTTCACTTTAAAAGCACTGCTATTTTTTTTTAATACAACGGTATCAGATCACTCCAAATTCAAGTCATCCACTACAGTGTCATTCTTGACTGACCTGACAATTACTTCTTTTATTTTATATTATTGAACAAGGTGAATGGTCGGTGTTACATCACAACTCTGCTAAATCAGGTGGCATTGTTTTGAATGAGTTGTCCCACTGGGAACTTCCATTTTAAAGGGTGTTCACAGGAGATTTCCAACTATAAGACTAATATTGTTCTGTCTATTCTATGGCATGTCAAAAGAGCATATTGCTTGAGACAAGAAAACTTATCCTGAACTGCGGTGATGTGAATGAAAAGCAAGTGGCAAATTTTACAGTGCTACCAGTTAAACATAATCTTTTAAATGGCATAATTCTAAAACACTTTTTGGTAACAAAATGGCAGTCCATTCTGGAAGTTCCTCATAAATACCATTCAGTGAAGTAACTTGTCAGAAATAAAAAAATTATACCTCCTGACAATGAAATATAAAAACGTATTAAAATCATACTGTGAAATGATTAATGATTATGAATCAATTTCTTGCTAATATCTGAAAAAATCCCATACCTGAAATATATTTTTTTATATTCTTCTGCTTTAGCAGCATTTTAAGACCTATGAAGACACATTCCAACCATTGCACCCAACGTTTCATATACAAAGGATTCATATGGCAACCGAGTACAGGTGTCCTGACACGAAGCCCTTTGTGAGACAGTTAACACCGCTTGCTCTCAGGCACAATAATTGTACTTGACTCTGCCAAAACACGTCTGAACAAGCTGTTAAACAGCCTTGCTGTCATTAAAGTCTTCTGTAATCTACATGTGACTAATAGTATCAGATGTTAATGAAATAAATCAACATCATATTGGTTCCTTCCATGAAGCTGATTGCATCTCCTTTGGCAAAACAAAAATCTCTTCACAGAACAACACAGTTATGTTAGATAACCAAACACAGTTTTATCTTCTCAAACAGTTATAAAGGTGTCACTACATATTAAACTGTGCTTGTCATGTTAAAAAGGAAGTTCTGAATATTTTAAATAAAAAGGGCAATCAATGAAAACTGTAAAAAATACATTTAGATGAACACTTACAAATTAAATATCACTTTTTAAATAGTTTCATGTGTATATGCCTAATATTAAAAAATACCTTTTGTGCAAATATTACAGTTCATGCCTCAAAGTAATCAGTTAAGTCAATACAAAGAAATGACATTTGTTCTATTTCTAATAAGAAGCTACACAGCTATAATAGTTTTCTCATATGAAAAGTTTTAGTATGTTTTCTTCCCTTTGTGACAACAATTACTCATAACACTAATACTTACTGTATTTATATAATTTATATAATATATATATATAATTTATATATCCATCCATCCATCCATTATCCAACCCGCTATAAACTAACTACAGGGTCATGGGGGTCTGCTGCAGCCAATCCCAGCCAACACAGGGTGCAAGGCAGGAAATAAACCCTAGGCAGGGTACCAGCCCACTGCAGTAATTTATATATCATTTAGAATTATTATATAATTTATATAATTAAACACACTAAATTTGCATAGACTCTGTGAATATTACCTAAGATAACAAACAAACAAGCTTATCCAGTCCAAGGTCATAGAGGACCCTAACTTCAACAGAGCACTAGTATACTTCACAGCTCACTCACAGCCAACAAGGGGCTAATTTAGCACTGCCAATTAACCTGACACACACGTTTAAGATTTTGGAAGAAAACCAGAGTAACATAAGAAAAACTCAACCAAGACATAAGATGATTGTGGCAAATACACACGGATAATGATTAGGCATGAGATTCAAAGACAAGGCATTGTAGCTATGAGAAATTATTGGTTCTTGGCACCCCTCAGTGAATATTTCAGATATTAAAATTTCATAATCTTTGTTTTCCAATCATAGCAGTACCCTTCATTGTTCACAAACTTGTTTATTTTCAGTCTGGCATATTTCATTTCAGATTGCATTTAGAAATTGTAAACAGTGCAAGTACAAGTTTAAAACACAGCATGTGCCTCTTTTACTAAAAATGTAAATGTCCATTGTGGCAACCAGGAGGTGTACAGCTCTCCAAACCCTGGACAAAACAGACACAGAGGCCAAGTGTTGCACACAACACACTTTGATTCATCTGTGGGAAACACTTTTGTCTCACACCCCACAGCAGCACATAGTATATAGCACCAAATATTAAATACCCAGTCCTTTTTCTTCCTTTTTCCCTCTCTCTCTCGCTCTCTCAATTCTCCATTATTCCTTCCAAAAACTTCATCCACTTCCTCCTGGCTCCCAGAATGGAGTGAGGCTACCCCTTTTATAGAGCACCCAGAAGTGTTCCAGGTGTTCCAGAATCTCCTTCTGGCTGCACTTCCGGGTGTGTCGGCAGCCCTGCAGAGGAGGGTTCAGCCATTCTCTATGCGCCCCCTTGCAGTGGCCATGGGGTCCAGCAGGGTTGAGCTTCCATGCTCCAAACCCATGGCGCCTTAGCACGCCAGGGGTGTTGCCCTCTGTCGTCCTGGTGGAGGTATTGCCCCATGCAAGCTCCTTCCCCAGTCCTTCGGTTATGGAGGCATCCCAGTTGGGTAAGAATCCCAGCTGTCCATTACACCATTTATCACTTATTTAAACAGAAAGCATTAATTAAAAACACTTAAATATGTCAGAAGAAGCACATAAGTACAGTGGTTGAAACTTCTCTGTTACGATTCCAAAGAACGAGTTTATTCCCAACCTGGTTAATAGACAATTGTAAATGACTGCGGAAAGAGTGACCATGGGATTGTCTATAACAGGCACACTCTTGTATCAAATATAACTCAAGGAAAGGTTAAACAAACCAGCTTCTCTTCCTCTCTTTTCTTTCACCACCTTGGACTCTTCCTTTCACCAGTGAGGCTTCACTCTAAACTCTCGTCTTGTCTCCGATTTCAGTCTTTGTTCTGTCCCGAGTTAGCTCTATTCATTCTTCTGGTGTCGATTCCAGCCAAGCCCCAGAATTATTTCAAGAGGGTAAGAGGCAGCCCTAATTAAACTACAGGTATACCAGACTAGAGCTTACTCTAGAGGCCCATGCAGCCTTGAGACTTTTGTAGCCCTTCAAGAAACAGTCCCATTCTAACTGGGAATTCAGGGTCACGGGGGGTCTAAGCCCATAACAGCAGTGCTAGTGAAAAAAACTTTTTTTTTTTGTTGTTTTTAAAATGATGTACTGAACAGAACACATCACAATCGCATTTGCTTCCTCTTAAAATACCCACAGTGGACTGGATTACCAGTCCTTAAGACACAGATGATGTACACCATTATTCAATACCTAGTGAGCTTAGACAGCTCCCCTGTTATAAAAAGATCTTAGATTATTTGGTGGACAGGCTTAACCTACTGCCACCTGGATAGCTTGTCTACTGCAATTTATACTATTGAACAAGTGAGACAGAAGTCATGTTTCGTAAGACACTCTTAGTCATTTTTTGTCTATAAGAGGATGAAGGAGTCGTATGCCTTTGGAAGCCTAGCTGGCACACTTGCATGACTACATATACTTCAGAAAGATGTAGACTATGTAACAGATGGGACAGCATTAGTCTAGGTAAAGTAGTGTCAGTGTTTTAGCTTCAGTATATTTAAAAACAGTACTTTCAAAACTTCAGACAATCCAGGCATTGGTTAAGTAACAAAAACTGCAGGAATATTCCTGATCATAAGACACAGCAAAAAGACTGGCATGAATCAATGGGAGCAGTACAAAAACAGGACTGTGGCAGAAGAAAGGATACACAACGTACATGTGTAAAATAGAGGATTTCTGTGTATTGTGAAATAGTTTGGTTGTTTTAGATGTTGTCCTCTTCAATATTCTTTAAATAGATCTCTTAACTTCAGATAAAATATTGATTACAAGTTGACTTTGGTTAAACTAACATTCTCAAACCTACTTAGTCAAATTCAGAGTCACAAGTAGGCAGAGACTATCCCAGCAGCACCTGTGTGCAAAGATCATGAATTTGTAACATTGGTCAAATGGTAGAAACCAGGCATGAGCTAAATGCAAGCCACTCACTGACTCATTCCTGAGAATGTCTGTGATGCCAAACAATTATTTCTTTGGCTTGGCTGAGGAATAAAGAGTTCCTGGAGAAATCATTGTGAATATACAAAGATCACATCCTCCATGCAGAACTCGTACCACACAAGAATCAAACCATGGCCCAAGTTCTCTTTAGAAACTACCAGCCAAACCAGAATTCATCAAAAGAAAACTACAGAAAAAATAATATCAACATAAATGGTTTAAATATTAAATTATTCTACTATTCTAATATCAATACACAAGAGAGGGTAGAGCAATAAATGCTGCTTAGAAAGAAATATTTCCTCAGTCAGGACAAGAGAATGCTGGCATTTTTTCTTTACTGTGCGTGTTAAGAAAGATCACAAACATATAGCTGTGTGCATACTGTGTACGGTATGTGTGGGTATTCTAACTCCTCACACTTGGTACCGATATAGATGTTGAGTAGTTATGTGGTAAGTTCAAACTTTAAATGTGGTTAAAAGAGTCTGATGGAGTTTTATAGTCAATCCTCTTATGAAGTATAGGGTCCACTTTTTACATATGAGCAAACAATAGGCTCAATGTTCAATAAAAAAAATCAAGATAAACTTTGTAAAACAGGTGTGCAAGAACACAATACCTACTACCAGCAGAACAGAATTTGGATGATTTTCCGCTCCTGTAGTACAAACAGAGAAGAATTCACATAAGACCCTGCTGTGAGGAGTGGACCTTGTGTCCTCTCATTACAAAGCCTGACAGATCTCAAGATTGACCTATAACATACCACATCCATAACCCCATCCTATGTGTTTATCAGGTGAGCTGAATCAGTATAACAGAGTTCCATATCAACCAGCAAACAAAATTCATGCTGTACACTCTGCTGTACATGGCTTGTTGAATAACTAAAAGTAATGAAGCAGATAATAAAAAATATAAATTATTTATTGATTATTTTATTCCAAAAATGGGAAAATAAAAATAAAAAGGAGTGATTTGTAAATTATATTCACCCTATACTACACTGAGAACACGGCAGCAACACGTTATTTGATGTTTTACCCTTGTGAATTTTGGTGTTCCCTGTAAATATACACTTGTCAAATTTTGAGACTGCAATATGCTCCAAAAACGTTGTGTAAGTTGAGCGCTTACAACTGTGTAACATCACTATTTCTTTTAGTAATGCTTATTTGGGCACTAAAGACAGTGGTTAGTTAAGTTTAGCAAGCTGAATTTTTCCCCATTCATCCATTATGCAGGTCTTTGGAAGAAAATGCAGGAACATATCCGGAAATGGCAACGTCTAGATAGCAGCAGATGTTGCTCCAAAATTTGTACATACCTTTCTGCACTAATGGTGCCTCACAGATGTTTAAGTTACCCATGCTATGGCTAATAAAAAACCCTGAACCATGAAAGGCACTGGCTGTTGGACCTGACTCAGAGAAAATGTTGGCTGTTTTCTCTTAATACTACTTGAAATGTTGACTTGCCAGACTACAAAACAAAATTCCACTGTGCTACTTTCCATCTCAAATAGGACTATTCCTAGAGATGTTAGAGGCGCATCTGGGCAGTGATGATGTATTGTTTCTGCTTTGCATCTGTAGATGCAGTGGTGAATGGTGCTTGTTGACAAAGGTTTATTAAAGAATTCCCTAGCCCATATTATGATACCTATTGCAGATGGGATTCATTCAGAAGTGGTTTTTGGTCTTGCCCTTTATACACAGAGATTTGCACTGTTGATGATGAAATGCCCAAAATCCTACCATGTTGTCTTTGAGGAACATTGCTCTCAAAGTGCAGGATTATTCACTGATGCATTTAGCATATTGGTATGCTTTGACCAGCACTTACTCTTGACTGACTAGATATTTTTTTCAGAGGCCTTACTTCAGAGTTTCCCAATCTTGGTGTCGTGACCCCAAGTGGAGTCACATGATGTGCTAATATGGTCATGACAAAATATTTAAAAATAGTATAAAATATTAAACAATGTACTGAATAGGAAGTGAATATCCATATTTCAAACAGCTAGGGTTGAAAAAAAGTTCAGATTTCAAAATGGGGTCACAAACCAAAAAAGATCGGGAACCTCCACCTTACATGTTTCACTACAGCTTGGTATTTCAACTTGTCAAATCATTAATAGCCCTAAATTACCCTGTCCCAGCTACATCATAATGTGCTGCAGACATCAGTTGTAAAATAGATGTATATCTTAAAAACAAAGCAATTGATTAAAGGAAAGGTTGTGAGCATGCACTGACTCCAGCACATTGCCGCACCCAGCACATGGCAAACCACCCAGACTGAGATCCGAGTGCAGCTGTGCAAAGCACCACACGGAACAGTGAGTTTTTTTACAGTGGCTGGAGTGCCAATCCTGCCACCAACCCCCAAGTTTTTCCTGCAAGTTGGTGGACATATAAAAATAAAAGTAACTTTACATATAACTCCCTTTTCTTTTTATTAGCATTATTACATCATGTTACAAGTATTGGTTTTCACAAAGTTTGCTGCTTCAGCGTTTTTAGATCTTTTTGTCAGATGTCTCTATCATATACTGAAGTATAATTACAACCATTTTATAAGTTTCAAAGGCTTTTATTAACAATTACATTAGGTTTATGCAAAGAGTCAATATTTGCAGTTTTGGCCCTTCTTTTCCAGAAACATCCAAGAACAGTCTGGTGACGAACAATGCCTTTCCTGCATTATGGAGCACTTGTGCCATAAGGCAAAAGTGATAACTAAGTGGCTCGAGTAACAAAACATCAAAATGTTGCATCCATGGCCAGAAAACTCCCCCGACCTTAATCCCATTGAGAACTTGTGGTCAATCCTAAAGAGGCGGGTGGACAAACAAAAAACCACAAATTCTGACAAACTCCAAGCATTGATTATGTAAGAATGGACTGCCATCAGTCAGGATTTGGCCCAGAAGTTGATTAACAGCATACCAGGGCAAATTGCAGAGGTCTTGAAAAAGAAGGGCCAACGCTGCAAACATTGACTCTTTGCATAAACCTAATGTAATTGTCAATAAAAAAGCCTTTGAAACTTATGAAATGCTTGTAATTATACTTCAGTATACCATAGAAACATCTGAGAAAAACATCTAAAAACACTGAAGAAGCAAACGTTGTTAAAACCAAGACCTGTGTCATTCTCAAAACCTTTGGCCAAGACTGTATATAGGAATTGGTGGAATTGCCTAAATACAAGCACAGTGGTTACAACCTACTGTTTCAAACTGGCCACCGACGAAGGCTGGCTATGTAGTTATTTGGAGCTAGTGAACCCTAGGATACCGTTTCTTCTACCCACAAAAAAACTTAACTTAGAAATTAACAATTAACCTTTTTTTCATAAATACGTAAACTTAAATAAGACTAACATGAGAAAATATGCTACTGAATTACTAGACAAGTAGGTGCCTGACGAGCAGTTGAAAGAAATCTCATATTTCAAAAATGCGAAGACTAATCAGTTATGAGTGACGAACATTTGACAGAAGTTTTATATTTCAAAAACGCTAAGAGTCATCAGTTCCTTTGGGGTTACACTAACCAAGTAAGATCCCAGTGACTTGTTCTGTAAGTCTCTTGTTAATTTAATTAAGCATATTCGAAATTGTCAGAGCCATAAATATTTTTTGATTTTGAATAAAATGAAAAAGAACCGTAAGAGGGTAGCGCAGGCAACTCCTTTATCGGGGTGGTCAAATTTTAAGAACCCATGAGAGGCGCTGCGCTACCGGGAGCCGTGATGCTTACCAGTTCGACCCCAAAGATGTCCCCAAAGTGCGCCGCCACACGCACAGTTTTCGGCGGGTTTTCCGTTAAGTAGATGCAGTCCTCGGTAAGGACCGCGAACATGTAGAGTTTATTGACGCTTTCGGAGATGACCACGCAGGCTTCGTGTACTCGAACTCTCTCGTATACACTCTGAGGAAGATTCCTCTTAAGGAAGGAATCTAACTTGCTGTTCTTCGAACCGGTGAAAGCGCTCGCGTCTCGTCTCGCCATGCTGACTCCGTGAATGGACGAGACCCGGTCAAGAATCAGCAAGAGTATCTGCAAGAGATCTCGGACAACCTGCAGCAACTCTGCATCTGTGCCAGCTCCCCTCTGGCATTTTATTGTCTCGCAGCTCGCCTGCTCCGCTGTTCGACTGAGAGGGCGGGCGCCAGGAGTGACGTCACTAACTCGGTTAAAATTGCAGCGCCAGAGCTGGAGTTCATCGCCAGTCTAGGGACAACCTGCGAAGAAGCGCGTTATAGTGGATGAGTGCGCTATTGTTCGAAGGTTTTTAAATTCAACTTGAAAACATCAAGTGTACTAAGTAAGTGGTTTTAGAGTGAAACAGTTAGATAAACCGTTAGTGTTAGATACAAGAACTTCAAATAAATGATAAATTAATAAGCAGTTAACAGTAGTTACAATAGCAATGGCTATTCGCCTGTTTAAAACCGTTAGGTACAGTTTCCACCAAAAAACTTTAATGGCAAAGTTTGAGTTTCTCACTTTACAACGTGGAGGCAAGTTGCATCGGCATAAGCCTGACACGAGCTTTCAGATCCCGCTGTCAGGATCACACTATTTTACTGAAATAAGCGGATTCGAAACATAAAAAATAGTTAATGCTAGTTCCGATCCAAATCTAAAGTGCCAGTACTGTCTCAACGTGCTTCCTTCCAGTCTGCGTGGCGAATGGTGTGTACACAGTCAATATTTTTACACTTGACCTCTGCTGTCACTTTCCATTAAAATGCAATCAGAAAACAATGATTGATTTTTTTTATTTTGTCACATGAACTAGATTCAATTGTTATGATTTAACTTGAGTATTATGAATAAAGAGTATTGCTAATTTTGTCAACGAATGCAAAATTCTGAGCTTCAACACACTGATAAAATCAGGACTCACATAACTCTGAGGGCTAAATTTCCACATCAGGGCAATAATGTCTGCACGTCTTCAGTTACGCTGGTAACTGATGGTTCCCTTTTGGTAACTTGGCTATTTCCAGTATCCTCTGTTTTGACTGTAATTTGAGTCACTGAATTATATCAAAATCATCCATCCATTCATTCATTTTCTGTATGTACTTATTGAATTTGGGATTATGGAGAAGTCTTTCCGAAGATGAGTACATTGAGTGCAAAGTAGGAACCAACTGTGGTCAGTCCATTGCAAGGCACAGTCATTCTGAGGAATATTTCAGACAAAATCAAACAAATAAATACGTAGACTAATAAATATATTGTGAAATGTGACAATAAATACTGTATATAAAAGAATCATAATATGTGAGCTTAAATAATCAAATACTTTATGAAAATGTTCTGCCCTGTGGGCTTCCTTCCAGTCTAAAGAAATTCAGGCTAGGTGAATTGGCACTACTAAATTGGCCCATGTGTGTTTACCATGCAATGGACTGTCACCCTGTCTGCATATTGTTTCCATCCTGATTTCTGTGATAGGATCCAGCTTCCCCGCAGCCTTGCTCTTGGTCAGCAGGTTAAGGAAATGAATGAATATGTTTTTTGTTACTTATTTCATTATGAATTTGCTTAATTGTTTCTTCATTTATTTGTTTCAGTGACATTGCATGTAACATGATATACGCAATGAAAAGAAAACTGTAATTTTCATAAAAGGGGCGGGAGTTCTAGCGAGTACAGCATTTTGATTGGTAAATTGTCAAAAGAGTGGACATAAATCTTCAGGACATCAATGGCCACATTTAAAGCTGACACTTCGGATGCAGATTCCTGATGATCCATCACAAATTTTTCCCCTTTAAATACACACTGTAGTTGACACAGAAAAATTACCAAAATATCTCACAGCAGAAAATAAGGATATGTTATATTATGTTTAGCTCTCACCAGAAAATTTTTCCATACTTTATTTGGTTCTCTGTACTAAATATACTGGATAATAACATGTAGGCAGGCAATCAAATGTACTCTTAATCATTTGCATACTGTGTAGTATTTACCTAGCTAAAAATACCTGTAAGTACAGAGGATGGAATTGTAATGAAAAAAAAAAGAAAGATACAAATTGGATTGGTACAGTACTAGAGAGTAAAATAAATTTAACAAAGACAACCTAAACAAATGTGACACATCCAATGCTATGTGTATGATGCAATACAGCTAGGTATTCATGAAACTCCACAAAGAGTGAAGTGTTTAATGGAGACTATTAAAATATGATAATCCTATCTCATGCCTCCCTCCTATTCCTCCTCTTCTATTACATTTCTTTATTTATTAGTGCATTCTACTGTATTATGCTCATACTGTATGTTTAAATCTTAGGTTAAAAAGTTGAATTAAGTGAACAGCTTTTTCCGTTTTTCTTATATGACGAATAGCCTCACAAAGGCTATATGGATATAATCTGTACAGTATTTTGTTAAATAAGTCACACTTTTTGTTCAATGTTTATATTGTATAGTGGGTATGGATTGTATACTGGAAGCAGAATTACTATGTATATATACAGTCATGTGAAAAAGTAAGTACATCCCTTGGAAAGTGTTGACTATTTTAACACATTAGAACAGGCAAACATTAGATCTTCAAGCAAACAGTACTGACAGATAAATGTGATATACATAAATGAAAACACAAGGACATTTAGCCTATTTAATCATTTTTTCAACAAAAATATATGTGGTTTTTCCCCAGTACATCATACATGTAATTATCTACTGGGAGAAAAGTAAGTACACCCTTAGCCTCAGAAGCTGGTACTGACCCCTTTAGTAACAGTTACTTCTTGTAGGAATTTTGCATAAATGCCAACCAGTCTATGACATTAACTCAGTGATATTTTTGATCACTCCTCAATGCAAAACTACTTCAGTGGCAAGATGTTTGTGGGTTTTTTTGCATGCACTGCTTGCTTTAAATACCCCAAAACACTTCAATGGGATTTAAATGAACAAAATCTGCATTTTTGACGTGAAGAGTGCATAACCTTTCATTTCTTTTTTTTTTTCTTTTTTTTCATTTCTTGGTGGATTTGCTAATGTGCTTTGGATGATTATTGCGTTGAAAGGTCCATTTCTGGTTTATTTTCAACTTTTGGGCAGATTGCCTCACATTCTCCTTAGGCACACTTTGATATAATGCAGACTTCATAGTTGACTAGATGAATACAAGCTGCTGAGGTCCTACGGTAGCAAAGCAACCTCAAAACATCCACTACCATGCTTTATAGCTGGTATGAGGTTCTTCTCCTAAAATTCTGTCTTCAGTGTGCACCAGACATGCCTGCTTTTACTGTGGTAAATAACTCATCTTTGATTCACCTGTCCAAAGAACATTGTTCCGGAAGGCCTGGTCTTTGCTCGTATTTTCAATGCCAAACTATAATCATGCTCTAATGGGCATTAAAATCTTTTTCTTGGCACCACTTACATACAGGTCAAACCTACAGTATTTCTGATTGTATATATATGCATGTTCTTTGACAACAACTTTTGCAAGAGTTACCTACAGATCCTACAATGAAATTTTGGGGTTCTTGAAGAACTCTTTTAGTATCACCCGTTCAAATTTTGCGCCAAATTTGCTGGGCCTTCCAATCCTGAGCTAATTAGCAGTCATTTGAAATCTATGCCACTTGTAAATGATTTACCGTACACTGGAATGATTTATTTCAAATAGTTTGGCTACCTTTTTCAATTCCTTTCCAGACTCACAGGCATCCACAACCTTCTTTCTGAGGGACTTAGAGAACTCTTTGGATCTTTAGATGCTTTAGATCTTGCTTTAGATGAATATTCAGACTGGAGTAGTGAAATGATGAAAAAAATATTTTCTTCTCTGCTTTCACTTCAGCTTTCTTGAGTTGTGCCAACCTCCCAGGAATATCTGGTTGGCTGCCTGGGATGTGACCTTAATGACACAGTATCCATATTGCCTGCTGTACCATTTTGGTGAACTAGGCAGTCATCTACAGCAGGAAAATCTAGGGAACAGTATGCCATTAACCATATTATATTGTTTTTGCATACTATTGATGGCTGACAACCTGAATGTTTAACATTACTTAAACATTGTATAATTATTATTATTGTAGCAGCCAGCAGACTGAAGGACTTATTCATTGCATGGAACCAAGTATCTGCAGTGTTACCACATGTGGACCAATTTAGTTGACAATGAACTTTCTAGAAGTATTGTAGTCTGCTCCACAGCTTTCATGGCATGGGTTGAGGAGGTCCATTATTTCCAGCAGCAGGACATGATGATGAGAAGCTCTGATGATTCATGTACAGGAAAATAGACCATGAATTGGTAGCCACAAGTCAGCAGAAGCCAGACACAGAACAGCTGGTTATTACCCTGTGCGTAAATGCAGTGGGGACAATGCAAGGTGAGGATCAACTTGTCCAGATGTTTAACTGCATTATTTGTTGTGTTGGGGCATTCCCTGTGGCCACTAATAGCAGGAGAAATTTGCATAGTCACACTTATATTGTTATTAACATAAATAATCTACAGTATATATACACTTATTCATTCATCGTCTTTAGAGAATCTGGACCCTGTCCCTGTAAGCATCTCACCTGAGTTCACATTCTAGGAGTCCCCTAGGCACAACCCATGAGAGCTATGCTACTCAGGCAAACAGAATCCATTTACATCACTTTTATTTATAAAATAACAAGTAAAATTTTAAGATACTGTGGAACATTCACAAAAGAATGGTGTGGGATCATTTCCACTCAGAATCAATATTAAATTGGCGAGCACAATTTGCAAATGTTAGCTTACATATTGCAGCAATACATACTTTCTTCTTTACAGTTTGAAATCCACATATCATGCCCTAACATATGGAGGTAAAAATCTCACTGTATCTGCTCACACTGAATCAAATGGGGTGCTGGTTCTACCCAGTCTGCTATACTCAGGATTCAAAAACTCTTGGATTTGGCAGAAACAACCATATAAGAAAGGCTGAGACACAACACATTAGTCATTGTCAGGTACCATATGCACAACATTGCAAGGTGCATTTTAAGTCTCTCTTTTATATAAAAAAAAAACTTGGGACGAGACGTGACCTTCTCATAAAGACAAAAGACATTTTCACGTCCCACGAGACTAGACTTTAACTAAACCCGAGGCTGGAATAAGACAAAGATAAGATGACAAAGTAGAACTTCATAAAGAATTCGAAAACGTTGCCGTGATACACATGTAGAGCAGGTTAGAGGTAATGGAAGTAGGAAAATTCCAAAGTCTCAAAAAAATGATAGTAAAGATCGCATTAGCGCAAACAAACAGAAAATATTCCTTGGTGAAATAACGGAACAGCAAAAAGAGATTGAATAGTGTTTGAAGATGTCTGGGGGAGAAGAGAGACAAGGCAGTGAGACAAAAGGACAGCTGCTATACAGGCTTTTAAATGTTTGAAGTGGCGCATGACATGCAGATCATGTGGCACAACAACAGCAGCAAGCCAGAAGCTGATAGAACAAAGAGGAGGTAAAAAAAAAAATAAACTGTATTTGTTTCCCATTTTAGATAGATAGATAGATAGATAGATAGATAGATAGATAGATAGATAGATAGATAGATAGATAGATAGATACTTTATGCAGTATATATCACCATTTAAAAGGGGTTTCGGAGGAGCAACCGCATCTCCTTTATGTGCTATCAGCTCCTCTCTTCACAACAGGCAGGGGGTGCAAAGCCCCCTAGTATTGAATATTTTGCTATCTGTAGTTGATATGCACTTTAGATATAAAGTGTAGCAAAACAAACATCCTGGTTACTTTAGGTATTAAGTATGAATAAAACAATGTTGTACAGAAAGTTTGATGTAAGTAAAAAAAACAGGCTGCGTACAGGGCTTACAGTAATGTTGATGCAAAGCTACTTCTTTATATTGTAGATGTCTTGTTTTAGAAGGTTAAGTTATATTAAGCTTCCCGATATAAAACTTTCAACACTGGAGCAGACACTCCTTTGGGCATGCCAGAATATTTGTTCAAGCTCTGATCATCTTTCCTTGCAACAATATTTGGCAATGAGTTGTGCTTCTAAGTTGACAGGTCATTCCAGTAAGGTGTACAACATGTTCAACATTGTTGCTTTTATTGGCTTCCTCTGCTTCTTAAATAGTGCAGCCAGCATTTCCATATTAACTCTGACTTCCTCAGGTCCTTACTCGCATTAGCTGGATTTCACACTATTTTTCATTTTTGGAACAGATCCCAATTCCTAAAGCAAACAAGAAAAAATGTTATATACTTTTTAAAAAATTAAAGGAACACCTTTTAATCAGAGTATAGCATCAAGTCAATGAAACTTCTGGGATATTAACCTGGTCAGTTAAGTAGCAGAAGGGGTTGTTAATCAGTTTCAGCAGCTTTAGTGTTAATGAAATTAACAACAGATGCACTAGAGGGGCAACAATGAGATGACCCCCAAAACAGGAATGGTTTAACAGGTGGAGGCCACTGACATTTTTCCCTCCTCATCTTTTCTGACTGTTTCTTCACTAGTTTTGCATTTGGCTACAGTCAGTGTCACTACTGGTTGCATGAGGCGATACCTGGACCATACAGAGGTTGCACAGGTAGTCCAACTTCTCCAGGATGGCATATCAATACGTGCCATTGCCAGAAGGTTTGCTGTGTCTCCTAGCACAGTCTCAAGGGCATGGAGGAGATTCCAGGAGACAGGCAGTAACCCTTGGAGAGCTGAACAGGGCCGTAGAAGGTCCTTAACCCATCAGCAGGACCGGTATCTGCTCCTTTGGGCAAGGAAGACCAGGATGAGCACTGCCAGAGCCCTACAAAATGACCTCCAGCAGGGCACTGGTGTGAATGTCTCTGACCAAATAATCAGAAACAGACTTCATGAGGGTGGCCTGAGGGCTTGACGTCCTCTAGTGGGCCATGTGCTCACTGCCCGGCACTGTGGAGCTTGATTGGCATTTAGCATAGAATACCGTCCACCATTGGTGTCCTGTGGTTTTCACAAATGAGAGCAGATTCACCCTGAGCACGTTACAGATGCGAAAGGGTCTGGAGAAGCCATGGAGAACGTTATGCTGCTTGGAACATCATTCAGCATGACTGGTTTGGTGGTGGGTCAGTGATGGTCTGGGGAGGCATATCCATGCAGGGATACACAGCCCTCTACAGGCTAGACAAGGGCACCTTGACTGTCATTAGGTATCGGGATGAAATCCTTGGACCCATTGTTAGGCCCTATGCTCGTGCAGTGGGTCCTGGGTTCTTCCTGGTGCATGACAATGCCATTCCTCATGTGGTGAGAGTATGCAGGCAGTTCCTGGAGGATGAAGGAACTGATACTATTGACTGGCCCCCAAACTCACCTGACCTAAATCCAATAGTGCACCTCTGGAACATTATGTTTCGGTCCATCTGACGCCGTCAGGTTGCACCTCAGATTGTCCAGGAGCTCAGTGATGCCCTGGTCCAGATCTGAGAGGAGATCCTCCAGGATCCCATGCGTTGTCTCATTCAGAGCATGCCCCAGCGTTGTCAGGCATGCATACAAGCACTTGGGGGCAAACTACTGAGTATGATTTGGAATTACTGCAATGAAATTTCAGCACAGCGGACTAGCCTGCCGTATCATTTTTTCACTTTGATTTTCAGGGTGTCTTTGAATTGAGTCCTCTGTAGGTTGAAAATTTTCATTTCCATCAAATGATGTGGCATCCTTTCGTTCCTAACAGATTACCCAGTCCATATCAGTATAGATATCCAACATGATTTTTTCCCATTGAGACCTGATGTGTTTTCAAAGTGTTCAGTTTTTTTGAGCAGTTTATGAAAAAGAAGCACGTAATTACCAAAAATGTGGAAATACAGCAGGAAAGATGTATCTAGTGTCTATTGTTGTACTGATGCAGATTTACTATACATCTTTCGTGTGATGTTTTGAAATAGTCACCAACTCACAGTGTTGCAATTGGGACGTGTGTTTCTTTGTGCATTGTTCTTAATATTTCTTCTGTTGATTGCACATGGGAGAGCAGAATGTCAGTGCCTGATCCACAAAATCACTTTGTGTTATTGCTGGCTACTACAGAGTAAGGCATGGTGAATTCCATATTTACCCTAACACAAACATTAAACAGATGCTGCATTATGAACAGTGCTTAGTGGATTAACAACTTATTGTCCTTCCATTTGACCATAACTTTTCAGCCCTTTTCCCATGCACCTACTTGTACCACAACAAACACTCATGCAACTAAATTCACCAGGAATATCATAGTGGTTTCTTCATATAGTGTCATATGCATCAGTTTCACTATCTGTGTCAATGTCCGATGAGCAAATCACATTATCATCACTAATGGTTCATTTTCAGTTTGTTCTAAAACTGGCTTTAAAGACTGACGTTTACACAACATTGAGTATTTTGGTTGAAGACTCCACCCCATTCATGGATATTGATGAGTTAACAGTGACAGTACACACAGAAATATTCACAATTTTATTCCAGCATGTTATTATATCCACTAGATGGCAGCAGAATACTATCATATAATCAACACCTAGACTGCTCATGGTGCAAAGGTGGTGTACCTAACTGAATGACCAACTTATGTAAACAATCTAAGAACCATTGGTTTGCTTGGTCTGGTTTAAATAGGTGTATCAATCACGAAGAATGTTCTAGTTATATATCTGGACAGAAATTACAGAAGATTTAATAATCTGCTTTTTGTCATAAACCATTTTGAACATATCCTCAGAAAGGAAACTACATAGTATCATAGTACATAGAATGACCGGACACGACATAATGAATATAGAAATAAGCCATTAAATTATATATATTTTGTTGCCTCTGAAGACTGGATTCTAATTAAGTAAGTGGATTTTGCAGCCTCTGTGGCCCTCACTGCCTGAACTTGGGCACCCTTGCTGTAAGTATGGATTGCTTGAAACCAAGGTTTATGAACAATTAAGCATAAGCAAGGTCAGTGCACACTGGGTGCCCAGAGGGTTAACTGCTGAAATACATCAGAGCCTCACAATGTGGTTTTCAAGAAGAATTTCAAGCAGGTGAACTTGGAATGGCAGGAATTTAAGAAGCCATCATAAATAGGGATAAAACTAGGATACATTAATAAGACACCAGTCAAATAACAATAAAAACTACTGAAACAGGGTCCCAGCTACTGATGGTAAGAAAATGTTAATTTATGATGTTGGGGTTGAAGTCCATATTAATTACATGCCTCGCTGTGTGAATATTAGCATTTATGAAATTTCTCTTAACAGGGCAGGCCAAAAACTTACTGATCAACCCTTGTACCTTCAAAACTACTGGGGGAAAAGGAAAAAAAATACATTTTCAACCATAATGAGCATAAAAGAGATGCATTCCGCGAAGCTTGTTGTGCTGCATAAGCCGATGCCACATTAGAAGACTTTTTGTTGTGAGGCATGTCAGATTTTAAACTCTCTGCTGCACAATGTCAAAAGTACATGAAAATTGCAGCCTACTTCACCATTACAACCATGTGCTAATCTTACAGTACACTCATGCTTGCCCCTTTTTTCTAACAACCAATGGCATGCTGTGTTGAAGGAGCAGCACTTCACAAAGGATTAACAGTTCCAGTGAGTTCAGTTGTAATCTCTTCACTTTCTTTTTTCCATTCTGTTATGGTACCAGGGGGCTAAGCAAGTATTTGATCCCCTGCTGAATCTAAGTTTGCACACTTGCAAAGAAATGAACAGTCCCTAATTTTAATGGCAGTTTCATTTTGATGGAGAGACAGATTAAACAAAATCCTGAAAAAAAACACATTACATAAAAGTTATGAATTGATTTACATGTTATTGAGTGAAGTATTTGATCCCCTACAATCCAGCCAGAATTCTGGCTCCCACAGATTGGCTGTATGCCCATGTGGCACACAGATTACAATTAATCAAACAATCAGATACTCCTGATCTCAACTCATATGTATAAAGCACACCTGCCCACAGAATCAATTTCTTTCATTCCACCCCCTCCATCACCATGGGCAAGACCAAAGAGCTGGCAAAGGATGTCATGGAAAACATTGTAGACCTGCAGCAGGCTGGAATGGGCTACAAGAAGCTTGGTGAGAAGGTGACAACTGATGGTGCGATCATTCGGAAATGGAAGAAACATAAAACAGGCCATCAATTGCTCTCGGTTTGGAGCTCCATGCAAGATCTTGCCTCATGGCCTGAAGATGATCATGAGAAAGGGGAGGGATCAGCCTAAAACTACATGGGAGGAGCTTAATGATCTAAAGGCAGTTGGGATCATAGTCACCAAGAACACCATTGGTAACAATACACCGTAATAGACTGAAATCTTGCACCGCACACAAGTCTCCTGCTCAAAGGAACATGTATAGGCTCAGATGTTCACTGGGCAAACTGTACATGTGCCTTCTTGAGCATGGTGGACCTTGCAGGCACTGCAACACTTCCATCCACTGTATGTAAAACACAAAGAATCAGAGAGACAAGCATCTCTTCCGTTTGTGAGGTTTAAAACATGCATGTTAGTTATTCCTTGTTGCTAAACTCTATGAACACTCACTGGTTGAAGACAAACCCACCAACTAATGATAAAAACAATCCTGTTTTGATTTTATCCTGTCCAATCACAGACTACATACAGTGGTGTGAAAAACTATTTGCCCCCTTCCTGATTTCCTATTCTTTTGCATGTTTGACACACAATGTTTCTGATCATCAAACACATTTAACCATTAGTCAAATATAACACAAGTAAACACAAAATGCAGTTTTTAAATGATGGTTTTTATTATTTAGGGAGAAAAAAAACCCCAAACCTACATGGCCCTGTGTGAAAAGTAATTGCCCCCTGAACCTAATAACTGGTTGGGCCACCCTTAGCAGCAATAACTGCAATCAAGCGTTTGCGATAACTTGCAATGAGTCTTTTACAGCGCTCTGGAGGACTTTTTGCCAACTCATCTTTGCAGAATTGTTGTAATTCAGCTTTATTTGAGGGTTTTCTAGCATGAACCGCCTTTTTAAGGTCATGCCATAGCATCTCAATTGGATTCAGGTCAGGACTTTGACTAGGCCACTCCAAAGTCTTCATTTTGTTTTTCTTCAGCCATTCAGAGGTGGATTTGCTGGTGTGTTTTGGGTCATTGTCCTGTTGCAGCACCCAAGATCGCTTCAGCTTGAGTTGACGAACAGATGGCTGGACATTCTCCTTCAGGATTTTTGGTAGACAGTAGAATTCATGGTTCCATCTATCACAGCAAGCCTTCCAGGTCCTGAAGCAGCAAAACAACCCCAGACCATCACACTACCACCACCATATTTTACTGTTGGTATGATGTTCTTTTTCTGACATGCTGTGTTCCTTTTACGCCAGATGTAACGGGACATTTGCCTTCCAAAAGTTCAACTTTTGTCTCATCAGTCCACAAGGTATTTTCCCAAAAGTCTTGGCAATCATTGAGATGTTTCTTAGCAAAATTGAGACGAGCCCTAATGTTCTGTTTGCTTAACAGTGGTTTGCGTCTTGGAAATCTGCCATGCAGGCCATTTTTGCCCAGTCTCTGTCTTATGGTGGAGTCGTGAACACTGACCTTAATTGAGGCAAGTGAGGCCTGCAGTTCTTTAGACGTTGTCCTGGGGTCTTTGTGACCTCTCGGATGAGTCGTCTCTGCGCTCTTGGGGTAATTTTGGTCGGCCGCCACTCCTGGGAAGGTTCACCACTGTTCCATGTTTTTGCCATTTGTGGATAATGGCTCTCACTGTGGTTTGCTGGAGTCCCAAAGCTTTAGAAATGGCTTTATAACCTTTACCAGACTGATAGATCTCAATTTCTTCTGTTCTCATTTGTTCCTGAATTTCTTTGGATCTTGGCATGATGTCTAGCTTTTGAGGTGCTTTTGGTCTACTTCTCTGTGTCAGGCAGCTCCTATTTAAGTGATTTCTTGATTGAAACAGGTGTGGCAGTAATCAGGCCTGGGGGTGGCTACGGAAATTAAACTCAGGTGTGATACACCACAGTTAGGTTATTTTTAACAAGGGGCAATTACTTTTTCACACAGGGCCATGTAGGTTTGGATTTTTTCTCCCTAAATAATAAAACCATCATTTAAAAACTGCATTTTGTGTTTACTTGTGTTATATTTGACTAATGGTTAAATGTGTTTGATGATCAGAAACATTTTGTGTGACAAACATGCAAAAGAATAAGAAATCAGGAAGGGGGCAAATAGTTTTTCACATCACTGTAGTCTGTCTATACAGACATTGTAACATTAGATGCGCATCACTAACTGCTTCAGACGGGCAAAAATCTTTGTAAATTAAGGCTAGGACTGAAAATTGTTAGGAAAGACTAATGTAACATAGGCTTTACCTGTATGCATCTAAATTGACAACGGTCACTTTTGCAAAAATCTCATTGCTGGATGTGTTAGTTACAACGAAAAATTGACAGTCCAGACAAAATCTGATTGCAACCAAGCAGCCTTTAGTCCATATGTATTAGTTAAATTTAATTAATTCAAGAAGGAGTATGGCATTCTTTGGCAAAATTAATAACAGGACGCTTAAACTGGATGGGTGTAAAATGCAGCCGAGCTCACAATATTACAGGACAGAAACAGAGAGAGAGAGAGAGAGAGACACACACACACACACACACACACAAAAGCACAATGCAGCTTTAAAGCAAAAACAAGACGACAATTCTGAACACTTACTGTCAACTATGATCAGCACATAAACATGTCACCTTAAATTTTTTTCTACATTGAGAAGTTTTGAAAGCGCATAAACACCACCTGATTTTTACGGAGTTATTTTTTCACTACACAGACCCCCTTCAAAGAGCTAGCCACCAATGCATGCATGCACAGTGTAGGCAAAGACCACCTTCAAATGTTTGTTTAGGTCTCTCATTACAATCGGATTCATGGAAAGTGTGTTTTGGTATATTCCAAGTTTTAAACACTTTTAAAAAACCATAAAGAGTGCAATACAAGTATGCGATTCAGATGCTTCTTGGGCATGCAAAATTGCTTTCTGTAATTTAAAATTGTGGTTGATCCAATGAGCAGTTAAACTGAGCATACACAGGACTCTTATCTGATGTCATTACATCAGTGATAACACTTATGGCTGTGACATTGTCAGCAGGGAATTTGTGCACATATATATTATGTAGCTCTGGAAGCACTACTTTGGAGAAATAATGACTGGGTATTGTGTAATGGAAATCAAGATACTCAACCAGTTCTTGAAATCAAGTATCTTCCACAACAAAAAAAGTGGTAGATCATACACAGCAATGAATTCCATCAACTTTTTATAATCTGTCTCAAAATGGTTTGATTTTTCTAGAAACTGATCAACAGACTGACCCTACTGCAGTTTTTGATTTTGTGCAGTGGGGCTGGGTTCTATTCCTTTGCACTAAGAAATTCTATATATTTGTCAAGTTAGCATGTCTTCAAGTGTGCAATTAAGTTCATGTTACTAAAATTTTACACTTGAGTAGTGTTTATGCAAGACTTAGTTAAGCAAATCATACAAATGGCGTTTTATTTCGCTCTCACTTTGGAAAACCTCCACACCACATTTTCAGGTAGTAGTTTAGCATCACCTAAACATCCTTATGAAAGGGCTATCAAATATCGGTTTAAATTTGTCAAATCTAGTCATTAGTCATAGGTTGCTAAAATTTTAACCCATTATGTACAGATATGGAACCCCGGTTCACGAGCAGCTCGGTATACGAGTAATTCGGTTTACGAGCCGCGATCCGAGCAAAACTTCTGCCCGGTTTACGAGGCATGCCCATTTTACGAGCCGAGCTCCAATACGTCACCACTAGTTTCCGCTTCGCCTTTCTTACCCGGAAACCTCTACCCCTTCTACCCAGAGCCATATCATACATATTGGGCATTAACCATGTCTTCAAAGAAGGTAGGAAGTGGAAAGGACAGCAGCAAGAAGAAAAGGATGCTGTCAGTCGAGTTGAAGCAGGAAATTATAGAAAAGCATGAGAGGTGTGTGCGTGTGATGGAACTCGCCAAAATTTACGACCGCAGTACGTCCACGATATGCACAATACTAAAGCAAAAGGAGACCATAAAGAGTGTAAAAGTAGCAAAAGGCATGACCGTAATTACACAGCAAAGGTCGGCTGTCCACGAAGAAATGGAAAACCTGCTGTTATTGTGGATAAAAGAAAGAGTTGGCAGGAGATACGCTTACTGAAACAGTCATAAGCGAGAAAGCTTGCATCATTTACAATGACCTGAAGCAGAAAGAATCATCCACATCTACGGATGTAGTAGAACCAGAATTCAAGGCTAGTCATGGATGGTTTGACAGATTTAAGAAGCGATCAGGCATTCACTCTGTCGTAAGACATGGCGAGGCAGCAAGTGCAGACCAAAAGGCAGCTGGCGAGTTCATCACACGTTTCGCGCAGCTCATCAAGGCAGAATGTTACATTCCCCCAGCAAGTTTTTAATTGTGATGAGGCGGGGCTTTTTTGGAAGAAAATGCCCCGTAGAACATACACATCACAGCAGAGTAGACGAAGATGCCAGGATATAAGCCGATGAAGGACTTTAAAGTGAAGCCATTGCTAGTCTATCATTCAGAGAATCCTCGAGCCTTTAAGACTCACAGGATTCTTAAAGAAAAACTGCACGTAATGTGGCGCGCCAATCCAAAGGCATGGGTTACGCGGCAGTTCTTCATCGACTGGGTAAATCTCTGCTTTGGACCTGCGGTGAAGAAGTATCTTCAAGAAAACAAACTGCCTCTGCAAGCATTACTCGTCCTCGACAATGCTCCAGCCCACCCACCCGGTCTCCATGACAACATCCGGGAAGAATATCAATTCTTAAAAGTCCTCTACCTCCCACCCAACACGACTTCAATCCTGCAACCGATGGATCAGTAGGTCATTTCCAATTTCAAAAAGCTCTACACGAAGCATCTGTTCAAACGATGCTTCGCTGTGACAGAAAATACAGAGCGAACACTCCCGAGAGTTCTGGAAAGAACATTTCAACATCGTGCAATGCCTATGCATGATTGACCTGGCATGGAAAGAAGTGACCAGAAGAACACTGAATTCTGCATGGAAGAAGTTATGGCCTGACGCGGTTGCAACGAGGGACTTTGAAGGATTTGGTCTTGATACCGAGACCAATGTGCCCAACGTAGATCCAGTGCATGAAATCGTGTCCCTTGGCAAGTCGATGGGTCTGCAGGTTGACAAGGGTGATATCAACGAGCTTGTCGAGGAACTCTCAACACAGGAGTTGCTTGAGCTGCAGAACATGCAACGTACGGAGGCTCTGCAAGAGATCAGCGGTAGTGAGGAGGAGGTCGAGACAGAGGAAATTTCGACAAGTGAAATTAAAGAAGTGCTGGGAATGTGGGAGAAGGTTACACGTTTCATTGAAAAGAAACATCCAGAAAAAGTGGCAACTAGTCGTTCTGCAGCAAATTATGATGACCCCTGCTTGGCTCACTTCCGTAAGCTTTTAAAAAGCAGGCAAAAGCAAACGTCGTTCCATAGGTATCTTTATACTAAAACTGAAACTGCTATAAGTGAAGGTGCCGAAAGTGCAGCCAAAAAGGCAAAAACAGATTATTAGCGTTAAAAAAAAATCATACGTACGTAATGTTAAGTGTTAGGCTAAGTTTAAAGTTAAGAAAGTTTATTTTTTTACAATTCTACTGTAAAGTGCAATTTTAGTTTTTTTTGATGTGAAGGTGCTGAAAATGCAGCCAGTCCTCTAGCCTCCCTCCCTCCTTCCTCAGGCGCTCTCCGTTAACAGCAATCGTCTGCTGCCAAAGTAAGGTTACATTTTCTTAAGTTGGTTTATCTTTTATTGAACTATATTTACTAATAAAGTATTTTGATGTTTGTTTCTTATTTAAAACCATGTTTTTTTTCAGTATTTATGATATTTCGGGGACTTTTTGGGAGGGCTGGAACGGATTAATCTCATTTCCATTATTTTAAATGGGGAAAATTCGTTCAGGTTACAAGCTCGGTTCTGGAACAGATTAAACTGGGGTTCCACTGTAGATTACTCTGATATAATACACCCACCCTTAACTATCTTGTCACAAAAATCTTCAGCTTTTCCAGTTATAAATGAAGCTTAGCTGGTCTCAGCCAAGCATCATAAAAGTACATCAAGCTTAAGTTAAAGGTGGTTAAATCCAACATGGAGTGTGAACATTGATCTTTCACTTGACACATTTCATTAAGGCCATACAGCAGTGTTAACGTAATATTTTTCACATGCAAGCATGTTCTTCTAAAGGCTATTAAATCAACACCCATAAAGATTAAAGAATCAGATTTACACAGGGTTTGCTCCTGCAAGTTCTCCTTTAGACCTAAAGGTAAAGAAAGCATGAAATGTACCATACGTACAACAAAGAATACCCGTGCGTTAACTGGTTGTAAACAAAAGGTCAAAGTTCTATTCAAAACCTACATTAAGAAGGAAAAAAAAAACAGATTCACTGTCATTTATATTTTTTATTAAATTGAATACCCAGCTTTCTAGCTATAACGTTTAGAAGAAAGTGTTTGGTCTCTTGGTGGTGAAGCGTGGCTTGTGCTGGCGACGAAGAACTCTGTGTGGCAGAGGGAACTTGATCTTCGAATTCTGGAAAAAAAAGTATCTTTAGTTTAGAATCTGAAATTGAACTATCATAACAAATTTCATGTTAACAGTAGGATTAAACAATTAATGGCCACACCAGTTTAGATTTCTGGGAAGCTACAAGTCTACCCTAGTAACCTTTGATGAATGGTTCCTGTCCTGTACACAACAGTATTTACTAAATAACCTTTTTTTTATTCTTGGAGTATTAAAAATTCAGTGGGAATGTACAAACTCCACATAGGGCCAAGATTCAAACAGTCTTCAGTTCATCAATACATTATAGCAGAGGACAAGGTAAAAACCAGGGTACAACAGGGCCATGTCTAATGAAGAAAAGCCTGAGGAAAAAAAACTGTCATTCCAATAAAAAAGGAATCACCAAGGAACAAGAAACCATGTAGTTGTGAAAAGGACAGTGTTATTCCAATAAAATGGAATTGCACCCATTACCAAGGAACAATAAGTTATGTAGTTATATAGAATGTCCTTAAGAAGTTACTCCAGGGACAAGTTTGATAGAATGGTAACTTGGGACTAAATAAAATTTTAACATGAGTTCTACAGTCCAACACACAGTTCACGGGGTGCCTGTTACATTAAATATTGCCCTTTGCTATTTAAAAGCAACCCAGCGCTTGCCCATGCCATTACATGAGCTAGGCACAGGACTGCATAGAAACACACAAACGGGGTCATTTGCAGTGGGCTATCAGCCTGGAATGATCCCTGTGCTGATCTGGTCTTCCCAATATTTAAGGTAACAAGGCTATCTTTCAGGTTTAGTCCTGTTGCAGTGAGTCGTAGAGCTGCATATTAGCAGCGTACAAAGACTAACTGCAGTTGCTGTTTATACACTTTGGTGACTGTTAGGTTAATTTGGTTATTAGGAAAAGTTGGGCTCATAATGAATGACAAGTATCAGCTCTTCTGTATTATCTATATAACTGTAAAATGAGTTACAGCAAGACCAGATTAATAACTACCCACAGGCCCCAGAGTATCACAAACATATATATATTTACACTCTTTGACCTTTAAATATAATGGTAATGTGAGATTTGAGTCAGCTTTCATTAATGTATGAGCAACTGCATACATGTGTTGTTTAAAGTGCACGAAGTAAAACAAAAAAATTACGGCATTACTTTTTAAATCATATATGCAAAGGTCCAAGGGCAAGCACCCTGGTCACCCTGATGGTAGATCTGCACATGAGTTACAGAGAGACAATTATGCTTCAGGTAGGAGTCTACAGACCTGCTCTGTTGGCAACAATTCCCGCATTAGGGGTTTTGTTGCCTTTTTATTCACTTGATGTGAAAACATTTAAAATAACTGCAAAACTGTAGCTTTTTAATAAGTTTACATGAGGAAAAACTTTCCCTGGGCATGTAATTCATCAAGAAAGGGCAAGACGACAATTGCCAATGTGCCACTGTTAACAGACAATCAGATAGCCAGCTTAGCAAACAGGAGAAACAAGAAACAAAAACATGACTATCTGCAAATTATTTAATGTTTGTACTGATTTAGTGCTGCTATTTTCTGCAACAGCACTCAGACCCAGGATCGACTCGTACCAGAATGATACACTCAGATGTTTCAAATGAGCATTTAAGATCCTGGAATTGATTACAAGTATGACTGTAGAACAGGGTCCCTTTACTACTTGCTCCTTCATTAGCACCACTTGTAAAATCAGAATTGGGAGGCAGTTCAGAGTAGAATTAAAACCTGGATTTGGGTAATGGTGTGTGTGCTTGGTGCATATAAAGAGGCATAATAAAATAGCACCCCCCAATTGACAGGCAGGTTTATTTGTTTACATCCAAAGGGATGCATAAATATTTTTACTTTGATTACCTTGTCTTATATTTATTCCTCTAGTCCTTTTCTAGCAAGTACTTGTTTTTGGAATTTTTGGCCGCCTTGGCATTATTTTACATTTAAAGCCGATTTCAGAGAACTACCCCCTGGATGATGTATGCCAGAGTCCACTCACACACAATTACAATATCATGAAAATACTTCAAAAAAGACATTTTTTTTTTACAAAGTTATAAAGCAATCCAAATTTCAAATCCTGAAAAACTCACATGGAACTGCTTGATGGCAGGTCTGCGGCATTTGTTGGCAGCAATCTCTTCCACTTTCATGATCTGAATGGCATGAGCACGAGCTCTATGGCGAGCACCCATGTCTCGATCTAGGCAGAAAAAATAAAAACTATAGTAAACACCTTGATTTATGGCCTGGGCAGCTTACATCACAGAGGGTACACTGAATTCAACACATTTTACAGGAGAATGTCAGGATGGTGGTCAGTCACTTATAGCTTAATAGCACTGAGAAGATGTCGCGAGACAATGACCTGAAACAGAAGTAATTTTTCCAGCCTGGACTAAGAAGTACTAAACAATGACCACAAAGAGATACAATTGTTTGTGTGTTATATATTTTAATCAGACTTTGTCTAGGACTGTGACTAAAGACAGATCACATTCTTAATCAACAATTAATGCAGACATTCAGGTACTTCCAAAGTGATCAAAAACATTTCCTAGATTCCTTTAAAATTTACTATATGTACAATCATAGTAAATGTTAAAATGTCACTTAACAGCCCAAAGTAGCAAGCAGCAATTGCACTAATGCAATTGGGAAGATGTAAAGGTGTGAATACTCCAACCATAACAAAAAATAATAAAACATTCAACCAAAAGTGCAAATGTATTTGAAATGAAACTTCAGTCACATGCAACAAAGAGTGAGTTCATGACTAGCAGCAGAAGATGGAAAACTTTTTGGACTATTTGATTTGTAAAACCTTTAAAATACAAACCACAACAGCAGCAGAAAAAAAAACACTAACATAAAACATATTTTATAGTTTTAGACAAACTAAACATATACAATTTAAACATTAAGTTGTTACATGTTAGTATTAGTGAGGCCACAAAAATGTAAAATGCATTTTGGTGTTTCCATCAGAAACCTTATCTTGATCCGAGGGCAAATTGTCATCAAGTGTAGACCTCCAACACAGCAAATATGCCAAAAATGGGTTTGATTACCACCGATTATGGATGGCCAATATGAAAAACACACCGGCATTAAGACACTAGGCTGAATAATTTGCTGTCAAAAAGAATAGAGCGGTCCAGATCTAATTATGCAATTTTCATTAAGCTGTAACTTAAGTTTATTACATAGAAAAATCACCCGTGATTTACACTTAGTGTACAGACAAATTTAGAATAAAATTAACAGGAAATTGAATAACTTAAATTTTATTTAATTTTAAGCTAAACACACTGAGACCAATGAAGTAAACAAACTGTAGAGATGGACAAAATTGGGTAGCTTAATGTACCTGTCCATGTCATCCTTTACAGATGTAGAAAAGTGTGTGTTCATTTTTCTCTTCTTCATCCAGCATGTGCTCTTGTATGGCAAACATTCAGTTAGCTATGTTCAATTTTAAATGTGACTGAATGTATGCATGCACTTGTGTGCGTGTGTATATGTATATTTAAAAAAATGATGCATCTCAAATTACTGGTGCACAAATTTTGTAAATCAATAGGTTGCAGTCCCAAGACTAAACACAGTTGACTACAAAAAATTAAAATCCTACAGCAGTTACCGTTGGACCAAACAGGACCAAAAAATAAAAACGGGCCTACAGCAAGGCAAACAACGCAACTTTTTTTTGAAGATATTTTTCCAGAAATTATTGCCATATATAAAGTAAAAAAAATGTAGTCCCTTGAATTCACTTTCGAAAGCACAGCGGCCTACGAAAGGCGACAAGGCACATTTAATCTGTGCACAACAGGCAAGAGCATTATACAATTGAAATAATGATCTTTGGGTTTAGTGTGCACTTCAAAACTTGCATGTCACAAAGACAAATAAAAACTATTAAACCGAAAAAGTGTAAAGGATTAAAAATGACAAATCACAGGTTACTTGCCAATTAATTTATTTATCCATTCCATAGCCTGCATGCCTACATTGCCTTTAATTGTTGTGTTCTAAAGAACAGCTGCTTCTAACATGCTGATACTAATCCCTAGAATGAGCTTTACTTTCAAAAACAACACTTCCGCTCAATATGCAAAAAAGCCATTATTCTGACAGAAATGTAGTAAAAGGAAAGCAAGAAGCTTGGTAGAAGCAATACATAACTATGATTAACACAATATATAATCCAGACCTATCTGGAAACACTTAAGATACATGTATAGTGACTATTATAATTAGTCAACCTACATTTTAACTGTGCAAAAACACTATTTAAAGAGAACATTAGCATACTGTCCAACATTTATAGATATAGTATGCCTACACTGACCTAAAATATTAATCACAGATTTAAAGAATTATATATATATATATATATATATATATATATATATATATATATATATATATATATATATATAAAAATAAATAAACTACAATCCAGGTTGTGATAATAGGTAGCATGCAAAGTTTGGAAACAGGTCAATCCAACATAAATACAGACAAGAGATTATAATTGTGAAAAGTATTTTCAATTTTGTGTAAGGAGCTGCTGTGTGTGATGTTCTTTTGCTCAGATTCTTCCTGTCACACTATGCCACAAGCAGTAACAGTGGGGAAGCTTTCAACATGAATTTGATTTTTGTCTATTCCATACTGTTTCCAAAAAAGCTATACTAGGTTCCAACATCTCAAAGTCTTCCTATGTTGTTTTCTATTAGTTTGAATTATTATGTAATAAGTAATTAAAGGTTTGTATGATGCTTTATAATGAGGAGTGCCGACTCTCTGGGGCAGTTTACTTTTGCTACTGCTAAGGAAAGAGAAATAAAAAAATTGTGGTCTGAGACATGATTAACTCAGAAATCACAGTGCCACTACCTCACAGTTTCAAATCATGTGTACCTACTACACAATATAGACAGAAGGCTATGAGGTCTATAAATTTCACCTGTATGAGAATGTTTTATTGTAAATGAAAGGCAAAAATAAAACAAAGTCACAAATCAATTTAACTAGACATGAAAATGTCCCAATATGCTAAAGAAGAGGATCAGCTATGGCTGTACCCTTGCAAAAGTGTGGACGTCATACCCAGAGTTTCCATAATTGGTTTTGCCCCTGTTGACTTTACTTAGAAGCAAGGATGGATAAATAAATTGTGGTTTACAGTTTGCTACTTTAAAATGGCTTTATTCATCAGAGTGAACCTCGTGACACTATCAGACAGTATTACCACCTTAAAATCCATGAGCAGATTCAGAATGGGTCCCATTTTTGCTAAAGAAATCAGATACCCAGATTGGCCATGAAAATCTTTACTGGTACACCTGTAACCGAACTATCATTTTAACAGCAGAACAAAAAAAAAAAAAGTACACTGAACTTTGCAAATAACCTCATAAAGAAACATTTATATTAAGCAAAAGATTGTTACTTAGAGAGAAGTGGGCTATAAATGTTCATAGCATTATTTACCATCGATAAAATACCAAATGTATACTTCTAAAGCATTAAAGAAAATGACTGATGTATTTTAAAACATTTATCAAACATATGGAAGATTTCTGACTCACAGCACTGAGTGACAGCTCCAGCAGTTGTAAGATCTCGATACTCTCTGTACATGTTGTGGGTGCCGCTACGAGAATCGTAACGTAGCCAGATGCCAAAATTCTTCACCTTCAAAGGGGATTTCTCATAAACCTGTAAATAAATGTAATATTTTTCACACTATGCACTAATACAGGAAACCCTATTTCAAAATACTTACAAATTACTAATGGTGTACAAAATTAAAAGCAATTCCACACAAAAAAACAAGCACATCAATACCCAAAATTGTTCATTTTAACTCAGTGGGTTGCAAGAGAGAAAAGAAAAAAAAAAAAAAAAAAAAACACTACTCAAGAAAGGCCACATCAAGTCTTGCTTGAGTTTTGCCAACCATGAAGATTGTAAAAAGGTGTTATGGTCCAATAAGACCACATTGGAACCACCTGGCCTCAACACCAAATGGTACACCTGGAGGAAGCCCAAACAGCTCACCATCTAAAACACAATATATCTACGGTAAATCATGTGGGGATGTTTCTCTGCAAAAGGGACTGAGGCACTTGTCAGGGTAGAAGGAAAAATGGATAGGATAAAACTACTGTCAAATTCTTGAAGAAAATCTGCTGCCCCATGCCAGAAAGTTGAATAGGGGAACAAGGTTCACATTTCAAAATGACAATGACCCAAAGCATACAGCAAAATTGACCACGCAATGGCTGAAGGAAACAATTAATGTCCTTGTGTAACCTAGTCAGAATCCTGACTAAAAATCTATTGTAAAATCTGTGGAATGATATGATGTTTTACAGTCCACAAACAGTCATCATACAATTTGACTGAGCTTGAACAGTTCTGTATAGGCAAGTGGGCAAATAAAGTTGGTACAGAAGTATCCAGTCAGACTCATGGCTGTAATTAAAGTAAAAGATAGATCCACAAGGTACAGTTACCATGATGGGATTTGGGTGATCCTTTATCAATTCAATCTATCAGTTTATTTTTCTGAAATTATGTTTATGTATCTTTGTCTTGGATGTTACAGGTTGCATTGTGCGTTTGCATTTTAGGCTGTAAAGCAGGGTTTTTCAACCAGTGTGCCTCAGCACTGTATTGTGCCCTGAAAATAGTGTAGTGCAGTCTGGGTCTGATCCTGTGAGGGACAGGCTCTGCAGGTGGTCAAAACCTGTCTGAGGAAGACAGGAAAACCAGAAGGAGCTTGCATAAAAGCAGCTCTCAATCACTATGTTAAAGCACTTTGGACATGTCTCCTCAATCCTACGGTCCATCTGCCCGAGTGTGTGGTCGTCAGTGGGCCTCACAGTGGATAGTGGGCATACAAGTTGACTCGGAGGCAGAGAGGGGTGGGCAAAGGAATGAAGCAGCTGGGAGATGCCACCGAAGTGCTCAATAAGTGCTAGGTCTGTCAATTCTGATCTCTAAACTGCTTTTTTTACCGGCTTCTCTGGTAATCCCATCCCTTTGGACAACTGAGTATGTGTGTGAGATTTTGGGTTTGTGGTTAGTAAAATAGTGGTGTGCCTTAGGAAGGTTTTGGCTACAAAGTGTGCCACCACAGAAAGAAAGCTGGGAAACAGTGTTGTAAAGCAACAAAATGTTTTCAAGGGGGCAATTATTTTCTATTCTGTACAACATTGTAACAATAGCAGCATAAAACACTAAATAAAGTAATACAGGAAACAAAAAGCTTTAAATTAGAACAGACAATAAACCAGGAAAGAAATACAAAACATTACAAAAAACCCTGAACAAATAATTGGTGGTACAAATACAAATCGTACAACAAATCATGTTAAGCACCTGGACAGGAGGGCTAAACTAAAAGAGTCAGAATGTCAGGACAAGTTAAATGCTTTCCTGAAAAAAACAAATTTGAAGATGTTTTATTTTAAAAGAAAGAACACATTAATTCAGCTAATCTCATTATTTAAAGTGGTTGTTCCAAAGTCTGGGTGCAAGAGAACTGAAGATGGCTTAAAATTGTGTGTTCTGTGATTTAAATCAATTAGTAAGAAAGAAACATTTTTCCCGGTAAAAGCATTAGGATTTTCACTCATTTTTCCCACATCAATGCACATTCAGTTCCAACTTGCATATAAAGTGGGTTTCATGTAAAACAAAATGTATTTTCAACCAATGGCACATTGTAAATGTTAACACTGTTGAAAGGATTTATATGCTAAATGCTCTATATACTAAACTTAAGTTGGGTCTGTTAAGATTTTCACAATGTTACAGCAAAGACTCACCTTAATTGGGAAAACATGCTTGAACTCCGAAAGCAGTGTTATAATAAAATCAAGTACTCTGACACACTACAAATTACTTTCTTTCAAACTGAAGCTGAAAGCACTTCATGGCGAATTTATACAACTTTTAGAAGTCACAAACTGATATAATCAAATAAAAAGTGGTGCAGCACGAAACCTTCACAAGAAATCATTTAAACTTTGTTACATTTTTCGTGAGCCCCCTTCACCCAGAATAGATAAAAGTTCATCCCCAAGTAAGCTATAGTGAAGCTCTGTTGTCAAAAGAAAAGGCAGACACATTCCAGGAAAAAGGAAAAAAAAAAAAACCCTCATGTTTCATTAATAATGAACTACGTATCTGAGAACAGAACAGTCAACACACTTTATGTACGAATGTATACTTTCTTAAAAAAATAAGTTAAAGGCTGACAAGCAATTGAAGGTAGTGTACAATCAATTACGTTCATATCCAAAAAAATACAAAGCACTAAGATATCAATTATTGGATCGCAGCTGTACTAAAAATAACTCATCTCACACATACCAACCCAGATTTAAATATTGATCATGTACCAAGGTGTGTTAAATTCCTAAACAGAGTACAGTGATCCCTCGCTATATCACGCTTCGACTTTCACGGCTTCACTCTATCGCGATTTTTTTTGTCATACACGATTACGTCACTACGCATGAGCTTTCTGAGAACTTTTATCTAAGCCCTATGATGGCTCCTAAACGTGCTGCTTTTTCTAAGCCTTCTGACAATAAAACTAAGCGCCGGAGGAAGATGCTTACTATCCAGGAGAAGGTGAAACTCTTGGATATGATCAAAGATGGCAATACCCTACAAAAGCCTCCTCACGCATATGAAAAGACAGTGCCAGCAACTGCCTATCAAGATGTTCTTCAGCCGCGCACCCAGACACCCACTGCCTACTCCTAGTACTCCTTCAGCGGAAGAAAACAAAGCACCTGCTGAAGATACTGCATCACCTCTGAAAACTCTCCTACTGAGGTCGTGCCTTCATAGGTTAGTGGCTGTGTGCAATTAAATGTACAGTACAATAATTACTATAGAAAAGTGGTTGGGATTGTCCTTCCTGTGAGTGCAAAGGGTAGCGGTATTCCAATTATTACAGACTAGCTACTTGTGGCTTGAGGTACGAAGCAACGTGATGTGAGCAGAGTTCTGGTGCTGTCACCGTTCCCTTGCTTTTGTGCGATGCGCTGGAAAAATAGACAAAATTATGTCTTAGGAAATAATTAATGTTGATGGAGTACAAATGCCTCACCGCGTAGTAAATATCAGGGGATATGGTGCTTGCTTATTCTCATCTATAGCTTATTTAGTGCATGAAACTCTGTCTTTAGCGGTACAGATTCGGGCTGACATTGTACAACTTTGGACAGGCACTTGAGGTGATAAAAAAAAAATGTTATGAATGGGCACTTTGATGTTCTCATTCTCTACACTTACATGCCTGATGTACACATGGAGCGCACAAAAATTGAGGATAAAAGTCGGTCGCCTTAAAAGGCGAGTGCGCCTAGTAATATGATATTTTTCTAACGTCTAATATGTCTTATTTTCTCTTATTTTGTCTAATATATTGGGTAATACGAGTGTAATGGTGACTAAAGGGTGTTATTTCATGTCTAGAGGGCTCTAATGTTAAAAAATGTATTTAGAAGGTCGTAAACAGGTTTTCTATACTCTAACTGCGAAAATATTCGATTTATAAATAAAGAATCCTACTTCGCGAAAATTCATTTATCACAGTAGAGTCTGGAACGGATTAACCGTGATAAACAAGGGTTCACTGTATTCCAACCTTACTGTAGATTGTTTAAATACTCAAAATCAATTTCCACAGATACATGGAGAATAATTCAAAGTACTAAATCTATTAAGCTGGCAATTCTTTGCTAGTACAGCTTCAAGTTTAAGTATAGTCAAATAAAAACTGATGAATTAACAGCAATACGGTACAGAAATGTAAAGCCAACTTTAATATAAAAAAATCAGGACTATTAGTCTTTCATGACCAGAGTACTAATGTTGTATCCAGCTAATTTTCACCCCAATTAACTGTACTTATCTTTACAGTTTATTCTGAAAAAGAAATGTGATATATAGGTATTACAACAGAACAGAGTTTTCCCAAATTAAAATTTGGCTCCTTTTTTAAAAATGTCAAACCCTGAATTCACTTTCAACTGCACATCAGCATGTGAAAGGCGACAAGGTACCTTTTTTTGTCTGCACAGTAAGCAAGATCACAACACATGTAATGATCTTTGGGTTTTGTGTGCATTCCATACATTTAGCCCCCGTGTGAAAGACATACAATGTCAAAACGTCTTGAATATAATGAAATATTAGCAAATCTCTGCAATACTTTACCTGCCCACAGTAGACAATTTCCCCTGAAGCCTTCTTCATTTTTCTTAACTGTGAAACAAAGTACCAGAAACGGGACTTTGCAACCACATGGTTGGGGGCAAAAATGCGCATACGATAGAGAGGTGGAGTTGGTTTCTTGGGTGAAGGCAAGAGACGCCCAATTACCTTGTACTCCCGAAGCTAAGGAATAAAGAAAAATATTTAATATTTTCTAGAATCAAACAGAATTTCAAAATCCATCTTTCAACAGCATGTCATTTCAATGACTTACTCAGCACAGGCAAAAAATGAGAAAAAAGAAAGCTAAAATTATGAAAAACTTGTAAAATACAATTAACTGATAATAAAAATGAGAAATGACAGAGCCAACAGGAGACCCATGGCTGGCAAACTCAGAGCCTGGAAGGCTGAAGCAGCTACCGGGTATCAGTCCAAACTACTTTAATTAGTAGACAATCACTGCTGCTGGCAATATTTAATTCATTTGTCTTAAATCCGACTTATTTTTAAAATTCAGCGCCTTTAACAGCTCCAATACTGAGATGCAAAGCCAGAGCCTAACGATGACAAGCTAACTTGATCCCACTTGCACCCCCTGTGTCCATGACATATGTTTTAAACAAATTTTTTGAAAAGTGAAGTACTGCGAAATATTGATTATGTTGAGGTTGGCAAAATATTTCAATGTCGTTCTCAGGGGAAATAAGAAAAGTTTTGCAAATGCTTTTTGGCAGACAGCAATGGCAAGGCATTGAAACAGCAAGAATAACTTTCTAATATCAAAAGGAGCAAAAAAAAAATGGAGGCCCTCCAGAAACTTTGACACCTGACTGACACCTTTTGGCTTAATTTTGATCTCATCTGAGTGGCTGTTGGTAAAGGGGGAAAGGAAAAATAAACAATGAAGAGGTTCTGAAGCTTAATAAGCAATTCAAAGAAAATGTATAGCAAAAACCATTCAGCTCGGGACGCCAACAGGTATACTAACTAAACAGATAAAGACCTTCCAAGCCCCGAACGGACATCCCTGCGCCAACCAGCAAGAGTGTTACCTTGGACTAGTTTCCATAAAATATTTCTATATAAATAAGCAGTGTTCTTTTATTTGAAAGAAAAACAAAAAAAAAACAAAATGCTTACTACTGACATGTGCCACTCTAGAACAAAAAGACCATTTAATGAAGAGTAACGCGTTTTCATTAACTTTCTTATAATTAAGATATCTCATATTGGACAAATCTCGCCGGCCATGGATGAACTGATACCCAATGGTGCACACCAAATATTCTGACAGCTAGATATTCGGTTTTTCCTCCGAACACAAAGTACATGCTGGCTTAACATTTAATTCTTAAATTGCCGGTAAAACAAAACCGTGCGCACGCGCCCTCAACAGACCGAGGTTTTACGCAAATTGCTCGCCGGCGTTGAGTTTGGAAATGTTGGCAGCTTTTAGTCTGGAGATGTACGCAAACTGTCTTGTTCTCCGTGATCTCTGTAACCGTAAAAAATGGATACACAAACGGATAGACGAATTGATCTACTACACCAAATTTGTTATTTCCAATCACTGGCACTGTAATGGAACAATGATTATAATCGGCGTCGCACAGAACGAATCACGATTGTATTATATGACATATATAACCTACTATGTTTTCGTTCTAGGCGTCTTACGACTGCGTTGTGTTCTACCCGCAGAAGTTAGAACTGGCCTGCGCGTTCATAAAGCGGTTACTGAGCTATTCCGAATAGATGAGACCATACAAATTTACATTTATAAATGTCTGTGCAAAACGAAAAAATATATAGGAAAAGGGAAAAGTACTTCAAGCTACCTATACTATTAACTCCACAGAGGTGAATTAGCAGAAAAAACGTTTCAGTGCTTCCAGCACATGGTATTTCTACTACTCCGCCATGTTGTCATCAGACACGGTGGAAGAATAAAACCGTAATTCTAACTCGACTAATACATAATCTCACCCAAACTCAATCGAACTGTCTAATATGCTGCCTTATGTAAAACCACAATTGAATATAAAGTCAGGGCTCCTACAGAAAACACAAAAAATAAACAGTACGCACAACTCCAGACGCCTTCATGGTGCCTCTATCCCGCTGCCACCGTCGAAGAGGAAGAGGCGGTGGCAACCGGTGGCCTACGTCACCTGCGCCGGAACTGAGGCGGCCTTCACCTCACGTCGCTCATTGGTGTTTAACGTCATCGTTTCTCCTACATGATTTGTCCAAACATGGTGTCAATCATTAATAGTCAGCGATGCGTTTTCGTGCAACAAAACCCGTAACTGGACAACAGTACTGTTAATGTACGAGGTTGTATCCTATGTGATCATTCTTAGGCGGTGTGGAATGGGTGGAGAATAGTGTCTGGAGTTATTTGTGACAGACGGATATCAGCAATGAAAGGGAAGGTTTACGGGACAGCAGTGAGGCCAGCTATGTTATATGGGTTGGAGACGGTGGCACTGACTAAAAAGCAGGAGACAGTGCTGGTGGTGGCAGAGTTAAAGATGCTAAGATTTGTATTGGGTGTGACGAGGATGGATAGGATTAGAAATTAGTACATTAGAGGGACATCTCAGGTTGGAAGGTTGAGATACGTAGTCAGAGAGGCGAGATTACGTTGGTTTGGACATGTGCAAAGGAGAGATGCTGAGTGTAATTGGGAAAAGGATGATAAGGATAGAGCTGCCAGGGAAGAGAAAAAGAGGAAAGCCTAAGAGAAGATTTATGGATGTGCCGAGAGAGGACATGCAGGTGGTGGGTGTAACAGAGCAAGATGCAGAAGACTGGAAGATATGAAAGAAGAAGATCCGCTGTGGCGACCCCAAATGGCAGCATACGAAAGAAGAAGAATACAGTATTAGAAATAAAATGTCGCCTAACGCCTTTGTCGAAATGTTAATTAAATATGACCTGTCTAAAACTGCCTAATAATCAAATTAGCTGATATTTTTAGATATCTCAACAGAACACTGGAATACATCAAAGTTCTATCGGCTCTTCATTTAAGCCTCGGAATCTGAGCATTATCTATCCAGTGCCCCAGATATCATTTCCCTAATGCTGGGGCCATTAGAATCGACTCAACCAAAAATAAAAAGGTCATCTTACTTTAGAAACTATTAGTGACTTTCAATAATAGCCTAGAATGGTACCCAGTTGGGTCCACAGGTCGAATCCTGATTAATTAAGCCTGAACCATAAGTGTGCCGTTCAGGGGACACTACCGTGTTTTTATTCGTTTATTCTACTTAGATGAATTGTCAATAAATGGATCCATGATTTATTTATGTAGTACTATTACATGCACTATCAAAATCGCTTTGCACAGCAAACAGGATTACTATATAATATAGTATATAGTAATTACAATTAAATAGTTATACCGCTAGTGTAATGAAAGTGAGTATGCAAGTTTGACTGACTTGATATGATATATATGATATATGATGAGCATGTAATGGCCCTAAATTGTAGACTTGTGGGACTCAATGTAATTGCTTTCCGACGCGGGATTCATTTTCAGTATTGCAGGTGGGAGCAGGCGGTCCACACCTGTATGCGGGAGGGAGCTAGAGCTTGGGAAAATTACACACACATATACACTCACCTAAAGGATTATTAGGAACACCTGTTCAATTTCTCATTAATGCAAATTATCTAATCAACCAATCACATGGCAGTTGCTTCAATGCATTTAGGGATGAGGTCCTGGTCAAGACAATCTCCTGAACTCCACACTGAATGTCAGAATGGGAAAGAAAGGTGATTTAAGCAATTTTGAGCGTGGCATGGTTGTTGGTGCCAGACGGGCCGGTCTGAGTATTTCACAATCTGCTCAGTTACTGGGATTTTCATGCACAACCATTTCTAGGGTTTACAAAGAATGGTGTGAAAAGGGAAAAACATCCAGTATGCGGCAGTCCTGTGGGCGAAAATGCCTTGTTGATGCTAGAGGTCAGAGGAGAATGGGCCGACTGATTCAAGCTGATAGAAGAGCAACTTTGACTGAAATAACCACTCGTTACAACCGAGGTATGGAGCAAAGCATTTGTGAAGCCACAACACGCACAGCCTTGAGGCGGATGGGCTACAACAGCAGAAGACCCCACCGGGTACCACTCATCACCACTACAAATAGGAAAAAGAGGCTACAATTTGCACGAGCTCACCAAAATTGGACAGTTGAAGAACGGAAAAATGTTGCCTGGTCTGATGAGTCTCGATTTCTGTTGAGACATTCAAATGGTAGAGTCAGAATTTGGCGTAAACAGAATGAGAACATGGATCCATCATGTTATCATCCTTGTTACCACTGTGCAGGCTGGTGGTGGTGGTGTAATGGTGTGGGGGATGTTTTCTTGGCACACAGTAAAGTGGAAAACTTTAATTCTAAAGTAAGAGCTGCTTTTGACATCGTTGCACCTGAAAAGACAGTTAAAAAATCTTCTAGTATTGTTATTCCATGGAAGACCCAAACAGTGTCTGATTTAAAAAGAACATGTCGTAGAGCTGAGCGTAAATGAAGGAAAACTCAACTAACTATCCATTATTATATATTGAAGTTTAAAATAACAGAATACAATAACACAGTCCGCCTTGAGAGGTGCTGCTATTTCTCTAATATTATAAATAACAATGTAGTAATCCCAGAGTCTTATTTTCTACAATTGATCGTCTGTTAAACCCAGGTAACACAAAGGAATGCCCCCAGAATACTTCCAGTGAAACCTGTGAGAACATTGCTATATTTTTCAATCAAAAAATTAATGATATTAGAGATAACATAGTATATCTCCCCAACACTGCAGAACCTCCAAAGCCCGGTACTCCATTATAAACAAATTAAATGCTTTCACCAGGATAGATTTACCTGAATTACATAGTATAATCTCTCAACTGAAACCCTCCACCTGCGTCCTTGACCCAATACCAACAAGGTTTTTCAAAGAAATATCAGGCGTGCTAATTGATAATATTCTTGACATAGTTAATTCGTCATTAGATATGGGGGTCTTCCCAGACTGTCTTAAGACTGCTGTAGTTAAACTCCTGCTCAAGAAAAATAATCTTGACCCCTCTGCCTTTGAAAATTTTAGACCCATCTCTAACCTGCCCTTCTTAAGTAAAATTCTAGAGAAGGCAGTCATTATGCAGTTAAATGACCACCTCAATAAACATGCTATTCTTGATAAATTTCAGTCAGGCTTCAGAACAAATCACAGCACAGAAACTGCACTCGTTAAAGTAGTAAATGACTTGCGGGTAAATGCAGACAGAGGCCATTTATCTGTTCTCATCCTCTTAGATCTGAGTGCTGCATTTGACACCATTGATCATAATATTCTTAGAAATCGCCTTAGTCAATGGGTGGGCCTCTCTGGCAGTGTCTTAAATTGGTTTGAATCCTACCTGGCAGGTAGAAAATTCTTTGTTAGTTGTGGTAATCACATCTCAAAGACACATGATATCCGATATGGTGTTCCACAAGGCTCTATCCTGGGTCCGCTGCTCTTCTCAATCTACATGCTTCCGTTAGGTCAGATTATCTCAGGTTACAACGTGAGCTACCACAGCTATGCTGATGACACACAGCTGTACTTATCAATAGCACCTGATGACTCCGATTCTTTCGATACACTAACACAATGTCTTACTGGTATTTCTGAATGGATGAATAGTAATTTTCTCAAACTAAATAAAGAGAAAACTGAAATTTTAGTAATTGGCACTAATGGATTTAATGAGGTTATCAGAAATAAACTTGATGCATTAGGATTAAAAGTTAAGACGGAAATAAACTGTTGACTGTAATCTGAATTTTAAATTGCATATTCATCAGACCACTCGGACAGCATTTTTTCACTTAAGAAACATAGCAAAAGTTAGACCTCTTATATCATTGAAAGATGCTGAGAAATTAATTCACGCTTTTGTTTTCAGTAGACTAGATTACTGTAACGCACTCCTCTCAGGACTACCCAAAAAAGACATAAATCACTTGCAACGAGTGCAGAATGCAGCTGCTAGAATCCTAACTAGGAAAAGAAAATCCGAACACATTTCTCCAGTTTTGATGTCACTACACTGGTTGCCTGTGTCATTCAGGATTGACTTTAAAATTCTGCTTATGGTTTATAAAGCCTTAAATAATCTCGCTCCATCTTATATATCGGAATGTCTGACACGTTATATTCCAAATCGTAACCTCAGATCCTCAAATGAGTGTCTCCTTATAATTCCAAAAGCTAAACTTAAAAGAAGTGGTGAGGCGGCCTTCTGCTGTTATGCACCTAAAATCTGGAATAGCCTGCCAATAGGAATTCGCCAGGCTGATACAGTAGAGCAGTTTAAAACACTGCTGAAAACACATTACTTTAACATGGCCTTTTTATAACTTCACTTTAACTTAATCCTGATACTCTGTATCATAATAACTATTCATAGTGGCTCCAAAATCCGTACTGACCCCTACTCTCTTTTCTGTTTCTTTTTCCGGTTTCTTTGTGGTGGCGGCCTGCGCCACCACCACCTACTCAAAGCATCATGATGCACCAACATTGATGGACTGAAAGCCAGAAGTCTACGTGACCATCATCATCAAGTCCTTCCATGAAAACCCTAAATACAAAGAGGACTGTTTGATTTATGTTAGGTAGATTGCCCAGAGGGGACTGGGCGGTCTCTTGGTCTGGAATCCCTACAGATTTTATTTTTTTTCTCCAGCCTCTGGAGGAGTTTTTTTTTTTTTTCTGTCCACCCTGGCCATCGGACCTTACTTATTCTATGTTAATTAATGTTGACTTATGTTTATTTTTTATTGTGTCTTCTATTTTTCTATTCTTCATTTTGTAAAGCACTTTGAGCTACTTTTTTTTGTATGAAAATATGCTATATAAATAAATGTTGTTGTTCTTGTTGTTGTTTAGGCCCCTTAGTGCCAATTGGGCATCTTTTAAATGCCATGGGCTACCTGAGCATTGTTTCTGACCATGTCCATCCCTTCATGACCACCATGTACCCATCCTCTAATGGCTACTTCCAGCAGGATAATGCACCATGTCACAAAGCTCGAATCATTTCAAATTGGTTTCTTGAACATGACAATGAGTTCACTGTACTAAAATGGCCCCCACAGTCACCAGATCTCAACCCAATAGAGCATCTTTGGGATGTGGTGGAACGGGAGCTTCGTGCCCTGGATGTGCATCCCACAAATCTCCATCAACTGCAAGATGCTATCCTATCAATATATGCCAACATTTCTAAAGAATGCTTTCAGCACCTTGTTGAATCAATGCCACGTATAATTAAGGCAGTTCTGAAGGCGAAAGGGAGTCAAACACCGTATTAGTATGGTGTTCCTAATAATCCTTTAGGTGAGTGTATATATATATATATATATACTGCTCAAAAAATTAGAGGAACACTTTTTAAATTGATCTGGTCAGTTAGGAAGCTGAGGAGGTTGTTAAATCAGTTTCAGCTAGAGGGGCAACAATGACACGACCCCAAAAACAGGAATGGTTTAACAGGTGGAGGCCGCTGACATTTTTCCCTCCTCATCTTTTATGACTGTTTTCTCACTAGTTTTGCTTTTGGCTATGGTCAGTGTCACTACTGGTTGCACGAGGTGATACCTGAACCCTACAGAGGTTGCACAGGTAGTCCAACTTCTCCAGGAAATAACATCAATACGTGCCATTGCCAGAAGGTTTTCTGTGTCTCCCAGCACAGTCTCAAGGGCATGGAGGAGATTCCAGGAGACAGGCAGTTACTCCAGGAGAGCTGGACAGGGCCGTATAAGGTCCTTAACCCATCAGCAGGACCAATATCTGCTCCTTTGGGCAAGGAGGAACACTGCCAGAGCGCTACAAAATTAATTCCAGCAGGCCACTGGTGTGAATGTCTCTGACCAAACAATTAGAAACAAACTTCATGAGGGTTGCCTGAGGGCCAGACATCCTCTAGTGGGCCCTGTGCTCAATGCCTGGCACCATGGAACTCGATTGGCATTTGCCATAGAATACCAGAATTGGCAGGTCCACCACTAGGGCCCTGTGCTTTTCACAGATGAAAGCAGGTTCACTCTGTCACAGACGTGAAGGGGTCTGGAGATGCAGTTGAGAACATTATGATTGCCTGTAATATCGTTCAGCATAACTGGTTTGGTGGTGGGTCAGTGATGGTTTGGGGAGGCAAATCCATGTACGGACGCACAGACCTCTACAGGCTAGACAATAGCACCTTGACTGCCATTAGATATCGGGATGATATCTTTAGACCCTTTGTCTGACCCTATGCTGGTGCAGTGGGTCCTGGGTTCCTCCTGGTGCACAACAATGCCTGGCCTCATGTGGCGAGAGAATGCCGGCAGTTCCTGGAGGATGAAGGAATGGATACCATTGACTGGCCACCACGCTGGCCTTACCTAAATCCAATTGAACACCTCTGGGACATTATGTTTTGGTCCATCCGGCGCCACCTTGTTGCACCCCAGACTATCCAGGAGCTCATTGATGCCCTGGTCCAGATCTGAGAGGAGATCCCCCAGGACCCCATCTGTTGTCTCATTCGGAGCATGCCCCAACGTTGTCAGGCATGCATAAAAGCACATGGGGGCAAACTACTGAGTACTCATTCGAGTACTCATTGGAGTTGTTGCAATGAAATTTTGGGAAAATGGCCTAGCCTGCTGCATCATTTTATCACTTTGGTTTTCAGGGTGTCCTTGAATTCAGCCCTTTGTAGGTTGATAATTTTCAGATTGTCAAATGATGTGGAATCCTTTTGTTCCTAACACATTACCCAGTCCATATTAGTATAGATATCCAGCATGATTTTTTCTAATTGAGATCTGATGTGCTTTCAGAATGTTCTTTTAATTGTTTTGAGCAGTTTATATATACTAGCCAACCCACAGCGTACCATGCGCCGCATAATCAGACCGGTTTTTTAATGATTTTTAAGCACAAGGAGAAAATTAACATTTGAAAAATCGGAAATGTAATAAATCAGCAAGAAAAGCAACATTGTAACAATGCACGGAATGAACCAACACACAATCGTCCGTGACTGAAAACTGGAGGACCTCCATCACGCCTTCTCCTGCCAGATGGGGGAATGGGGGTGCACGGCGATCAGGCGTGGAGGGTGGAACAGGAGAAGAGGAGAAGGACGTCCATTTCGCTTCCTCCGTCATGCTAGTCTGCTGATTTCTCGTTCAGTATGCACTGCCTGCTCATGTGGCCACCTCCAACTCGTCACTTGAGTCGTTGTCGTCTTTGCACGTCCAGATGCATCTGTGACTCACGTAGACTTTTCATTGCTCTGTGCTTATTTTGGCTGCTTTTCTATATATAATCCAACAAGACACCCAACCACGGTAGTAGCAAGGTAGGAGGGGGGTGTGTACAAAGGGTAGGGACGTAACCAGTGGGAGCGTATGAGTCGCACTTAGTGGGAATTCCACGGTTTGCGCCGGGTAGACACACGCTCAATCTCATGCATAATTATTTATTGAATGCTAAACACTTCTGGAAAGACATGGTTTTCTAAAACGGGTTGGTGTGAGAATACAACAGTAAGCGAATGAAAAGATTGGACTCTGGAGAGAGCAAAATACAACACAATAGTGAACCTGCGGCATAACAAACGCAGCATAATTATTTATCGATGGTTGAACACTTCTGGAAAGACACAGTTGTCTAAAAAGGGAGGGTTTGAGGATACAACAGAAAGTGAATGAAAAGATGGAACTCTGGAGAGAGCAACATATAATTGTCCATGAGTGAAGAAAACGCATGTTTGTCGCGGATGCGAATTGCTGTATGTAGCGTGTAAAACAGTTTGCCATGGTGCACGCGGTCATGCGTCGTAACCGAAAACCCGGTTTTTAAAGACTGCTTACTTCATTGTGTTTTAACCTCAGTTGTAAAGGATTGTTTTAAGGATCCCATGGGATACCCCTCGCAAACTGTTTTACACGCTAAATTTGGCGATTCACCTCCGCGAGAAATATGCCTCTATGAACAGTCAATGTGTCGTTGCGTCCGAGTTGGTGGGCGTGGCTCTGCGAGTTATCATCGTATCCAATGGTCTTGGAGTTGGTGGGTGTGGCTCCTTCCTGTGTGCGCCATAGGTGTCTTACTTGTCGGCAGCTTAGTGAATCCACGCCCCTTCCGGCGTGCTTTCCATGGGTGTCTTGCCTTTCCATGGGTGTCTTGCCTTAGTGAATTATATACAGTACAGGCCAAAAGTTTGGACACACCTCCCCATTCAATGTGTTTTCTTTATTTTCATGACCATTTACATTGGTAGATTCTCACTGAAGGCATCAAAACTATGAATGAACACATGTGGAGTTATGTACTTAACAAAAAAAAGGTGAAATAACTGAAAACATGTTTTATATTCTAGTTTCTTCAAAAGAGCCACCCTTTGCTCTGATTACTGCTTTGCACACTCTTGGCATTTTCACGATGAGCTTCAACAGGTAGTCACCTGAAATGGTTTTCACATCACAGGTGTGCCTTATCAGGGTTATTTAGTGGAATTTCTTGCTTTATCAATGGGGTTGGGACCAGCAGTTGTGTTGTGCAGAAGTCAGGTTAGTTGGACGATCATTTATTTTTCAACAGGACAATGACCCCAAACACACCTCCAGGCTGTGTAAGGGCTATTTGACCAAGAAGGAGAGTGATGGAGTGCTGTAAATGGTTATGAAAATAAAGAAAACACATTGAATGAGGAGGTGTGTCCAAACTTTTGGCCTGTACTGCATATAGATAGTATACTAGCAGGAGTACCCGGCGTTGCCCGGGAATGTATAATGAATTTCCCAAATGAAAAAAACACAACATAGAAATAGAACAAACATTTTTCTGATTCACATTTTATTGTGATAGGTAATACAAGTGGTTTTTCCAGAGCCTTTGCATAAACTATATTTTTTGTTTTCCCTTGTGGTGCGAAAATGAACAAATTCTGAGGATTGCCCACTCTAGAACATGCTACATAGAGTTGTCCGTGTGAAAAGCATGGATTTTCCAAATTGATGCCTGCAACTTGCAGTGATTGCCCTTGATCCTTATTAATTGACATAGCAAAAGCCAAACGAACAGGAAATTGTAATCAAAGGGTAAATCATTCGGAATCACCAGTATTCTTGGTATGAAAACATTTTCATGTCTTGCGCAACCTGTTTTGATAGTTGCTTCAATAATATGTATTGATGGAAAAGTTGCCGGCATTTCAAGATGTGATTCTCTTCAGAAACTCTACTCATTAGTCGGTAAGCATAAAAGTCCATTGCACAAAGTAATACCCATCTTCGCCTTGCCAAACAATTTATGGATACTGAAGGGCATTATACGACTTGTGTGTGTCTGCCACACGCTGAAGACTTTTGCTCCTTTTCTCAAGGATAATGTCCCACCTCCCAAAGTCATTGCCTCCCATTACAATGGCAACCTCATCAAGTGTTGGAGCATTGAATCGTCGGTGATGCTCTCACTGTGGCATTTTGTCAGCTCTTATGACAACTTTATAATCATCTGTTGACATACGTTCAAGTGCAGTCTTGAAAAGGGTGACATATGCGATGTTCTCATGAAGGAATTGTTCTAAATCCATCACAATGTCCAGTTTCACGTTCGATATTCTGCTGTGTCTATGATGTGCTGTTGCGGAAATATCTCCCATGAGGAAGATCTGAAGGAACTCAATTGTCCCATCAGTTAATGGAAGTAATGATCCTATTGTATGATAAACTTGACCTTGCACTTTGAATGTGGGCATGAACCCATCCTCTCGTATTTGTTTAGTTGCACCAAAAGAAGTCTTTTGAAAACAGGAATTGTACTTCCTGATGTTGTTCAAGAAATGCTTTGAAATTGGTGTTGATCCTGACATCAAAGAGTGTAGAGGTTCAGGTGGATGAAGTAGAGATGGCAGATTCTCCTTCCCATTTGAGCAACACAATCCTGGTGACTCTCCTTTCCATTTTAGAGCTCTACAATGAACACAGATATGATCCATTCGGCCAATAACAGCGAAAGGATGTTCATGATATGCAACTTGTTGGTTATATGCGAAAGCCATATTTTTTAAACATGCTGCATTTGTCTACGTGTTGCATCAGCAGCCCTTTGCCTGTTGGCAGACAGCCTGGTTTCTCTTTCTTGAGATGTTTCGTCCGCTCTTGCATCAGACATTTTTCCCAACCAAACATACCCCATGACCTCCTCCTGGTCACAAAGGAGCCCCATGCCCAGTTTGGTGGTGATTGGATGCCCAGTGCAGATTTGTATGGCGGACAAACAAACATACATTGACTCTGCTTTATATATAATAAAATAGTGATCATGCCAGTAGATGGTGCTGTTTGTTTCGTGTATACTGTATTTCCAATAGAGTTTTTTTTCTCTTGACTCATCTTGTTGTTTTTTTATGCATGTTTTGGTGCTAATTGTAATCCATAGAGTTGAGAAAATAAACTGAGTCTTTTTCCAGGATATTAATTTGAGTGGAAACTTGCTTCAGTACATAAAAGTGGCGGTGAGGAGGGCATCTCAGTGAGTAATCTGGCATGCTGCTACAAAAGAATCATAACTTTGATTCGGAGAATAAATCTATATCTATACTAATAAAAGGCAAAGCCCTCACTCACTCACTCACTCACTCACTCACCACTAATTCTCCAACTTCCCGTGTAGGTAGAAGGCTGAAATTTGGCAGGCTCATTCCTTACAGCTTACTTACAAAAGTTGGGCAGGTTTCATTTCGAAATTCTATGCATAATGGTCATAACTGGAACCAATTTTTCTCCATATACTGTAATGGAGTTCAGCTCGATGGCTGTGGGGGGCGGAGTTTCGTGTGACATCATCACGCCTCCCACTTAATCACGTGAACTGACTGTGAGCGCAGTACGTAGAAAACAAGGAAGAGCGCCAAAAAGCGCTGAAGAAAACATGCATTATACAATTGAGAAGGCAGCGAAACAATAAGAAGCGAGCTAGTGACACATACAAGCACATTCATAAGTGCATACTGCAGAAACAAAGCACGGTGTAAACCGTAAGTTTAAATTAAGTTTATAGACACGCTCCCACTGCCGTTTGTCATGCACAGTGACGCATACAAGCATTTCCATGACTGCAGCTACTTTGGAAACAAAGCACGGTGTAAACCTAAAGTTTAAATTAAGTTCATAGACAGGCTGCCGCTGGCGTTTGTCATGCCCACGACTAATGCGGGATACAAGTTTAATGAGAGGACGCAGGGTATAAACGAGAGTTTTGATCACTTTGTAACTAATTTAAAATTGCTGTTGAAGGGCTGTGCTTATGCAAATTCCGAGAGACTGTATTTGTGGGGGGATTGACAGTTGAGGCGGGTTGGGGAGTCACGTCATCCTCTCCCCTCCCATTCACCTCATTTCGCTCTGAGCTGAGCTCCGCAGCTAACGCAGTCTTACGGTAGTGACTTTGTAACGCTGCCACCAAATACTCACAGAAAAATCCACAAGTTAATACACACGCTATCTCTAGAATTTCTCCACACTCAATGTATTCCTCGCATCTCCATTACACCATCTGATCTCCCATTTCAATTCAGATGCCTCCAATTTCCAGTAAGGCTCTGCTTCGCGATGACAAGTAATAAGTCTCAGGGACAGACCCAACAAAAGGTTGCCATTGATTTCAGGCAAGATTGCTTTTCCCCTGGACAACTAAACGTTGCATTCTCAAGAGTGAGCTTGTGCAGCTTCGCCATATTACAACCAGAGTGCTGAACTGACAACGTGATATACAAAGAGAACTATAATAATCGTAATAAACAAGCAATAAAACAGCGGAGAACCCGTGGATTAAATAAAAAGGCAGCTTTCTTGGCAAAGCAAGGAAACAGGATGGCTTTATATGTCGTTCGTTTATAAAACAGCGGAGAAGCTGTGTAAACTCTGCTTCACAAAAAAACAGCGGAGCGTCTTATATGAGCAGGCAGTCAGCTAAAGAAGAGAATCAATAAATATCTCTAATCGTGATAAACAAACAAAAAATAGCGTACAAGCCGCGGATTAAATAAAGGAAATGGGTACCTGAACAGTACAGTAAGTCTCGAATAGCTACACAATAGCTATAACAATTGTAATAAACGAACAATAAAACAGTACAGAACCGCGAAGCAAGGAGAAACGACAGCCTTATATGGCATTCGTTTATAAAGCAGCGGGGAAGCTGTGTGAAGGCAGCTACACAAAAAAACAGCAGAGCGCCACACTCTGAATGTATTCCTTGCATCACCGTTATACCCTCTGATCTCCCATTTCAATTGAAATGCCTCAAATTTCCAGTAAGGCTCTTCTTCACGATGACAATTAATAAGTCTCAGGGACAAACCCTACAAAAGGTTGCCATTGATTTGAGGCAACATTGCTTTCCTCCTGGACAAAACTATACGTTGCATTCTCAAAAGTAACCTCAGTGCACAGCTTGGTCTTATTACAACCGGACTGCTGAACTGACAACGTGGTATACGCAGGGATTTTGCTATATGCAGTATATATATATATATATATATATGTAGATATATATGTATGTATGTAGATCTGTATATATATGTATATATGTGTCTGTGTTTATATATATATGTGTGTGTGTGTATGTATGTATGTGTGTATATATATGTATGTGTATGTGCGTATATATGTATATTTATCTGTAGATGTGTATATGTATATATATATAGATATGTGTATATGTAGATATGTTTATATGTATATATGTATATGTATATATGTTTATATGTGTGTGTGTCTGTGTGTGTGTGATATATATATATATATATACTGTATATATATATATATATATGACAGCAACACTCATAACAGTGACAAAACAATTACATTGTCAATCATGTTACGTTATTTTTAAAATGTTTCCTTTTCCTTTTCATAACTTCTTTAACACACTACTTCTCCGCTGCGAAGCGCGGGTATTTTGCTAGTATATACATATACAGAATGGCATTATTAGGCAATGTTGAGGAGTTTGACATTTCAAATCCGGTCTCATGGGACTCGTATGCAGAGAAACTTCTTTCTGGAAGCTAACAAAGTAACAGACGCTGACCAGAAGCACACAGTGCTGCTGAGTGTGATTGGAAGTCAAATGTCTGAAATTGTTAGGTTGCTCATTTTTCCTGCTAAACCAAGTGGCAGGTCTTACCAGGAAATTGTATCATTGTATCATCATTTTGCACCCACCCCTTCAGAAACAGTTCAGCGATTTCACTTTAACAAGAGGAATCAAAAGCCAGATGAAAGCATTGCACTTTACATTGCAGAACGTCGAAGGCTCTCTGAAAATTGCAGTTTTGGTAACAGTTTGGATTCCTTGCTGAGAATCAGACTCGTATGCAGGGTCAGAGATGAGGCTCTTTAGAGGCAACTCTTAGCGAAATCAAATTGAAACTTTGCCTTAGCTCAGGAAGAAGCACTTGCAAATGAGGTTGAGGTTGTACACACCCAACAGCTCAAAAATAGAGACCCAAAAGCAAAATCGTATTCCCTACACTGAGACACTTTGGACCCTACTCAAGGAAATTGCAGTAGTTATGGGGGGAATCACAGACATGATGTTTGTCGTTTCAGAGAAGTTGTGTATCATAAATGTAAGTGCCATGGGCATTTAAAGAGAGTATGTCGCCAGGGGACTTATCCAGTGAAAGGCAAGCCAGCAAGTGCATCTCACAAAGTAAAACAAAGAGTCAGTACAACTGAAGAGAGGTTTGAAGATGGATCTGATACAAGTGTTTATTCTGCAGAAATCATCAACAGTATGGGAGCTTGTACAACCAGACACAAGACATACTGTATACTCTTGTCATATTACAAGGAGTGCCATACAGGATGGAAGTAAACTCAAGATATGAGTATTCATTAATCCCAGAGAAGACCTACACCGCATTATGGCGAGTGAATGCTCCTCCTATTGTAACCTGTGATATTCAGCTTGAGGATTATAACAAACACAATGTTACAGTGCTGGGTCCCTGCTCAGTCAAGGTACATTATAGGAAGGACAGAGGTTATTTACACCTTATTATTGTTAAAAAGACAAAAGGCCAGCCTACTTAGTAGAGAGTGGTTTAAACCCCTAGGTATTCAGTTAACAGGAATAAACAGCCTTTTTTAGATTTTAGTTGTGTGTTTGAAGAGGGTTTGGGCAAATTTAAGGGTGCACCATTCTCTTTTCAGTTGGACCCCAATGTAGCACCTATACATTTAAAACCAAGAGCTGTTTCTTTTGCTCTCCACCCAAAAATAGAAACAGAGCTCAATTGTCTAGTGAAGCAGGGTGCACCAGTCTCAGTAACTAACACCATTTGGGCCACCCCTATAGTTCTTGTATTAAAACCAAATGGTGAGGTTTAAATATGTGCTGACTACAAATCCACAATTAATAAGACATTTCAGGAGCACCCATACTGGACTCCATCCATCAATCAGATATTTAATACATTAACAAAAGAAAGAGTTTTTGCAAAACTAGACCTGGCACCAGCATATCAGCAATTGCCAGTGGATGATGCGGCTGCAGATGCCCAGACCGTAATTATTAACAAAGAGGCATTCAGAGTTACTCGCCTGCAGTATACAGTTTGTATTGCTCCTGGGATTTTTCAGAAATTGATGGTCGGCCTCCTTTCAGGCCTCATGGGAGTGGTTCCTTATTTTGATGATATTTTAATTGGAGCAGAGACCATGCAAGCCTAGGCTGAAAGCTGCATTTATTATTACAAAGATTTGCCAATATAGACATGAGGCTAAAAAAAGACAAATGTGTGTTTGGTGTACCCAGTGTAGAGTTCCTAGGGTTCAGAGTTGATGCTGAAAGAATTCATCCAACTACCACAAAAGTTAAAGCGATCCATGAGGCTCCAACACCAAGTAATAAACAGGATCAGCAAGCATTTCTGGGACTGCTAAACTTTTTTTATTAATTTCTAAAAGATAAGGCCACTGTGGCAGAGCCACTTCACAGACTGCTGGATAAAAATGCTGTTAGGAAATGGTCAGACACCCATGATAGAGCTTTTAATGAAGTTAAAAAGTTGCTATCATCACATAGTTTTTAGTGTATTATGACTTGGAGAAACCACTTAATCTCACTTGTGATGCTTCCCTCTGAGGATTAGGAGCTGTTCTGAGTCACACAGTAAGTGGTGGCTGTGAAGCTCCAATTGCATATTACTCAAGGACTATGACCAATACAGAAAGAAATTATTCACAAATTGATAAAGAAGCATTGGCTACTGTTGCAGGAGAAAACAATTTATAAGAACCAATATGATAGGTGTTTCACAATCATCATAGAACACAAAATATCATTGTGGCTGTTTAAAGGAAATCGGCTTACACCAGGGCCATCTTAACACATGGGCATGCTGGGAAGTTGCTTGGGGGTCCCACAAGCATAGGGGCCCCATGCTAATCTATGTACAGTATGTTGTGACTTGCTGAGTGGTTGTGTAGGTAGGGGCCCCAGTTGGGCCTGGTGGCCTATAATGCTGTTAAGATGGCCATGGCTTACACCACAAATAATTTCACCTCGCATGCTCAGGTTGTCATTACTGTTAAATGCATAATACTATGAACTTCAGTATTGGCCAGGAAAATAAATTATTAATGCAGATGCATTAAACCATTTACTACTCAGGACCCCAGAATTTGAAATTTCTCTAGTATCAGAATTTCTTATGCTGGAATCTATCTCCAGATTCCCCTTGCTGGCATCTGGTATCACATGCATGATAGCAGCAGATCCAGTGTTAGCCCATGTTCTGAACTGGGTGTGAAATGGGTGGCCGAAGGAAATGTTAGAGGAGGACTTCAAGCCATTTCAAAGGTGTCAGCATGAGCTCTCTTCAAACAGGTGCTTTCTCCTATGGGGAAACAGAGTAATAATTCCACAGAAGGTGCAAACCTTAGTGCTTGCTGCTGTACATGAAGGTCACCTTGGTATGGTAAATATGAAGGCTCTTGCTAGGAACTATGTGTGGTGGCCTAAAATGGATGAACAAATAGAATGATGGGTGGCTAGCTGTACCTCATGTCAAACTAGACAGCATGTTCCAACCCAAAGTGTTAGTCACCCATGGGAGATAACCAAGACCCCATGATCATGACTGCATATTGATTTTGATGGACCTTACCCAGGACACACTTTTTTCTCGTTGATTACTTCTCGAACTGGTTAGAGGTCAGCCCTGTTTTTTCTGCAACTTCAGCCACTGTCATTCAAATATTGAGGAAGTTGTTTGCCACAAATGGACATCCAGATACAATTGTGTCTGCTAATGGTGCACAGTTTACTTCGGAGAAGTTTCAGGTTATTCTTGGGGCATAATCTCATTCATCATCACAAGAGCTCCATTTTACTCATCATCAAATGGCCTAGCTCAATGCATGATGCAAACTACTAAAGACACACTTAAAAGAATTGTGGTTGGAGACTGGCATTTTAGACTGTCAGACTTCCTGCTGCAACAGCATGTAACTCCTTGTTTCAGTACAGGATACAGTCCAGCAGAAATATTGATGAACAGGAAACGTAAAACATGCTTAGATTGTCTCCACCCGGATTTAGCATCATATTTGCAAAGAAAGAAGGAGTCTCAGTTTTGTAAGGTAACATGCAGTCCAACAATACAATTTAAAGCATGGGATTGTGTATATGCAAGAAATTATGCAACAAGGCCTCTGTGGATAACAGCAATGGTGGTGAGAGCTATGAGGTCAGTATCTTACAAGGTTTAAAACTGATTATGGACAAATCATTTTGAGACACACCAACCAGCTTAGAGGGTGAGTAACTAACTCAATGCCTCAGGAGACTAACAGCAACCTGGAAAATCATGAGGAGCATTATAACAATGGGCACGCTGGGCAGTTGACCCCATGAGCATAGGGGCCCCATGCTAATCTATGTATGTTGTGAGTTGCTGAGTGGTTGTGCAGGTAGGGACCCCAGTTCACTGCTTTGCCCCGGGGGCCTATAAAGCTGTTAAGACAGCCCTGCTATAACACACTGCCAACAAGCAAGCTAGCGATAATCCCATGACACCTGATCAGATTCAGGAGGAGCCCACTGAAGTTACTCCTGACGAAGGCCTGTCAGAGGTTGAACTGGAGAATCCTAAAAGAATAACTCGCCAGCCAGCCTCTCAGAAGGATTATGTTATCTGGGAGGGGAATGTGATATCTTGCCTTGCATTAGTTCATGCCAGTAGATGGTGCTGTTTGTTTCGTGTATAATTCCAACAGGTTTTTTCTGTTGTGTTTTTGTTGTTTTATTTATGTTTTAGTTCCGAAAATAAATGGAGTGTTTTTTCAGGATATTCATCTGGGTGGAAACTCACTTCAATGTATGTATATATATATATATATTATACATATATATATAATTCATGAATTTATAATATTCATTTGCCTAAGCATTTGTGACGCATGCATAAACTATCTCGCGCGCAGCCTTCTCAAGATTGCAGTCCTGATACAGCCTTATATATCCACAGTGGTGGAAAAAGCATTTAAATAGGAGAGTACAAGACTACAGGATTTGAAGTCCGAAATTTGGTGGTCATTTTCAATTGTTAGAGATTAGCTATGGCAACCAAGTGCCATTTGCTTGTTGCGATAAATGTGCTAACATACTGTACACTGGATACAAGTCAGGCACCTCAGGTTTAAAACCACGCGTGTGCAGTAGCGAATTATCAAACTAAACTAACAATTTTTGCCAAACCTATCTAAAATAATAACTAACGCTAAAAGCGAAGCACGGAATAAATGTGCGGATTTTGTTTGCAAGGATATTGGTCATTAGATCAGGGCTATATCCATCTTGAGCAATACCTTGTCACGACATTCAAAATTGAGAAGTCTTTAGTTTAAAGAGAGTCAGATTACATCGCGACATGTGAAAGAAAAAAAAACAACAACTAAGAAAGGATATTGATTATGACAAGCTAAAGACATCAATAATTATGGGTGCTCTGTCACAACTGATATTTGGACCGAAAACTTTAAGAAATCCTCTTTCATATTTTTTACCGTCCATTATATTAATGACAACTAGAATTTTGTGTTACGGGTGCTCTTTGCGACCTCGTTTGAAGCAAGCACAATGGGTGAAAATATTCGCGCTTTACGGTTTGAAAGCTATTAATATGAAAATGTTTTCAGAATTGACTGTTACTGACCGAGGAGCAAACACGATCGCTGTTTTACATGGCTACAGCAGATTAAACTGTTGTGGCCACATTCTTAACACGATTCTCTCAGCGTTTTAAACATGCAGGGCAACAAGGCAACTTTACGAGGTCACTCAAAACAGTCTGTGAAGTCGAGATATTGTGTTGAATTTAGTGCTGCAGCAATTTGACAAATGACCGCATCAAATAAGAGATACTCACAACTGTGGTCTCCTTTCTGAAACCGTTCGATAATGTGATGACTGATTTAGAATCACATATAACTTGTCAACAAACTGTTCAGCACCAACTCTTATCCACGTGCTCTACAAAGGAGCAACATTTCTCACTCCAAAGCTGTCTGTTTATATATCTTTTATTTAAGAGGATCGGAAAGGCGCAGGAACAAGAAGAGATTTGTAATAATTTGTAATAATTTGTAATAATTGCAATTTAAAGCAAATGCGCTAAATCAAAGAGGGCAGTAAAGTTCATAGGTTAGCTGTTAGTTTCCTCACAGAGCGTGCGAGCAGAGGTGGAGATGCCAGTAAATTCTTAGTGCTTTGCTTGGTTAAAGTGTACTTGCATAAATAAAAAGTACTGTGAGAAAGTGCGTAATGTTTGTTAAACTGACAGTAATACAGTAATTAGAAAAGTGTACGTACACTTACAGGTAATCTAACTTAGACACCATTAAAATATCCGAATACGCCACACAGTTTTATTAAGTGACTGGGAACTCCTGAAATGTACCGATAATACCACACAGGTTTCTTTAAACTGGGCGGTGAGCAAACACACAATGAAAGGCACAACAGTAATTTCAGGAAAAGCAACATTAACTTCTATTACATCAGACAATAATAAGTACATTAAAAAGATAAATGAACATTAAAAAAATCTAACAATATCAAGAATGAATTTCCTTTTTTTAAAAGGAAAACACACAGCCTACACTCTAAAAGTCCGTCAAAAACAGAATCGGAGGATACAACCTTTAGTGGTGCAGAGTCCAGTTTGTGCACTGTTACCCCAACAATTAATCGTTCAACTGTCCACTGATGCACTCTGTTCACTGGACACTCATTTCTCAAAAGAAGTTTTGTCAAATTGTTGAATCCCTGTCAGCATCTCTTCATCGTTCCTTTTTTTTCACTCTGGGCTCCTTGTGTTGCTGTGACCTAAGCACGCCTCATTTCTCGTCTGCCAGCTTTGCTCGGTCCTTTCATGCGCCTTCCCTCTCTCGCTGGACCCACAACTGGCGTCTCCTTGTGGAGTTGTCTCTTCCTCCCTGGAAGTAAGTGTTGCTGTCCTTGTGCCTCACGTCGTGCCAGCCAGGTACCCTCGTCTGCCTACGAGCCCCTGTGCTCTGTCCGAGTGTCTTGGCAGCGTTCTTAGTGGACTGTCCCGCTCTTGCCTTCTCCTGCCCAGAAGCTTAAATCTCCTTCAGTCCCTGCAATTATCAGTTCTGGACAATCGGATTAAACAATGGCACATCTACATTTCCTGGGTTTAACAAATAATGAAAACACAGGTTAACAAAATGTATTGTTACCAACCATGAATAAGTACAGATATGCTGATTAGAAACCAATAATTTCAGACATGTAATCTACAAGTCAGGTAAATACAAACATCCTCCAAGGAAGGAGCAGGTCTGTTATCACAACTTTGTATACTCAACCAGCCAAACTTCAAAGCGGTGACTCCTTTGCAAGACAGCAAATACCTACATCCTGCAGACAGCCAGAACAAAATCAGTAACTGGATTACCCAGGAAATTGAAAAAAGGTCCCCTTCTGACAGTATGTTTTAAACAAAACTTAAAAATGCGATTTATACGTAAGCAGCACCTATCGTCCATGTCCGTTCCACATTTTTGTGGAAGGAATAGCAATTATTAACATAGACTGTACTTTATTTCAATATATAATAATAAGTGTTTGCATACTTACAAAGTTTAAACAAAATATGTTGCTTAGGCAGTGTTCATTGTTTTTCCTTTCTGTGAAAAAGAAGTGCGGACTTGTGCTCAGAAATTATTATTTAAGTACCATCATCCAGAGATCTGCATTAAATACAGATACAGTAGAGTCGTCCCAAAATAGTGAAAAGCACAACTGGGCCGAAGAGGGGAAACCTTCAACCACCACCTTCAACAAGATCATGTTAAACAGGCTTATCAACTATACGTGATTTTTTTCCTTAATGTGTTTCTGCGGAAGGGAGTGGGACAAAACCATTAGGGTGCGGGACAAATGAGGCCTAGAATATGCGGGAGCGGGGCGGGTGCGGGTTTAAAAAAATGAGTCCCACGCAGACCCTTATCCCCTACTACAGAAGCGTATTAGGGCCACGGTGAAAAAAAAATACGGACACAGTGAAGAAAAAAAAAATCTAAATGTCGAGATTAAAGCCGACATGCTGACTTTATTCTCGACATTTCCACTTTATTCTCGACATTTACGTTGAGATTAAAGTCGACATTTCCACTTTATTCTCGTAGTTTATTTTGTCAGTAGATTGTCGCAAACTAAACTTCATCTTAAAATGAATGTTTAATTAACTAGATTTTCTCAAACCCCGTCATAAATTAATGTAGCACATTAAATGCTTTATATTAACTTTTCCCCGACCCAGTTGTTAATCTCTACGAGCTTCTTAAACTGACTTCCTCTTGCACTGAGGAGGCGCAGGCAGCGATCGCTGAACATTCACTTCATGATATTCCTGCTCTATGAACATTCAGAATGCTAAGATAAATACTTGATATCTTTTTCACGATGAAATGCATTAAAGCATGTATTAAACATGGGTGGCAGGGGGCACGGTGGCGTGGCTATAGTGCTGCTCTCTTGCATTAAGGGGTCCTCAGGTCTACGTTCAGTGTAGAGAACATTATGGCAGATGTGACAAGGCTCCAAAAACTGGATGTATGAATGGGTATCGCACAGGTTTAACTGAAATATTGTGTAAATGTTGGGTTCGTGATGTGGTGGTCATGAATGCAGAATTCAATGGATGTTCTTCTGAGCGGTCTTTCTTTATTGCATGCGTGCTGTCTCTATCTGACGTACTAAACCCACAGTTCCTATCCTTCCTTTTTCTTTCTCCATATAACCAATCACCATGCAATAAACGTCATTGTGAAATTAAAACTAGTTATAAACCTAGACCTCAGAGTTTTTAGAACTTTAAAAAATCTTCATTATACATGTTTAATTATGCCATACATTCAGGGTTGCTCCCATCCCAGCAAGCATTGTGTTCGAGGCAGGAGCAAATCCTGCCGGCGCCTCCTCAGTGTAAGAGGAAGTCAGTTTAAGAAGTGCGTAGAGATTAACAACTGGGTCGGGGAACACTTAATATAAAGCATTTAATGTCCTACATTTACTTATGATGGGGTATGAGAAAATCTAGTAAATTAAACATTCATTTTAAGATGAATTTTAGTTTGCGACAATCTACTGACAAAATAAACATACAGCATAATGTTCATGATTTCCAATTAAATCAAAGTTGTATAAACTTTTAAAAAAAGTATTACCCTTATAAAAATGATATGGAATGAAATTAATTGTGTCTTTCTAACTGGATACATTTTAGCAACAATCAATGTGTTCATCTGTTTTCTAACATGCTCATCTAATTCAGAGTAAGGTCAGGTTAAAGCTGGTTTAAGAATTTAATTTATTATGTTATGCTGTACTTAGATCATTAATTAAAGTTTACAAATCACTACATAATGTGTTACCATAGAAAAATGTGAGATTTAAAATTAGAATGGGGTCAGTCAGTGAAGTTGTCCTTACTTTTATGTCGACAATTAACAGGAATATGTATTATGGTCTCTCTCTTTTTATGTGTATGGCAAGTAGCATAGAAAATATGCACATCAATTATTTTAACCTTCATTGTGAGAGAAAATACAGCATGCTTACCAGCTGACATTAACAATACTGTCAATACTTCTTTTCTTTTATACTATTGAAAAAAATCTCATCTTTTTTTAGGTAAACTTTTTTTAATAAACCACTTAGCATCGTATATGTAAATATATTTATGAAAGCATCTTCTCTTTACTGCGGTGGCCTGGCGCCCTGCCCGGGGTTTGATTCCTGCCTTGCGCCCTGTGTTGGCTGGGATTGGCTCCAGCAGACCCCCATGACCCTGTAGTTAGGATATAGCAGGTTGAATAATGGATGGATCTTCTCTTATTTGGACTTTATAATTTATGTAATTTTTACAATATATCTGAATTTTATAAATCATTTAGAATTTGGTTAATATTTATTTATGTCTTTATTTATTTATTATTAATGGATTCCCTTATTTATGTCATGTTTATCATAGGGAAACAGACCTATCATTTTCAAACCCATTTAATCCAGCTCAGGATCATGGGGGCAGCATGGGACAGTTTTGCCAATCCATTACAGAACACACTCATGAAGGCTCACAGAGTCCGTTTGGAATTGCACATCACTCTAACCAACATGTCTTAAGCCGGGGCTCATTGATTGATGTGTGAGGTGGCAGTGGTACCTCTGCTGCCCTACAAATAAGCAGTCGACATGTGGGGTGTGGCACTTTGTGCAGTATGGCATTTTCATTAAAGAGTTTTTTTTTTTCTTAAATTACCAAATAATAATATACAAATGAGAATTAGGTATGAACCATAAGAGTTATATACACATCACGTGCCTAATTTATATATTGCCTTTAAAAAGTGTTAAAAACATTTTCATATTAATAGCTTCAAATACCTCAGAACCGCAGTTTGCTCTGCTTCTCCATAGTGCGGTTATCCAAGCATCAGCACATTGCATGCACATTTGAGAGCCACATGTCAGTAACTGATACTGATGTTAATTTAACTTTAACTTTTAATTGCTTTTCCAAACAATTTAACTGAGTTGATAAATAAGAAAACAAACTTTGGATGTTATGTGCTATAAGTGAGGGCCCTCATGGCAACTCTCCACTCAGAGAATAACAAATGGAAAGGAAACATTAAGCATTAACAGTGTCATTAAATAAATTCAAATTACTACAGGGAGATGAACAACAACTACAAACACACAAAGGTAAAATAAAACCTTCTATCCCTCTGGACGGTTCACCGACAAAAGCACGATAGACATATGAGCCCCGACTAAACCGTGACGGACAAATGAGCGCCGACAAACCCGCTAACCGGTTTTCGACAAATGCGTGCCGACAAAATCGCGAGAAAGACCAAGAAAGTGGGCCAAGTACGTGCGCATTATGTACACATTATGTGCTAGGTTATAACTGTTATAACTGCTGATGGCATGCCGCGAACAAATAACTCAGTCGAGGGTTGGCATAATGCGTCGTATACAAAGCGGAATTACCAGCAGTCAGGCAGCCAGCAAGTCTAAATTATAAAGACGTCTTGCTGCAATTCTTCCTACATATGCAGGGCGTGATCTTAAGGACTATCTGCGTGCCGTGTCTCATAATATTGACTTCTAAAATAAACATTATTATATATGCTTTAAACTAGTAATTCATATTTAATGAAACTTTCGCGATTTTGTCGGCGCTCATATGTCTATCACGCAAATTTCGGGTCGCACTCTGGACTTAGCAAACAGCTCTTGTATGTGCCCATTTGCCCATTACTGTACTCCAGTACCTTCAAACCTCTGGCCTCTCTTTTATGCACACTCTGCTCCTGCTATTCAGTAATTTTTTTGCTGTGAGGAAAACATCTCAGAATAACTTCTGGTCAAGCCCTGGGATCACTTCTGGTGTCACTGCAACCCTGAACTTTCAGTTGGCTTTAAAAATCGGAATCTCTAAGTCAGCTTTCTAGATGCCTTCTCCATTTGAGGGACAGCATACTTCCTTCTGCTGCCATTTCACTGTCACATTAGCCTCATATTAAACTGACTGGTCTGGCCCCAGTTACTCGAGGATGTATTTCATCACTTGTCCTGTTAGCTCTCCTAATGCAAAGTCAGGCAGCTCTGTCCCTTGTAAGCTTGCCTGTCTTTTAGTACTGTGGGACTAGGGTGTTGTCCAATGTTAGCCATTATGAATGAAGTGAGAAGCCAAGCAAAATGACACCTTTTATTGGCTAACTAAAAAGATTACAATATGCAGGCTTTCGAGGCAACTCAGGGAAAATTTTGCCTGCTTTGGCTTCAACTCTGTTTCTCCAATGCTAGTGTTCCTATCTGTCACCATTCTGGAGCAGCTGGCACACCACAGGGTTACTACTCCTTACAGTCTTGTGCTGCCATACTGGTATACTGTATACAGGACCACTCCCAATTTCCTAGAGGCTGTATGTGAAATCCAAAGTCCACCCTATGCCAACCCAGTGGTGCTCTTGCCTCTGTCAAAGTATTGCAAGAGAGGGACCCCTCTCCATGTTGTTATGCACAAGAAATAATAAATGAACATAGCAGAGGTGTACATTTTAAATATTTTTTGCAACAGTTTACAATAAAGTGAATGTGTTAGTTTGTGGCAAGGCCTCTGCCTTGTAAGAGCTTGTATGCCACTCCAATGACAGCTTACGCTTGAGTAATTGCATCCCACTTTTACTTTCAGATCACACTGCTAGTGTAATATGAGAGGGATGCCATGGTGTTTGTGCACACATGAACTAATGCAAAGACAGTTTCAAATATCAAAATGGCACATTTATTTTTAAAAATTAATTATTCTGTTTTAATTTATTCCACGAAATGCTCATACTTTAGTTCTTTATGTTCAAAATGTGTGCTATGCACATTTTTCTGGTTTTAGGTCAATTTCCCAATCATCAATGAAATAAGGTAAAGATAAAAATATACACTTCCCTATTAAAATTAGTCTTTTTAATTGCTTAACATTTTTTGTTAAGCCTTCTGGGTCGCCTTATAAAAGGGACACCCAGGAACAGCCCAAAACATGCTGAGTGGTGCCAAAGGCTGTTTCCTGGATATGCGGTTCTTTATTTCTTGTTCCAGGATATCAAGCAGGGTCAGCATCACCGGGCACTCCCAGGAAATGTGCAGTGATGTTTCCTCCTGCAGGATGCACCATGGACAGTATTAGTTTTGGCAAAGCTTCCTGAAGGACTGAAGTGGTAATCCTCCCTGGAAAACGTTCATGCCATGTCCTTGTGTCTGTCGATGAGGATGTTGGAGGCCATATTTCTCAGTGATCTTTTCCATGGTGGCAAACATGGTGAAAACCTGGCCACCAGGTTCCATGGAGTTAATGGTCATGGATGGATTTTTGGTTTCTAATCTGATCTGACTCCTTCCAGTAGGTGTTTCCTCACAAACCGTCTGACATGCAGGTTACAATCACAGAGTGTCTCACTTGTAAGTGTATGAGCTGTTTCATTTATCACAGCCAAAACTACTTCCAGAGGGACTGGAGGACATAGTAGAACATGAAGTTCTCTGTGGGCTTTTACAGATGCAGTTGCACATGTAGTGAGTTTTTGCCAACCTCTCAACCCAGGACTTTGGAGTCATGCTCTCTACAACTATACCAGATGTCTTGGATCTAGATGTAGTCTAGTCTAATGATCGTTAATGATTAATGACAGATGTCACAAGCTGACGAATGCCATGACACCGATCAGGGGGAGATCACATCAGCTTTACAGTGATGCCTCATATCTCTGGGTCCCCCTGATGTGTTCAGACAAAATAAAAGGTGGGAAATGGCAGCCTTGTCTAACCTCAGAGAGGCCAGAGGAGGATTCTGTTTTCAAGCTGTACACCAGCTCCATGCTGAAGATGTCATGACACTGTTTAGACTTTCATACAAGCAGAACATCACTTCCATCTTAAATCTGCAAGGTTTCTGGTCATGAACATGTGATCAAAAGCTGTCTCCTGGTCAATGGCATTTTATTAGAAACAGTCTTTTAAATAGAGTTTGAAGTATTTAAAAAGGGCTTTAATCTAATATTTGGGGATGAGTATACTGTATATGGGTTTGGAAACTAAATTTGGGATTAGGCACGATTTTAAAATCAACTGTTTCATTATTTGTATATGTATTTTACTTTGTTTTTGATGATGGGAATGGATATCTATGGTAACACAGACCACTCCTAGAAGTAATAAAATTACACTTTTTTACTTATCCCAATATCCATAATACATGTATCAGGCAGCATCACTCAGTATTGGTGATGGGTATACCCAACCACCCACAAAAGATTAATAGATCTGCCTTTATTAAAACATGAGACATTAAATTAACTACTCCAAACAGTGTTAACTGACTATCCAGAAAACTCGATTTGAAAATGAAGTTAATAAATGAAGCATTGCAGGGTAAGCTAGGATGGCAAGCTTTCTGACATTACACGATATTCTTGGATCCTGCTTGTTATTATCTTCTGTAACAAACAAATTCCATTGTTTATAAATTTAAGTAAACATCTCCGGATCTTCTGCAATTTTAAGAATACAGTTTAAGTTGTGGACTTATGTCACATACTGTATACCACAAATGTTTGATCCATATTCCTACTAGAGGTGTGTAAATAGATTTAAACCTCTGGTTTTATATTTACACAATATTTTTGTTATTAGATGCAAATTGAAAAACTGCCATTCACAAGTGCTATTTGTGCCTTTAAAATAACAGACACATTTAAATCAGTGAAAGTGATAGGTATTGTTTATGTGTTACATCATTATGTGTGAGATACATTTTGTAGATTTTAATTATTCACATTTTCTTATTACCTTGTATTTAGTTTTTGAAACATTTCATTTAATAAGAACTCTGTTCTTTGGTATATAGTTAGTGGAGTGAATTGCAAGACAGCATTCCTCAAAAGGAACAAAAACCTTGCACTGTGAAGTGTGTTAAACTTGTAATTCATTGCAACTAGCTGTTATGTATGTATGTATGGTAAAAAATACTCATGTTTGAGATACTTGTATTTGGATATGTTAAGTCAAGTAAAAGGTGTAATGCTGGCTTTTTGATAGATTTCGATGCGTTCACGACCGGAAGGAATTCTGATCAGCTGAAAAGTGGTGCTAGCTGTGTGTCGCACGGCTACAGAATTTTCATATTTTGATTTTGTGATTGATAGGTTTTCCTTTTATTTTTAAGGTCAAATTAATAAATTATTTTCAGTTTGAGACGAAAAAATTGGAACGCTCCACGAATTTGCGTGTCATCCTTGCGCCAGGGGCCATGCTAATCTTCTCTGTATCGCTCCAATGTTAGCGTATGTGTTGCCGAAGCAAACACATTAATTTTTACGGATATTTTTCATATTTAAGCCTAGGGGGTAAAATATCCTTTTACTGTTTGGTGTAATGATTATTTTTATTTTAAACTTTATTAGAACCAGTAAGTATCGGCTTTAGCCATATTTAGAGCATGATCGTTTATAACTGCTATATGCTCTCACACTTGTCTGCTATAATGATAAGCTGAAGTACTGTATTGCAATAATGTGTATTTGTGTGGTAATATTGCGCCTTGTGGGGGAATATGCAAATACTAAGGCTTGGTTGCATCATCCAATAAAATCACGTCCCGTTACTACGCTCTTGTGAACAGTTGAAAGATCGAGCCAATCACAACCCGAATTTGTCGTACGACTTGACCGCCCAATCCCGTGACGTTTGTTTGTGTCATTCAGTACTTCTGTCGACTGTGTTTTCACTCGTTATTTATTTATTTATTTTGCTTTTTGTTCCGTAAGTATATTTAAGCAGTTGTTTAACGTCTGTTGCGGTCATAAATTTCTTATGTCATCATTACGCATACTTTTATTTATTTATGTGCTTATTTTATCCCTAAAATATGTCATTTTTAATATTTAGATAGTATATAATAAGTATATATGTAATAAATATAATCATACTTAACAACTATCCATTATCCAACCCGCTATATCCTAACTTAAGGTGACCAGCCATCCGTCCCCGTTTTCCGGGAACAGTCCCCTTTTTCGGACAACTGTCCCCACTCAGAAACATGTCCCCGTTTTGTCCCCGGTTTCAGCTGGTTCACTTTTTTGAATGTATCTCATCACCACGATAATTTGAACTCGGCACGCGTGCGCGGTGTTTTGACGGCGGTTAAGCTTTACCGCATTCTGCAACTTTGGCGGGAGATCACGTGATAAGCTTTCGCTTTGTACTCTGTAGTGACCAGCCCCCAAACTTCGGATTAGCCCAAAAAATTCAGGGTCACGGGGGTCTGCTGAGCCAATCCCAGCCAACACAGGACGCAAGGCAAGAAACAAACCCCGGGTAGGGCGCCAGCCCACCGCAGTCATGCTTAACATTTTCCAACAATATGAATAATAAACTACAATATTAGGCTTATGTTATTGTATGGAAGTATACAGTAACGTTCTAAGCATCAATCATACAATATCTAAAAAGGACACAGCATGCTACATCTGAAAATGGCTAGTTATATATAGTTTTTTGCCACTGTTAGTTTTCTGACATATTGTTACATGAATTAAATCAATTTCACGATTCTGCCTTGTTTGTTAACTCAAATATAATCTACGTAACACTGCATTCTCAGTTCATCATAATCTGGTTCAGATTATGTGTGCAAGACAGTCCTTCATGCAACAGTCCATCACAGGGCCCACTCATGCACATAGTTACCATAACATGAATGTCTTTGTGATTCCATGCATTTGGGATATGGTAAGAACAAACCTGGGGAGAACATGAAATCTCTGCACATATGCAAGGACTGATATCGCCTTTGGTTTCCTAAGTATAAGTGTAATCTCACATAGAAAGTAGTGTCTCTTAATCCCTGCGTTCTAACTATAGAAGTAAGATAAGGAGATCACATTTTGTTCATCAGTTCTTTTAACCATCTTCTCACATGCTTATCCAGTTCAGGTTTGTGGGCTAGGAGAAGATAATGCATTTAATTTTCTAATTTTAAATTCAGAACATGAGAGGATAAAGTTATTCCTTTCTGACCTGCTCCTGCACAATTATTTATCTGGGAGAGTAAATATTTCACTCCAGTTTATACTGTATATCCATCATTAATATTTTGGAAATTTCTCTGTTCTTTTATGTATTATCGCAACAGCTGTGTTATCCATTATCCACAAAAAGATAACAATACAAAAAATAAAATAAAAAAGGGACTCTAATTACTACCAGAGATTATACAGCCTCCTTAATAAAAGTATGGGTGTATCTATGTGCCTGTCCAATTGCTATGTCTCCTTCATTCCAACAGATAGCGCACCACAATTTTTTCTTTGTGGTGCTGCCTGGGAAAGCCTTTGTTGGAGTATTTAAAGGGAAAATCCATCCAATTGTTCAACCTAGATTCAAAGCTATGCACATTTTTACATCTTGCCTGAAGAAGCGGCCTGAGTTGCCTCAAAAGCTTGCATATTGTAATCTTTTTAGTTAGCCAATAAAAGGTGTCATTTTGCTTGGCTTTTCTCTACATTCATAATGGCTAACATGGTACAACACCCTAGTACCCTGGGTACAGAAAGAATAACTATTTATTTTTGTACAGATACTTGAGCCGTTTTGAGAGTTTGTCAATCCTATCCACATGCACTTTGAGGACTTAAAAGCACATATGTCCAGTTGTATATTGTGATATGTGTTACAAGACTGTGGAGCTCTGGGGCTGCTACTGTGTCCCGTTAACTCTCTGCATTTACACAGCAGGAGTGGAGCTTCCATTTATGGTATTACTCAATATGGGTGTGCCGAATGCCGAAGGTGCATATTGTCTCCTCTCCCGTACATGGATTTCATGGACTAGATAGAAAAAAGTATCAAAGGTTTGGAGGGCATACAGTTTGGGAATTTAATGGCTGCATCTACTGTTCATCAGACGGCAATCTCCAGTGTGCACTGGAATGATTTATGGCTGAGTGTGATACAACAAGAATAAGAATTACAAATCTGTGGCAACTGGCCTTGAGAAAGGGAATGAGGCGTTCAAGTACCCTGGGGTCTGGTTCATAAGTGAAGGTAGAGGTGATTGTGACATTGATCAATCAGTGTAATCATCTAACTGGACCGTGTTGATGAAGAGGGGACTAATCTTATGTATGGGTTAAGCTGTTTATATACCGCTCAGACTACATCATCATTTTCAACCTATAGTCAAAAGCTCTGCTTAATTACTGAATGAAGTGAATAGTATTGTTAAAGAATAATATTCTTTAGTGAATAAGGTCCCTGTGCTGGGTTTCTGGGCTGACTCTCCATGACTGTGTCACGAGCTCTGCATTACAGTAGGACCACAGCTTTACAGATCAAGACGACATACTTTGTGAACGTACTACAGATACTCAACAGACATCTCCCACAAGACATGCACAAGACACAGCCCACTGGGAAAAAGGTGAGGCGAGTTCACAGAACATAATGGAGGGATTCTCTTCATTGCCCTGGGAGTATCTGGGTGTACCCGCAGGAAAATCTGGAGAAAGCTGCTGGGGATTGAGTGTCCTAAGCAACCTGTTTCAGCCTGCACTAGGAACAGTGAAATGATGATGAGGATGAAAATGATGTTACACAGGGGTGAACTAAATAATGGGAACATCACATGAAAAAATAGTTTAACTTTAATTCAATCATAATTATAAATGTAGCTGCAAAGGTAAGTTCTTTTAAGATGATAAAGATAGATAGATAGATAGATAGATAGATAGATAGATAGATAGATAGATAGATAGATAGATAGATAGATAGATACTTTATTAATCCCAAGGGGAAATTCACATAATCCAGCAGCAGTATACTGATACAAAGAAACAATATTAAATTAAATAGTAAAAAAAAATGATGTTAGCATTTACTCCCCCGGGTGGAATTGAAGAGTCGCATAGTGTGGGGGAGGAACGATCTCCTCAGTCTGTCAGTGGATCAGGACAGTAACAAAAGTCTGTCACTGAAGCTACTCCTCTGCCTGGAGATGACACTGTTCAGTGGATGCAGTGGATTCTTCATGATTGCCTGGAGTTTGCTTAATGCCCGTCGCTCTGCCACAGATGTTAAACTGTCCAACTTTACTCCTACAATACAGCCTGCCTTCTTAACAAGTTTGTCCAGGCGTGAGGCGTCTTTCATCTTTATGCTGCCACCCCAGCACACCACTGCGTAGAAGAGGGCACTCACCACAACCGTCTGGTAGAACATCTGCAGCATCTTATTGCAGATGTTGAAGGATGCCAGCCTTCTAAGAAAGTATAGTCTGCTCTGACCTTTCTTACACAGAGCATCAGTATTGACAGTCCAGTCCAATTTATTATCCAGCTGCACTCCCAGGTATTTATAGTTGGTTTATAAAGCCTTAAATAATCTCGCTCCATCTTATATATCGGAATGCCTGACACGTTAAATTCCAAATTGTAACCTTAGATCTTCAAATGAGTATCTCCTTATAATTCCAAAAGCTAAACTTAAAAGAAGTGGTGAGGCGGCCTTCTGCTATTATGCACCTAAAATCTGGTTCTGGAATAGCCTGCCAATAGGAATTCGCCAGGCAAATACAGTGGAGCACTTTAAAACACTGCAGAAAACACATTACTTTAACATGGCCCTTTTATAACTTCACTTTAACTTAATACTGATACTCTGTATGTTCAATTCATCATAATAACTATTCACAGTGGCTCCAAAATCCGTACTGACCCCTACTCTCTCTTCTGTTTCTTTTTCCGGTTTCTTTGTGGTGGCGGCCTGCACCACCACCACCTACTCAAAGCATCATGATGCACCAACATTGATGAACTGAAAGCCAGAAGTCTACGTGACCATCATCATCAAGTCCTTCCATGAAAACCCTAAATACAAAGAGGACTGTTTGATTTATGTTAGGTAGATTGCCCAGAGGGGACTGGGCTGTCTCTTGGTCTGGAATCCCCACAGATTTTATTTTTTTTCTCCAGCTTTTGGAGTTTTTTTTTGTTTTTTCTGTCCACCCTGGCCATCGGACCTTACTTATTCTATGTGAATTAATGTTGACTTATGTTTATTTTTTATTGTGTCTTCTATTTTTCTATTCTTCATTTTGTAAAGCACTTTGAGCTACATTTTTCTGTATGAAAATGTGCTATATAAATAAATGTTGATTGATTGATATAGGTCTGCACCCTCTGCACACAGTCACCTCTGATGATCACAGGGTTAATGAGGGGCCTGGGCCTCCTAAAATCCACCACCAGTTTCTTGGTTTTGCTGGTATTAAGATGTAAGTGGTATGAGTCGCACCATTTAACAAAGTCTTTAATTAGCTTCCTGTACTCCTCCTCCTACCCACTCCTGATGCAGCCCACAATAGCAGTGTCATCAGCGAACTTTTGCATGTGACAGGACTCCGAGTCATATTGGAAGTCTGATGTATATAGATTGAACAGGACCGGAGAAAGTACAGTCCCCTGCGGCTCCCCTGTATTGCTGAACACAATGTCAGACCTGCAGTTCCCAAGACGCACATATTGAGGTCTGTCTGTAAGATAGTCCACAGTCCATGCCACCAGGTGTGAGTCTACTCCCATCTCAGTCAGCTTGTCTCTAAGGAGCAGAGGTTGGATGGTGTTGAAGGCGCTAGAGAAGTCCAAAAACATAATTCTTACAGCACCACTGCCTCTGTCCAGGTGGAAGAGGGATTGGTGTAGCATATAGATAATAGCATCCTCCGCTCCCACCTTCTCCTGGTATGCGAACTGCAGAGGGTCGAGGGCGTGACGGACCTGTGGCCTCAGGTGGTGAAGCAGCAGCCGCTCCATGGTCTTCATCAGATGTGACGTCAGAGCCACAGGCCGGAAGTCATTCAGCTCACTAGGACATGATACCTTTGGGACTGGGGTGATACAAGATGTTTTCCAAAGCCTTGGGACTCTCCCCTGTTCCAGGCTCAGGTTGAAGATGCGCTGTAGAGGACTCCCCAGTTCCAATGCACAGGCCTTCAGCAGTCGTGGCGATACACCATCTGGACCCGCTGCTTTGCTGGCACGAAGTCTTTTCAGCTCTCTGCTTACATGGGCTGCTGTAATTGTGGGTGGGGATGTCTCTCCTATGCTGGTATCAGCAGAAGGATGGTTGGAGGATGCAGTACTCCGAGGTGAGAGTGGGTTAGGGTGATCAAAACTATTAAAGAAGTTGTTCATTTGGTTTGCTCTCTCCACGTCTGTCTCAATGGCGGCACCCCGCTTCGAGCTGCAGCCAGTGATAATCTTCATCCCATCCCACACTTCCTTCATGCTGTTGTTCTGCAACTTCTGCTCCAGCTTTCTCCTGTACTGCTCTTTCGCCACCCTGAGCTGGACTCGGAGTTCCTTCTGCACGCGCTTGAGCTCATGCTGATCACCACTGATTGCCAGTTTGCAGAATATGTCAGTTGTATACAGTGGATTGAGACAGTATTCAGATCCCTTCACTTTCTGCACACTTTATTTTGTTGTAGAGTTCATTTTAAATGGCTAAAGTTACCTTTTTTTCTATCAATCTACGCTCAATAACCCATAATGATAAAGAAAAAACACGTTTTCAGAGAGATGTGCAAATGTATTAAAATCAAAAACTGGATTCTTTCATTCATTAAACTATTCAGATAATTAAATCAGTGCTTTGTAGAAGCCCCTTTTGCAGCAATTACAGCGCTGAGTCTTTAGGGGCAAGCTTTGCACATCTGGATTTAAGCAGTTTATCCAATTCTTCCTTCAAGATCCTTTCAAGCTCTGTTAGGTTTGATGGGAAGCATCTGTAAACTGCCATCTTCAAGTCTCTCCACACTATGTTCTGTGGGGTTTAAGTTGGGCCTTTGGCTGAACTACTCAGGGACAGTTAGACTTGTCACAATGCCACTCTAGAGTTGTCTTGGCTGTATGCTTGGGTCACTGTCATGCTGAAAGGTGAATCATCACTCCTGTGTGAGGTCACTTACACTCTGGAGCAGGTTTTCTTCAAGTACTTCTCTCATTCATCCTTTCCTCAATTCTGACCAGTCTTCCTGTCCCTGCAGCTGTGAAACATCCCTATAGTATTATGCTGCCACAACCTTGCTTCTCTGTAGAGGTGGTATAGGGCTGGTGATGAGCAGTGCTTAGTTTTCGCCAGTCATAGTGCTTGGAGTTCTGGCCAAAGAACTCAATGTTTGCCTTGACAGACCGGGGAATCTTTTTCTTCGTGTTCTCAGTGTCCTTTAAATGCCGTTTACTGAACTCCAAGTAGGTTGTCATACGTTTTATACTCAAGAGTAGTATATTATGGTGAAGTTTGTGAGACATACCAGGTATGTTTATCAGGTTCATCTTCTCCCACACTTGAAGATCAACATACAGATGCACACAAATACACATAGCAGTCCTATCCAGACAAAGTCTCGGGTGATGCCAATTGCCAGTCACTTCTCAATATTCCATATAGAATTTTCTTCCCAAACATACATATAGAGATCCTGACAAGACAAGGGCTCTAGTGGTGCCAATTGCCAGTCACTCTGCAATACTCCTCATAAGCTTCTCTACATAGGGACTCACTATCACCAGCACTAACAAACATGTGTGTGTCATTGTAAGACACATAAAATTGCAACACTTTTTATTTTACACACTTACTAACCAAATTATGGCTTACATTTACTGTAGTTGTTCTAATTATTGAGGAGCAACCTCAATAAACTTGATAAACCCCACAGGCAATAAAGCAGCCATCTTCCCCACACTAGGTGTCCTCTTATTATTTATATCACTCCAGATCAGTGATTCGTAACCTTTTTTGAGTCACAGACCCCTTTAAGAATCTGATGAAAGCTATGGACCCCCTTCACAGAAATATTCACATAAACACAACTTTGCATGCAATGAATATAAACTATATATACAATTCACTAAGGGCACGAAAGACAGTGAGTGCAAAAGCAAGACAGAGAGCGCATGCAAGACAGAGAGCCCCGCCCACCAACTCTAACTTAGGGCAAGCAAGACAAAGAACCACGCCCGCCAACTCACAGAGCCCCGCCCACCAACTCTAAGACCATGAGATATGCTCGACAGAGCCCCGCCCACCATTTCTAATCCTACTTCCGCATCCACCGTCGCTCTCGATCAAACAGCAATAATTAGCAAACAAACAAAGATAACTGGCAGTAACAGTGCAAAATTCACAATTGGTATGCCAGTTTGAAAAGACAAATTTTGAGTGCAGTTTTAAAATGTGTTATTGAATCAAGCTGATGTGTATATGAGAGAGAAGAGAATTCTCGAGTTGAGGAGCACTATGAGAGACACTCGAGCTCCCATAGCACAGAGTTTGATGTGTGGTACAGAAAGTACAGCTGCAGATGAGAATCTGAGTGAGCGAGAGGAGTGTTGGTCTGTGGGAGATCAGTGAGGTTGTGGAGAGCTTTAAATGTTAAGAGCGGTACTTAGTATTGTATTCTGTAGTTAACAGGGAGCCAGTGAAGTTGAGAGAGAATAGGTGTAGTATGTTCAGTGGATTTAAAACAGCAGATTATTATCCTGGCAGCAGAATTTTGAATAAATTGTAAGCGATGGATACGTTTTTGTGGGATGACAGATAGAATAGCATTACAGTTATCTATACGTGAGGTGACTCGGGCATTAACCAATACTTCAGTACTGTGTTGTGTAAGAACAAGGCGAAGTCTAGAAATGTTTGAGATGGAAGAAAGCAGTCCAAGAAATGTTACTTATACAGGAAGAATTATTTAATAATTATTATTGTATAAATGGATATACTGTAAATAATTGCTTGTAAACTAATCGCCAAAATCTGTTGTATGTTAACGATACTGTTTAAAACGTTATTGTTTTTTCATCAGAAAACCCAGTTTTCACGTCTGCCTGTATTAGTTTAAATGGCACTTTTACCACTCGCCACAGTGCAGATGCGCTGACTTATCGCGTCGACTGGGCAACACGGTGAATGCGGCGTCTATCTATATATGTCCGTTTTCTGTAGCCTGCTACAGGAAGGTACTCTCTCGACCATTGGCATTGGTTTCGCTCCTTGATATTTTCGTTATACTGCGACGGTGGTTTCCTAAGCCTTTGTTATACTGAATTCCTTTCCTTCCTATTCTTACACCACCGTATGCTATGGCAGGCTTCGGCTTGTGTACTTTGTAACATACACAAAGTATTATTAAACTTTAAAGTAAACAATCTAAAAAAACACTCCTTTTTATGTTAAAAGTAACGACCACTCATTATAATTATGAAATACAATCCTCGTGTTCAAATTAAAACAGATCTACTACTACTACGTTTTCTACTACCATTACTACTCTCTAAATCAACATTACCAGGCTGTATAGTGAATATAAATGTTAAGTTTTATCTGACCCTCATGGACCCCCTGAAACCCATCTATGGACACCTTAGGGGTCCACAAACCTTAGGTTAAGAACTCTAGATATAAGGCAAAGTAAAGAAAATATGAAAGTAATGGGGTATAATAACCAGAGGCGTAGCTCGGGTTCTCAGAGCCAGGGGACAACTGAAGATTTCGCACTCCCTCCTGTTTGCCAAAATGCAATGGGGAAGGGAAAGAAAATTTTAAAAAATGTATTTAAAATAATTTTATTTTAAGAAAAAGAATTCTTATTTTTTATTTTAAATAGTTTTACATTTTTAAATATTTTACATTTTTAAAGCACTTTTCTGTGTATATATATAAGGTTTCGCTAAATTAATAAAGATAGAACGAAGTAAAATAATTAACACAACAATGAATGCATGAGGTCCTGATTATTTTATTATAATTAAAAAGTCAAATGTTTGTCCGTGTTTGTATAATTTAATGAATAAAAAGTCTCCGAAAATGATAATGCCGCCTTGTGTTAATATCTAAATCCGTTATTAGTTTTTGTAAGAAAAAATTCATTTTCCGCATTTAAAAATGATTTTAAAGAAAGTATATGGCAAATTATAAAGCAAAATAATTATTTATTTATAAAAACCATTACTTACAATTTATTTGTATGAAAATATGACGGCAAAACGACTAGACTTTTGCAGACATCTACTAGAACACTTGACCACAGCCCAATCAATTTTCTATTAAACACATAAACACAAATCATTTGGCACACAGAAATGGTGTTTGCAATAACTTAGACAATGATACACTAATGCCTCATGTCAGTCACGCGACCTGTTTAAGAACGTCAAAAATGTTTCTGGCTGGGTGTCAAGCATGTTAGAGTAGTGGAGGGGATAAAGTATTGTCTGTTGGGTATATAGAACTAATATACTCAGCAAAAAAAGAAACGTCCCTTTTTCAGGACTGTGTACTTCAACAATAATGTTTTAAAAATCCAAATAACTTTACAGATCTTCATTGTAAAGGGTTTAAACAATGTTTTCCATGCATGTTCAATTAACCATAATCATAATAACATGCACCTATGGAATGGTCGTTAAGACCTTAACAGCTTACAGAAAGTAGGCATTTAAGGTCACAGTTCTAAAAACGCAGGACACTAAAGAGACTTGTCTACCGACTGTGAAAAACACCCAAAGAAAGATGCCCAGGGTCCCTGCTCATCTGTGTGAACGTGCATTAGGCATGCTGCAGGGAGGCATGAGGACTGCTGATGTGGCTAGGGCAATAAATTGCCATGTCCGCACTGTGAGACACCGAAGACAGTGCTACAGGGAGACAGGAAGGACAGCTGATCATCCTCGCAGTGGAAGACCACGTGTAACAACACCTGCACAGGATCGGTACATCCGAATACCACACCTGCGTGACAGGTACAGGATGGCCACAACAACTGCCCGAGTCACACCAGGAACACACAATCCCACCATCAGTGCTCAGACTGTCCGCAATAGGCTGAGAGAGGCTGGACTGAGGGCTTGTAGGCCTGTTGTAAGGCAGGTCCTTACCAGACATCACCAGCAACAACGCCGCCTATGGGCACAAACCCACCTTCGCTGGACCAGACAGGAGTGGCAAAAAGTGCTCTTCACTGATGAGTCACAGTTTTGTCTCACCAGGGGTGATGGACGGATTCGTGTTTATCGTCGAAGGAATGAGCGTTACACCGAGGCCTGTACCCTGGAGCAGGATCGATTTGGATCGATGGCTAGGGCCATTCCCCCCAGAAATGTCCAGAAACTTGCAGGTGCCTTGGTGGAAGAGTGGGGTAACATCTCACAGTAAGAATTGACAAGTCTGGTCCAGTCCATGAGGAGGAGATGCACTGCAGTACTTCAAGCAGCTGGTGGCCACACCAGATACTGTCTGGTACTTTTGATTTTGAGCCTCCCTTCATTCAGGGACACATTGTGAAACATTTTTAGTTTATGTCTTATGGTGTTGACTCTTTTAGTGTTCATACAAATATTTACACATTAAGTTTACTGAAAGTAAAAACAGTTGAAAGTCAGAGGGCGTTTCTTTTTTTGCTGAGTATACATGCTTCAAAATCAGAAAGACAAAAAAAATAGGAAAAAGATATCCTTATACTGATGGAGTGATGGACCGAGTATGCGAATGTTTATTTACTTTTTAGTGCATTTAAGAATGGAAAACATTTCATTCTAAAATTTTGTAACATCAATTTGGCGCCCCTTGGATGCTGCGCTCAGGGACAGATGTCCCCCCTTGCCCCCCCCACCCAGCTACACCACTAATAATAACCCCTTTCCACTAATATGCATCCATAGCTGCAGTGCTAGATGGGTGACTGCCATTAAGGTCTCCCTTTAGTTTTCTTATCATCTATTAGCTCTCTCAGTTCTGTGATTGGCCATCTTTAACACTCTCTAAACCAACCTGTAATTTCTCCTTTACCTGTAATGTACCAGCACCAAAGAAGTTAAATGTTGCATTTGTCAATGACTACCTCCGCCATAGCCCTCACTCCAATTACGATGAAGTGCTTTGAAGGAACGGTCAGTGTCCACATAACATCCAAATACTCTCCCATACTGAATCCTCTGTAGTTTGCTTACTGTCTTGTCTGCTGCACCAATGTCACCATATCCACGACACTCCACCTAAGCTTGGCACATCTGGAAAGTAGAGACACGTATGTGCTGCTGCTATTCTTAGACTTCAGCTCTATATTCAGTACAATTATCCCTAAGCAACTGGTAGACAAACTTTCTCTCCTGGGCCTGGGAATATCCCTCTGCAACTGGATATTAGACTTCCTGACAGATAGAGCCCTGTCAGTCTAAGCTGAAAACAATACATTGAAAACTATTCTTCATATATTTTTATTGTATGAAAAAACTGCATATTTCACTGGCCAGCATTGTTATTTTATCCAAAACCCAGAGCTGGCTAATATCAATATTTTTGATGTTTCCATGCTAAACCATTTCGCCTTTATATGCTGAAAGAAGGAAAAAGTGCTTTGTTTTTTACATTGACAGAGGCTGTGTGGCTCATAGATTGAGCTGGAATTCCATCAGGCAAATTAGCAGCTTCAGTGCCATTCAAACCCCGCATTTTGTATTCAAACCTACCATTTTTACTTCCATTGTGTAATACTTTACATTTATTGGCATTAAACTTCATCTGCCACATATCTGCCTAGGCAAGTGTGCTGTCCAAGTTCCTCAGTAATGATTTAACACATTTCTCATTATCTGCCAATCCACCTATCTTGTTATCATCTGCAAACCTAACCAGCTTGTTACTTATATTCCCATCTAAATCATTTCTAAATATTAAAAACTATTAACGGTGTACTGCACGATAACATGCAGTGAATACACTTGACTTGACCATACTCCACACCTGTATGCATCCGGCACACAGCCGCCCTGCTGCCCGCTGCCAAGAGTTGATTCTATAATAAAAAAATAATAAAAACAAAAAGAGTAATAATTCCAAAACTCTTTTCTTTTAATATAAAGCTGTACTGCAGAGTTTCAACGTAGCATATGTGCACCGAATTTCAGGCTACAGGTTATTTGATTTTTGACCTTGACCTTCCTGGATTGATCTTTGAACTTAGAGGACAATCATCACCACGAAAGTGGACATTAGACGTCACGTAGTATATGTGTACAAAATTTCAAGTCAATAGGCGAAATGATTTGCAAGCTACAGGTGATTTAAAATCCTGGACAGACAAACGGACAGCCACGGTAGCGTATTATATAAGAAGATAGCAGTGGCCCTAGCACTGACCCCTGTGGAACACCACTCTTAACATCGGCCAGTTCTGATGAGGTTCCTGGCACCATCACCCTCTACTTCCTGTGTCTGAGCCAATTCTGCACCCATCTGAAAACATCACCCTGAACTCCCACTTCTTTTAACTTGATGCCCAACCTCTCAAGTGGCACCTTATCTAAAGCTTTCTGAAAGTCCAGATAAATAATACCATAAGCTCCACTTTGATCATATGCTTTTGTTGCCTCCTCATAGAATTTCAGCATGTTAGTAAAACACAACCTCCCTCTGAACCCATGCTGACTGTTCAGAATAACTCTTGTCCTTGCCATGTGTTGCTCAATCTTATCTTTCATAATTCCTTCCATTAATTTTCCTGCGATGCATGTTAAGCTTACTGGCCTATAGTTGCTTGGATCTGCCCGGTCACCCTTTTTATATAATGGGATGATATTTTTCATTTTCCAGTCCTTCAGAATCTCGCCAGTGTGCAGTGACTTCCTAAAAACATGTGTCAAGGGTTTATATATGTACTCACGAGCCTCCTTAAGAACACGAGGATAAATATTGTCTGGTCTACATTCCTTTAATGCTTTCCTATCTCCAATAATGTGTCAAAGAAAAAAGTGAATGGGAAAATGAGTAGCACAAATATTATTTTTAAAATTACAGTTTTAACAGAGATCTAGAGAAGATGGGCACGGTGTGAAACTAAAGCCAGGAGGGGCACTGCAACACAAAGAAAATGTACTTCAACCTAAAGCTGTGCAGTGTAAGATTAATGCCAGTAGGTGGCACTGCTGCACTAGTCAAAGGCAAGTAGCCAATGGTTTGTCGAAAAAATAAACTTGAAGACTTCTTTTTTCTTGGAAAATTGCTATGACCAAAAGGAATGCAGGACTTTCAGGTTGGTTATTTATTTATTATTGGTATTTCATTGCCTTTCATTTTAGTATAATGACTTTCACTCATAACCTGTTTTAAAGCTTTACTAGATGAATAGCTTCATCTTTAGATTAGGTACTACAAAAAGGTCTATAACTAATAAATTATTTGTAAAAATATCGAGTTGTTAGTATTACCACTATATGAATTACAGTGCACTTGAATGTGGAACTATTTGAATGTACATGAACTAATCATTTGTTTGGCCTTATATAATGTTTGCTCATGGCTTGTTAATGAAATGTCCATATGATAAAGTGTTATCAGTTAGTCAGAAGGCAGCAGATGTTTAATGTCATAGGAATGACGTGCAGACATTGTTCTGTTTTTTTTTCAGTCACATGAACTGAAACAGCTATGGATGGTTTTACTTGCTTTTATATCTTTTCATTAACTTTAATAACATCAAACTGTTTCTGCTCAATTGGTTGTCATGTAAATAACAACCTTAATGTATAGAAAACCTTTTTCTGGTAAGAGTGAAGGTTTGTTTTCAACTTTAGTGGTTACATTTTCCTTAAGAATAAATGGTTGGTTTTGTATTTAGTATGCTTACATTAATTATAAATTATCATAGTAATTAATAATAATAATCCAAGTAAAGGTGGCATATCTTTGTTTTTTTATTAATCTGTGGAAAGCACCTTGGGTTGCATATAAATGTATGCTAAGGTGCTATATTAATAAAGTTATTATTATTATTATTACATGATTGGTTCTTTCATATTGGGTAGCGCTGCTGCCTTGCAGTTAGGAGACCCAGGTTTGCTTCCCAGGTCCTCCCTGCGTGGCGTTTGCATGTTCTCCCCGTGTCTCCCACAGTCCAAAGACATGCAGGTTAGGTGCATTGGCGATTCTAAATTGTCTCTAGTGTGGGCTGGCACCCTGCCTGGGATTTGTTGGCTGGGATTGGCTCCAGCAAGCACCCGTGACCCTGCAGTTGGGATATGGCGGGTTGGATAATGGATGGATGCTTCTTTCATGTAACACATGGCAAAACAATATTTTGTCCAAAGTGGTCATATTATATGCAGTTTGATCCATAACTATTTGGTCACTGACACAATTTTCATAATTATGGCTCTATATGCAAACGCAATGGATTTGAAAAGAAGAAATAAATACAAGTGCCAGCTTTCAGCATTAATTCAAAGGGTTTAACAGAAATATCATAGGAGCCATTCAGGAATGACAGCCATTTTTAAACATGCTCCCCAATTTTCAGGGGCTTAAAAATATTTGGACAATTGACTGATAAGCTGTCCCATGGCCAGGAGTGAGCAGGTCCCTTGTTACTTCATGAACTATTAAGCAGGTAGAAGGTCTGCAGTTGATTCCAAGTGTGGAATTTGCATTTGAAAGCTGTCACTGTCAACTCTCAATATGAGGTCCAAAGTGCTGCGTATGCAAATAAAAAATGGTCAGCCATTCGGCCGAGGAAACAAAACAAACCCATTGAGAGATAGCAGAAACACCAGTTGTGGTCAAATCAACCATCTGGTACATTCTTCAAGTGAAGTAATGCAATAGTGAGCTCAGTAACAACAGAAGGACTTCACAACCATGGAAGACAACTGTGCTGGATGATCACAAAATTCTGTCCTTGGTGAAGGAAAAAAACTTCACACCATTTCGCCAAACCAATAGCACTCTCTGGGTAGATAGGCTGATCATTGCCAAAGTCTACAATCAAGAGCAGTCTTCACAAAAATAAATACAGGGGGTTTACTACAAGGAGTAAACCATTGGTAATACTCAAGCATGGGAAGGACAGATTAGACTTTGCCAGAAACTACTTTTAAAAAACCAGTCCCGTTTTTAAACAGTTTTCTTTGTACAAATGAAATTGAGATCAATATGTACCAGAATGAAGGACAGAGAAGATTATAGAGAAGAGAATGAACGGTTTATAATCTGTAGCATACTACATCATCTGTGAAACATGGTGGAGGCAGTGTTATAGCAGGGGCATGAGGGACTGCCAGTGGAAGTGGGTCACTGGTGTTTATTGATGATATGACTGCTGACAGAAGTAGCAGGATGATTTCTGTAGTGTTCAGGGTGTCAGAGATGGCTGGGGTGGCGACCTGGCCGGGACGCCTGGGAAGATCGGAGGAGGGCTTACGCCTTCCCCAGACCATATGGGGGCGACCGCCCTGGTTCCTTTGGGGGCCACGGGTACAGAGCTTTGAAGCTCCACCCTCTAGGGGGTGCCCCCATGCCTTTGGAGCCCTGGACCTCAGCACTTCCGCCACTCCCGGAAGTGCTGGGGGGAAGACGAGAGGGGACACCCGGAGTGCTTCCGGGGATGCAGCTGGCACTTCCGCCACACAGGGGCGTGTCCGTGGAAGATTGCCGGAACCCACCTGGAGCACATCCGGGTGGCTATAAAAGGGGCTGCCTCCCTTCAGACAATGGCGAGAGTCAGGAGCGGAGTGGACTGAGCTTGCTGGAGGAGGCAAGGAGGCGGCCTGAAGAGAAGGCAAGGCATTGTTGTGACCAGGACTTTGGGGACTTGTGGGGTTTGTGTGGCACTTGTTGACATTTTATTATTGTAAATAAACGTGTGGTGGGAAAATGAACGTGTCTGCCTGTCTGTGTCCGGGCCAGCTTCCACAAGGGCTAAACTGTCTGCTCACATTCATCTAAATGCTGCAAAACTGATAGGATGATGCTTCACAGTACAGATGAACAATGACCCAAAACATACCGTGATGACAAACCAAATGCTTTTCAAGTCAAAGAAGTGGAATATTCTTCAATGACCAAGTCAATCAACTGACCTCAACCCAACTAGACATGCATTCAACTTGCTGAAGACAAAACTGAAGGCAGAAAGTCCAATGAAAAAGCAGCACCTGAGGACAGCTGCGGTAAAGTCCAGGTGGAAAACCAACATTTGGAGAAATCCATGGTTTCCAGACTTCAGGCAGGCATTGACTCCAAAAGATTTTCAATGAAAATATAAAAAATGATCATTATATTCATGATTATGTTAGTTTGTCTAAATACTCTTGAGCCTGTGAAAATGGAACAAGCCTGCATAAAATATCTGTCTTTTCTAAATGGTTCATACAATGTTTTTGTTAAATTCCTTAAATTAAAACTGCAAGTCTACCCTTCAATTACATTATGATTGCTTCATTTAAAAATCCATTGTGGCGGTGTACAAAGACAAAATTATGAAAACTGTATCACTGCCCATATACTTATGGACCTAACTGTACGACTAATAATTTAGCACACAGTGTCCTGTCTGGAATTGGTTCTTGCTATGCACACAGTACTTTGCAGATAAACTCCCTTCCTTCATAGTCCTATATTTAACTAAGCAGGTTTGATAAATGAATTATTTGCATGTTATTTTTACCTGCTGCTTATGTTTTTTACTTTTCATTTTCAACACAAATTTCAACAATAAATTGGCTTTTGATGTTTCAGTACATCATGGCTCCTCTCTGCATCTACAATCACACCAAGACATTTGATGCCTTCCTCTTTCTCTTCAATAAAAAGCCAATGTTTGGTGACACCAAGTAGATGATCACTTCTGAAGGTACAGATGCTAGGGGAGGCAATCCTCAGAGACAGCTCTACTGATTGTAGTTGGCACAATACGACTGGTTAGAGCTACCAACATTTCATCTGTCTTCATCCTTCTAGAGCACTCTAACTCCTATAACACAGTCAACCATCAGATCCACCTGGCCACCATCTCTGACCGAGTCATCACTGGAACTGTACTGAGATGGTCTGAATCTCCTATATCATAGTATATGACAAAAATTGCTTTATAAAAATAAATGATTTACATCTAAGTACTGATACAAATAATTTATCAGTTCTTATTCTCCTGAATTGAAAGGTTTTGTTGTAAATCCTGATGAGTGTATTTAAAAAACACATAACATTGAATATGGTGTCCTGCAGGGATCAGTTCTAGGTCTGTTACTCTCTTCGCTTCAAGTTCCTTTTGGGCAGAGTATATCAAAACACAATGTAAATTACCACAGCTATGCAGATGACATGCAGCTTTATTTATCAAGGGTCTGGACTGTCTAAACAGCATTACGCAATGACTTAAATTAAATAAGGATAAGGCTGTTGTCGGCCACATTAAAAAAAGTATAGAAATTTCAAAATAAATAGAACAAGTTAGAAATTAGCAGAAAACTCAACTTATGAAATCTTGGAGTTATTTTAGATTTATATTAATTATGTCATCAGAACTGCATTCTTTCTTTTAAGAAATACAGTGGAACCTCGGTTTACGAGTAACTTGGTTTACGAGTGTTTTGCAAGACGAGCAACATTTTTTAACAAATTTTGACTTGATAAACGAGCGATGTCTTGGAATACGAGTAGTATGGATACACTTTGTCTGCTGAGCGTCATGTGATCACAACTGAGCTGATGGCACGCGTCTCTCTCTCTCTCCTTATTTCTCTCGCTGGCACACTTCTCTCTCTTATTATCTCGCTCGCACGCGTCTCTCTCTCTCTCCTTATCTCTCTCGCTCGCCCGCGTCTCTCTCTCCTTATCTTGCTCGCGCACGCTTCTCTCTCTCTCTCTCTTCTCTTGAAGGCAATTGTCTCCTATTCTCCATCTGAGTCTGTGTGCCTCACTCATATAGTCAACATCCGTACGAGCGTATATTGTTTACTAAAGTATTGTGACCGTGTGTGTGTGTGTGTACTGTGAAGTGCAAGTCCCCATCTTGCTCCCCAAAACACGAAGCTGAGTCTCAGTACTTTAACAACACCAGCTTTATTCAGCTTGAAACAGCAACAGTGCTGTTATTTATTGTAGCGGATCTTTATAATGTTCCTTGTATGACCCATCGACGGCAGGCGCTTATAGCATGTCTGCGATCTTTTTGAATGTGCTTATACGGAGAACTGCTACAGCACTGGGAGACTGCGATTGCTTTGGGACACTCTTCCGCGTGTCGTCCCATTGGGTGGAATCCTACAAGTGTTTAGAAACTCACTCACACCAGCCATGATTCTTTTTAAAGGTAAAGTGCAGATTAATTTGTTTTATGTATTTTTACTTTATATTTTGTATTAATAATTTTTATATGAATAGTTTTGGGTTGTGGAAGGAATCATCTGAGTTTCCATTATTTCTTATGGGGAAAATTCGCTTTGATATACGAGTGCTTTGGATTGCGAGCCGGAAGGAACGAATTATGCTCGCAAACCACGGTTCCACTGTATAGCACATGTTCAGTCCTTTACATCCTTAGAGGAAGCAAAAAAGCTGATACATGCATTTGTCTTTAGCTGTTTAGATTATTGCAATGCACTGCCAAAAAAGATTTCAATTGATTACAGTTGATTTTGATTCCAGCTGCAAGAATCCAAACTAAAATGAAAAAATCCAACAATGTTACACTGGTTTTAGTGTCTTTACACTGGCTGCCTGTGTCTTTCAGAATCAATTTTAAAATACTGCTAATGGTTTATATAAGGCTTTGAACAATCTTGTACCTTCATATTTGTTGGAAAGTTTGCTCCCTTGCATTCTCAATTAGAACCTTAGAACCTCAAATTCCACTTCTTTTAGTTTCTATGCTTCAAAAATATGGAATTATCTGCATATAGACATACAGTACATCTGCCAGGCACTGTGTAAATCACATCTTAACATATACTTTTTTAATGTGATGTTTTGCTGAATATGCAACTAATTGCATTGTTTCTGTTTTGTTTTCTCTGATTGATAGCCGGCTTCTGGACAAAATTCACTAAGGGTGGTGGAAGGAAGGAGGAAAAAGTGGGTCCAGTCCCTAATTATATCAACACTTGATGACACTCTTTTTTTTTCTTCTTTTTTATATCTTAGATATATGAGCGGGACTTGGTCAGATGTTTGCTTGTGGAACCCCAGAGGTTTTACTCCCAATTGACCATCACAATTAGCTTATTTTGATTATTGTTTTCCTTTGGTTCCACTTAGTACCATTTGTAAAGTACATTGAATTATACTTTCTATGGGAGAGTACTATATAAATATGTGTTGTTGTTGTTGTTATTGCTGGCAGATTTTACTGTGTGCCCTGGTATAGAGAGATGTCAAGGGTGCATCCAAAAAATCCCATGGATCATTGCTGGGTGCTGGCCACACCACACCACTACATCCTGTTAACCAATTCTCATATCAGTTCTGTGCTGATGATACATACCTGTACCTGTCTTTCCCTCCAGAGGACCACATGGTATCAGCAAGAATCTCTGCATGTCTTATAGATATCTCAACCTGAATGAAGGAGCACCATGTCCAGGTCAACCCTGCAAAACTGGGTTTCCTTGTTATTGCATCCAACCAATATAATCAACACCTTTTGTGTTTTCATTTTGGTTCATTATCAGAAGCACCTACTTAGTTAGTATGCAGCCATGGGGTCAATGATCGATGACCAGCTATCCTTCACAGACCACGTTGCAACTGTCTCTCAGTGTTGCAGATTAACTCTCTATAATATCGGCAAGATCATATCTTTATTTTTCGTGAGCTGTGTAAGACCAAGTGTGTTACTAGTTTGGTCTACTCCTGCAGTTTAAGATTAACACACACAGACACACACCCACTCTCAGACACCTAAGGATTCAACACCCTTCTGATTATTTGCCACTTACCAATAAACAGGGTCTTATTTCTACAGCATTTGTTTTCCTATAGAGGTGCAATCTCTCAGCCTTAATAAATCCTGTAGGAAAGAAAGAAGCAATCTTCCTACACCAGGTAACCTAATATTTACTTAAATCACTTAAAATATAGATAAATCTATTAAAGTATAATAACACTAATAGAAGAAAGTATAATAGAAAATAAGATGGACTGCAAAATTTCTGAAATTGTCATAGAAAAGCTTAATGAAGACCAGCAATGTCAAGGGTGGATGTTGTCCTTGGTGCAAACAATTCAATGCATCAGTTTAAGTTTGCTGACATTCACACGAAATAGTCTCTCTCTTTCTCTGATGTGTCTTAGTCCCTCAGGTTGCTTCCTATTTTAGTCTGCTCCTTCTCCTTGGTCGTTTAGATGTTGAAATTCCATGTGGAGGCTCCAGGACATGTGACATTACAAATATTTGATTGACTAGCTTTTCTTCTGATTGATGGCTCTGCTCAAATTCTTTGATCCTGAGTGTATCATTTTTACTATTAAATTGTAAACTGACTGAAACAGCTGTAGTCCTATGTGCATCTGCATTGCTTTCCGTTCCCAAGTTATAAACTGACTGAAACAGCTTTTTATCCTGTGGCATCCGTTCTGTTTTCTGTTCTCTCTACCATTGATTTATAAACTAACTGAAACATGTGCATTAAAGTTACAAATTACTGGTGCAATATAGGAAGAATGTGTCAGAAAGAACTGTGGTGGACCGGCGCCCTGCCTGGGGTTTGTTTCCTATCTTGCGCCCTGTGTTGGCTGGGATTGGCTCCAGCAGACCCCTGAGACCCTGTTGTTAGGATGTAGCGGGTTGGATAATGGATGGATGGATGGGTGTCAGAAAGAAGGCTTTCACGTGAATTGCTTCTGTAGTTCATCCTGGTTAGTTTGAGCAAAATTAAAGTTTAATATAAGCAGTGTGTAGTTTCAAAAATATGGCAGTTTTTCACTCCATGGCAGTATCTGACAGAGTTGGTAGCACAAGTCCTGGTCCAGGCTTTGGTCTTGTTACAAATGGCTGCAGAGGGTTATGAAAGCATGTGATCTGAACTGTGAGACAGCAGTATTAATCACTGCACCACTGTGCCTCAAACAGCAAAAGACTCAGACCCACCGAGTACCACAAACAAAATACAACAAATGGTACCAAATTAGCATTAAGGAAATAAAATATTGATCATTGTGCCTTCAGAGTTCCAATCTTAGAGCACACATTTATTGTGCCATGATGCGGTGAGGTGAAACTGGTTCATTCTTTTGTTTGAAGACATTTCTCCATATCCAGCTGGAATGTCTTTTTTGTTTTCCATGTATCTGTGCAGTTGCTTCAGACTTTTTTCTACTATTAAGAAGAAATGTCTTGTTAATCTTAATAAATCTTTCACTATTATTGTTATCTAACAGGGCCTTATTCTGATTTGAGGAGTGAAAGGGCTCCTTTAAGGCTTATTTTTGAGATTGGCACCTGGGCATGTGGCTAATTATACATGCAAATTAGCCATGCAGTGCTAGGTATAAATGTTATATATTCAGTGACAGTGCTCATTGTAGTTAGATAATGCACCCCTCACATGAAAATAAGTTTCTTTTTTTAACAACTTACTGGGTGGAAATCGGTCTAGAGAACTGATTGGGTTGGGACATCATGTATGCCTGAAGCAGAAAGGCAATGATCTTACAGTAGGCAAAGTGTGGACGTTCTGTACATGGCTGTTATAGTTTCATGTGGGACTGTGGGCTTGGTACAATTTGATGTTTTTTTTTTTTTTATTAATTGCACCCATTGTTGCCAGGATTGACTCTTGACTGTTGTGACCTTGAATTAGATTAAGAAAACTTTGTGTCTTCTTCTTTCGGCTGTTCCCGTTAGGAGTTGCCACAGCGGATCATCTTCTTCCATATCTTTCTGTCCTCTGCAACTTGTTCTGTCACACCTATCACCTGCATGTCCTCTCTCACGACATCCATAAACCTTATTTTAGGCCTTCCTCTTTTCCTCTTCCCTGGCAGCTCTTTCCTTAGCATCTTTCTCCCAATATACCTAGCATCTCTCCTTTGCACATGTCCAAACCAACGCAATCTCGCCTCTCTGACTTTGTCTCCCAACCGTGCAACTTGAGCTGACGCTCTAATGTACTCATTTTAAATCCTATCCATCTTTGTCACACCCAATGCATATCTTAGCATCTTTAACTCTGCCATCTTCAGCTCTGTCTCCTGCTTTCTGGTCAGTGCCACCGTCTCCAACCCATATAACATTGCTGGTCTCACTACCATCCTGTAGACCTTCCCTTTTGTGTAATATGTTTAAATTTCCCCTCATTGCATAAATTTGCATTAACAAGCAACATGGTTGGTATAAGCCATTTGTATGCCGAGCTACAGCTTTCAAGTCCATTTAAATGTATACATTTCATCCAATTTTCTTAGGTTTGGACTGAATATATATTTGGTTTTAAAAGGAGAAAGTCAAAAATTTGATACCACAAGGTCTCCAGATGTAATGTGTAATTGCTGAAATTTGTCAAAGCATCTGTTGCAGTGAATATGCTGTGTTCACCAGTGATTGAATATTTTCCTGGAAAGGCAAGCGTTTTTTTCCCAGCACACCATGATGTTTTGTAAAGTCAGCGTGAAACTGCAGGGCTATAACAGCCATGTACAGAATTTCCATACTTTGCATACTGTAAGATCATTGCGTTTCTGCTTCAGGCATACATGATGCCACATGGAATCAAATTTTAATACAGACTCTTTATTTGTGTAAATTTCCACTGTATCTGGTGGAACTGACCTGCCTAACTGTATCCAAACTGTTGTCTCCCACAATGTTTTTATTTAGCCCTTGAAGGCTCTCTTGTTCTGTGAATATCGCTCTAATTGATAATGGCTTTGATAGGTTCTTGTAACTAAGGAGAGACCCTTGTGTTCTGTTTGCTTTAGTGCTCTACACCTGTGGTGATCAATTTTGTAACCTTATCCTGTAACATTTGTTCGTAAACAGTACCTGATGTTTACTCAATTATGCTGACCTTTTTTGTAAGTCAATTGGAAAAAAGCATCTGTTAAAAGAATAAATGTAAAATGCAAATGTAGATGGGTGGCAGACTGCTAACAATAAGTCGGAGCCAATCTGAACTACTGTAGCTAGCAAATGCCTTTTCCATTAATGTTCACAAATGACTTGCTCAGTTACTCTGAGGCTGCATAGGTTAATGATACTTTCATCTTATCAAGATGAATAGCTAAATGAAACTGATATCTCTTTGGGAAACAGAGTTTTGATATGCTAATTTGTAGTAACAACACAGATACATTGTAGTCAGAAGCAGATACCAAGAACAAAAAAGAAAGCTATTGACTTAAGGACCCAATATGAGAAACTGAATCAAAATAAATCGCTAACAACAGAAGGAGATCCAGTCTATTACAGGGCACACCCACAGTGCACCAGTTTAGAGATGTCAATTAATTTAACAGGCGTGTCTTTGGAATGGAGCGAAAAAACAAACAACAGCCGTATCCAGAGAAAAGCCCACAGAGACACGGTGAGAGAATGCAGAGACTTCATACAGGCAGTATTAAGGTTTGGGATTTGAACTCCAGAACTCAGTAAAACGAGCCATTACGTCTTTTAAAATAATTAAACTCAATTATTATTTTATTATTATTGCATAAAATAGCACTCTAACACCCACTTAAATTAATTCTGGCTCACAGCAAAACTAGGACTATCCTGGCAGTAAGTCAAGAAGCAGCCCTGGACATGATGACAGTCCGTCGAATAGCACACACACATTCTCAAACAGGACCACTTTAGAGTTGCCAATTTAACTACTAAAGACGTCTTTGGTGACATGGGAGTAAAACTCACGTTTACATGAGCAGAATGTGCAGACTATGCATACATAGGTCATGACTGAAAATATCTTAATATCCTATCTGGTCTCTTTGTATGCAGTTTGCACAACTGTTCTGTCTCTGTCTGATATTCCACTTGATCTCTGGCTTCCTCTCACATTGATTTCAAGTTAACTGGTGACTTCAGATTTTCTCAGGACGTGTGTGTGAGTGAGTATGCTCTGTTATAGGCAAGCTGATCCTTGTAACCTTCTGAAAGAAAAAGCGGGCTGAAGAAAATATTTATTATGAGGAAAGTGCTTGGTCTGTTAAACGTACAGATGGTAGGAATGTGTCAGATAGTGTTCTGGTTCTCTGCTTCTTTTAGCCTCTTTTTTGAAACATTATATATTTTTGTTATTTATATTTATCGCTATTGCTATTTTGTGCGCTTGCTCTTTTAGGCACACTGCCATTTTGTGTAGCTATTTCCATAGGCACTGCTATTTTGTGTTTCTGGTTGCTTTGATGTTGCAAGCACATAATACACATTTCATGTGACATACACCATCATGATGGCCGTGATATAAAAGATGGCTGTGCATAGTAACATGCTTCTGAAATGGTTACAGAAGAAGATCCCATGAGAGATGAGCGGTTTAGCATCTAAAAGACATTAGGAAAAAAAAAATTCTGGTTTTGATTTCATTTTGGTTTTGACTCTGGTTAGCATTTTTGATCTGTAGAAGGAAATAACAATCCTACAATTTACTGACCTTAACAATTTCACTGACTGTTCTCTTGCCAAACTCATTAAAGAAACATCTGCAGATCTCTGCCACTCATTTATAAAATTTTGCTCAGTTGGACTTACCATCTTATTCAATTTCAATATATCAACAGTAAACTTTATATGTTGAATTTATAAGGGAAAATCTTTACCTTTTTCGAGTATGCCATATCTATATTTCTTTCCTCGTGGACCTTTTTTTTTCTCTGATTTTCTCTAAACACATTGTGTTACCTTGATTGACAGCTCTAATTAAGCTTGGTGCATTGGAGTGATGCCTCAAGTCACCCAGCATCCCATCCAACAAGGCCAGAATCATGACAATGGCTTCCTTGGGTTAGTGTTTAGCGGTCTACAGGTGGTAGTAAGTCAGGTCATATAAGATTACAAGCAGATGTCTCAAATATATAAATGATCTTTCTGTTGTGGATAATCATGTTACTGTACCAAAGAGTGATGACAACAGTCAAGAGGTGTTCTGTACTCCAGTAGTTCAAAAATCAGAACGTTACACTTAGTTGTGGCTCACTTCCTCTCAGATACCTATGCAAATGGAAGTACTTCAGCATGGCCTTGATGGCAGTGTGCAGATTATTGTTGATCATCTCAGTTATTGTGGTGTCATCAGCAAATCTGCCAAATGCATTTTTGATATGTACAAAACAAGTACTGTTTAAAGGCTGTGTGGATGAGATTTTATTTCCTATCCATACAACATGTGGCATTTATGTTACAAAATCCATTATTGAGTTCAAGATGAAAGTGCTTAGGCCCAGATGCCTAGGTTTCAAGAACAATTGTGCTAATGGCACAGCTATAATTCTTATTCAGCATTCCCAAAGGGAATTTGAAGGTCCATGGAGATGGTGTCATCCACTGACAGTGACGTGCGGTGAGGTTCATGGCTGGTGAGGCATTGACTCCTTCAGAGTCAGATTTACAAATATATGAACCCAAAAGAGTAGCTTATTCACTACTCAGCTGGCAGCCTGCACATTGACTACTGGTTATGTTTGATATCTCATCAGTATTCTTTACACACACATACTGTAGTTAAGGTGCATATCTGGATAAGAAAGAACATTACCTTTATAGTGGCGAGACAGCGCAGAGAGAGCTTTTTTTTTCAGTTTTTTATTCTGATGCTTTAAGCAATTTTAATACAGACTGTTCAACAAAAGGATAACAAGAAAAACAAAAGAATATTTTATTTAAGGACAAAATATTGGATTGTTTTTTTCTTAGTCTGATCCCATTTGTTTATAAAATTGAAAACCGTTTATGGTCTTACCTTTATTTGTAAGTCCATGTGCCTAGCCTTCTCCATGAAAATCTCCATCACTTTCTTCTAAAAGTCCCTCACTATTTTCCTTTAGTTTTAAAAGTCTTGATCTTCTATTTTGGCAGTCAGCTGGAACAAAAAATAGAAATAAACGTGCCGCTGCAGTGCACTTGACTTTCTGATATTGTTAACTTATTGGTGCTGAGAGCCTCTGCATAGAAGAACAGAAGCAACAAGCACCTGTTGGGCTCACATGTGCTCCCGTGTTAAGTCCGGTCAAGCAAGACAATATGTCACACACATTCATTAAAGATATTGGCCAGACTGTGGAGAGTCAGGGTGTATAATAAACGTGTCTTCAAACATTATATTGGTGACATACAGAGAGACAGCAACAGGCATGTGCCAATTGCATGCATCAACCCAATATGTCAGGGACAGTGCAGTCCGAGGTAAGGTTTGCCCCGTCGCTGATGCACCTCCTCGTGTTTCTCCCCTGTATTTGAACAGAAAATGCACAAATTCAGCGATTTTGACTATAAAAATCAAAATTATTGGAATCATACAGAAAACACATTTATAGCACAGACCAGTGGACAAATTTATTTTATGTTATTATTGGTTTTTTTACTTTTCATGATGACAGGTGAGCCCTCCCCTGACCGCACATCCCTGTCCACTGACCTGTTAATTTTAAATTCAAACTAGAATGGGCCTAAAGAGTGAGAGGTGTTGCTCCTTATTACTTTCTTAGCATCTTGTCTGTTACTTAAGATGTGGTAGTACAATAAAACAAGTATTAAATATTCCATTGTTTTGGTGATATTTTCTTAATCTGTACTATTTATCTTTTAATTCTTACTTCTAGGTTTATCAGTATTCCTTATTGGACAGTGTTCATTTGCAAAATGTGCAAGTACACAGCATTGCATTTATTACAAACAAATTACAAATGAATTCAGTGTTTCGAGGTTGTTATGTGGCCAGGTTGGTTACTAAAGAAGACTGTGTGCACTATGATCGATTTGAATGGACTGAATTTATTTGTAGTGCGGAAGAGATGAACTGATATCACTTTTTAGTTGGATCAGCTAAGCATTAGTCAATATACAAGCAGAGTGTGTTTCACTTGAAGTAGGACAGACCTTAAAACCAGAATACGTACAAGATTTAAAGTCAAAAAGCAAAACAAGAATCTTAACCAGACATGTGCCTTAAAGTAGATTTTGTTTTATTATCATGTTATTGTAAAAGTAGCGTCTTAAAGTACAGACACTTTGCAGAGTCCCCTGCCTTATTTTAAAGTGCAATAGCACCAAAGACACATGACAGGTACTGGTGACCAGACTCTAAGACTACCTTCCATTCAAAAAAGGCCAGCTGAGTTGCTTCTCGATGCAGTGTCTGCTAGAAAATGGTGTCCTCACCGCTACACTGTGTGCATGTGGCTTTACAAGTGAGGGTGCCATTTTATTATTATTATTATTATTATTATTATTATTTAAAGTCCATTATTAGCACAACCCATTACTGTTAGGATTGTATTTATGATAATTTGGTGAGTCATTTGAATTATGTCTGTGACTAGGATAGGATAGGATTAGAAATGAGGTCTTTAGAGGATCAGCTCAAGTTGGACAGTTGGGAGACAAAGTCAGAGAGGCAAGATTGCGTTGGTTTGGACATGTTCAGAGGAGAAATGCTAGTATATTGGGAAAAGGATGATAAGGATAGAGCTGCCAGGGAAGAGGAAAAGAAGAAGGCCTATGAGAAGGTTAATGGATGTGGTGAGAGAGGACATGCAGGTGATGGATGTAACAGAACAAAATGCAGAGGACAGAAAGATATGGAAGAAGATGATCCACTGTGGCGACCCCTAACGGGAGCAGCCAAAAGAAGAAGAAGAAGATGTGAATTCCATTTTTTAAATGTAAATTTTCCTATTTGTACTAAAGAAATATAGGAACACAACATTCATTTTAATGTACTTTTGCTTCTATAAGGAAATTGTTTATATCACACTTATTATTATATTTTAATTCTTCACGTGGTGTTAAATTGCATGGTCCCATGTACACATAAATCTGGTTTATGCTATGTTTTAACCCATAGATAGATTTTAGTGAGAGCAGAGTATTATTATTCAGGAGACATTTTTGGGTCAAAGCTAGACATGTTACACATGGTTTATCTGGACAACTACAACAACACCAGCATGTTTGCATTCATGAAGTAGCTCGCAGTGCTTACAATAATAATGGCCAAACAGAGTTACAAAAGAAAATAAAAATTAGAGACCAAATATTTTAATCATCTGAGAATCACAATGTCTGACTTAAAAATAAATAATGGTCAGATGGCCAGGGAAAACAGAAGAATAAAAACTCCAGTTGGTAGGATTTTGGAGAAAAAAATAAACCTGTGGAGTTCCAAGGCCAAAAGACCACCCAGCCACTCTGGGTATTCTAGTGTCCATGAGTTTGTCACCATTAACAACATACTCTTGTGGTGCTCCCTTCTTCTTCCCAACATCTCTGGCAAGGGGCAGTGGTGGCACCAACAGGGTCCTAAAAAAAAGGAAAACACACACAAGTAGTGAGTTTAGTGAGCAGGCCATAAAGCAGCAAACAAAATTACATTTTATGAGAAGCATTATGAAGAGATGCTAGTGATGACAGTAATTTCTTACGTGAAAGATTAAAGTGGTGGGTTTTTCACAGTTTATTGAAGTTTTCAACTGTACTGGCCTGGTGGATCTCTAACAGTAGAGTATTCCAGATGTTTAGTGCATAGAAACAGAAAGATGCCTCATCAGCTCTTGTATAACTCAAACAATATAATGCAGAACCTTTTATTTGTAAATTGTTTAGAAGGGCAGTGCTAACACACTGAGCAGACGGAATTTGGGAAGGACCAGAACGGTGTCAAAACCAAAACATTATTCCAAACCTGTAATCTTAAAGAGAATGACAATAATTCATAACCAAAACACACACTCAAATCACAAACTTATTTTATTTTCTTTGTATCTGCAATCACGGATGCTATGGAAGCTGCAGTGCCAGTATATAAAGCGATGCGCTAATGATGTCATGATGTGTGACCTAAAAGCCATGCCCATGATAATCAGATGTTGCAGAGTGGCAATGGAACTCTAAATTTTATCGCCCAAGACAGAAACAAAATAGCATCGTGGAAATTGAAAACATTAGAAAAATAAGTTATGCATAATTCCATAGATTGGATTGGCGATTCTATATTGTCCCTAGTGTGTGCTTGTTGTGAGGGTGTGGGTGTGTGTATCTTGCGGTGGGCTGGCGCTTTGCCCGGGATTGGTTCCTGCCTTGTGCCCTGTGTTGGCTGGGATTGGCTCCAGCAGACCCCATGACCCTGTGTTCGGGTTCAACGGGTTGGAAAATGGATGGATGGATGGATAATTCCATAGATGAATAATGACAAAAATATCAATCCATAATCATTTCCTGTTGTCTAAAAATTCAAAATTGATTAAAGTAATGCTGGAAAAAATCTGTTTAAAGAGAAATACCTTTTTAATGCAGCCAGTATCTTAATCGAGAACATGTTTTTGTGACCAAGACAGTATTAAACTATGTATAGAACTTCAGTTATAACCTCCATGTTTTCATATTAGTTGAAGTTCAAGTTACTTCAAGGGTGTCAAGATGTCTTTGTATCCTAGAATAATGACTGTTGCTTCTGTTGTTGTTTAATGTGGATCCTTTAAAAGAAGACAGCAACATATGTAAATGCAAAAAAAACATTTAAAACAGATGTAGGTTATGTGGTAGATAGGGGGCGCTCTTGCTCCCTTGAACCCCTGTCCACGACTCCAAACACCAGGTAAAAGTCCAATACTTGACTTTATTAATCTTCCACAGTGCACAAAGCACCCTCTCCTCCACAATACTCATAAACAAATCACAAATACTACAATAAACAATTCCTCTACTCCCAGACGTGTTGCCACCCTTCCACCCAGCTCAGTTCGCCGTCTGGGAGCTCTCACAGTCCTTTTATTTTCCCAGACACGGAAGTGTTCCCAATCCCAGTCCATGTGATCCTGTATCACTTCTGAGTCAGGTAAAAGTTCTTTTCTTCACCCCGGAAGCCCGACGCTCTTCTTATGACGAACTTCCGGGTCATAGGGCACAAATAAGTCTTTGGTCCTCCCTGCTGCTCCCTCTTGCGGCCCCTGTGGTATCCAGCGGGGCTGAGGATAAAAACTACAAAGTCCATGACTCCCTGTTGGTCTTCGGGGCACCTCCATACTGCAGGGAGGGCTCCATCTGGCGGCGTGGGGGTATTGGCCGGGATGACAAGCCGGCCACATCTCACAGTTGGTACACACAGCACAATGAACAGAATCACTAGAGAAAGACCAAATTGTGATCATAAGGAAAGCACAGAGCTGGTTAGCAAATAAATAGCATAAAAGCACAAAGGTAAAGCAGAAAAGATATTTGAACAACAGGGTAATTAAGTGAAACAATAAGAGGTCAAGAAGAGAAAAACAGCCAAGAAGAAAATCTAAGATTAAGCACAGGGTAGTGCGTAATTCATGCTGTACAGTATATAATACTTACTTATTTAGGAAGAGTGGATGAGTTGAGTGCATTGTGGACACTTTTGCCATTGAACTTCAGGCTTGGTGGGATAATAGTCACTACAGAAGAGAATGTCTATCTTGTGGACTCAGACCTGGACACGCACAGACGGACATCCACCACACACCGTTTATTTACAATATTTACAAGTAAATATACGTGCACACAATCCCCAGTGCCTCTTGCATCGTTCCCCCAATGTCCAGGCCTCACAGTCTTTGTGCCTTCCTGGCACAATAGGAACCCGGATGGGCTCCAGCTGCTTCCCGGCACTTCTGTGGCGGATGTGCCGGCTGCGCACCCGGAAGCCATCCGGGTGTCCCCAGTCGTCTTCCCCCCAGCACTTCCTGGTGTGGCGGAAGTGCTGGGCTCCAGGGATATTCAGGCACCGGGGCACCGCCTGGCGGTGGCCACGGGTCCCTACAGGGCTGGACTTCCAAGCCCTTTACCCGAGGCCCCCAACACAACCAGGGCGGACGCCCCCTCGCGGTCTGGAGGAGGCACAAGCCCTCCTCCAGTCCTCCTGGGTGTCCCGGCCGGGCTCCAGCCCTGGCCGGATGCCATAATCTGTATTTTAGAGTATCCTCTCTCTTGCCCTATACTTTAAAAAGTAAATACAATTATTTTCAAATTGCTGGAAATCCATTCAGCATGTCTACTGAGTGTGCTCGTGGTTAGCAAAGTTCTCAGATGACTTGATTCTTTGTTCCAGATTTCAACAGCATTTTGTGTGAGGTTCTTCCTGGATCCTGTTTTAAATGCATTGTTCAGCCCATAAAGATAGGAACCCAGTAAATTAAAGACCCACAACCCTGGTGATTAACAGGCCCAAACTAGTTTCAGGAGTTGATACAGTCTGAACCCAAAGTACAGTTCATGTCCAATGTGTGTTTAGCACACGTAATTAATTATTTCAGTTAACCTCTGGATGACTTCATGGAAAATTAGCAAGAAGGCAAAAACACTCTTTAGTTGTGCTGGAAGAATTTATCGGATTCAGCTCCCCCACATTTTTTTTCATAGAAGGAGATGCTTCAGGCAAATGCTGGCATAGCTGAAACAAGTTACATTCCATCTGATCTGTTTTTCTGCATTCTCTGGGTGACACTGAAACTGTTCAGGTTCTCACTGATGTTGTTTTGTTGTTTTCCAGCTCAGCTTTCACGTGTGCTGGCTTGTACGTGTTATTGACTCTGCACTTTTACTATTACATCATTTGTATCATTTGCCTTGGTCTTTTGTGTGTGAGGTGATTGGCTTAGTAGTTAAAGAATTAGATGTTAAATCACAATATTCAGCCTCAGTTACCCTGTGTCTGATGCTCCATGTGGCAATCTGTTACATACATCAGATCAACCATTTATTTGCTGGTGTGTCAGCCAAGTATTGAGCAAGTTTGCAAAAAGACTTAGCCACAACAGAAAAATAGGAATGAACATCTTGATATCTTCAACACATTTCACTGTTCTTTTTTGATTAATGCTATCACGCTTGCTTTTCACTTTCAAATAAGAATTGGTTTGGCTGGGACATGTTAAACAAACAGCAAACCGAAGGCATGTAATTTATGTCTATTGTGCCTAATATTTTGACTACATCTGTCACACCTCAGCTCCCATCTATCAAAATCTAAAACCAGTGAAACTTTGGTCCAAATGTTTGACATTACACCTTTTCTTACTGTGCCTTACTGCATGGTTTTTGCTTGTCCTTTGCACATCTGCCAGCTCCATTTTCTCAAAATACTTTGAATATCTGGCAAACGGAAATGACATAATTAAAATATCATCAGTTAGGTTGTTTAGTACATAAACAAGATCTTTTAAAATCGGGTGGTTTCTGCTCCTGTTCAAAGCAATTACATTTTTACTAGAGTTTTAATGCATATTTAGGGTTGCCAGATTAGAAAATTAGATCTTAAAATCTCTCTCTATATTACTATATACAGTATATAAATTTATACACGCCCCCTACACACCCAGACCAATATATTAAATAAAAGTAGAGACATCTCTCTATTATAAAAAAAATCCTGAAAAGGAAAAGCAGGGCGACAATGCATGATCTTATCGGAAGTTCTCGGAAGACACTTAAAAGGCGCAAACAATATCAAATAACACTCAGTTGTGTAAAGGGACGTAGCACACATAGATCCTGTGCTGTCAGCACATACAAAGTGTATAAGGACAATGCGTTCTAGATGAAACGTCAACAAAAGAAGAAGAAAGAACAGTGCAGAGAAAAGGGTCCCAAAAGCGTTGGAGAGAAAAAAAGGCAGATAAAAGATTATGAAAGCAGTGGACTTCGAAAGGCTCAAACAAATGATGGCGCGATACACATGCAGAGAAAGGTAAAGAATATGAAAGCAGTAAAATTCAAAAGTATTGTAGCGTCCCAGCCAGGTTGAAACCTGTTTTGTTTTAAGTGACTGTTAGGTCCGATTGAGGGAGGGCGGAGTACAGCACGGAAGACCAATAGTAGCGCGACGGCACCTCCTTAGCATGCGTTCAGCTGCCCCCTTCACAACATGAGCAGCGTTATGCGTCCTGAGAAAGAGATTTAACCATGCCTGGGGCTGGAAATAAAGGACAAGTATTGTAAAGCAGTGAGACATCATTTAAAACAAGTCCTTAGACATCTAACCTAGCAGTTGTTGGATTGCTGTTGGCGGACACGCTTCATGTGCTCACAGCTCTTAAAACAACGACAAGAGACAAGCAAAACACGTAGCTCGCCAGCAGCAAGAAGCCTGCAGATGATCAGAATGATTCACCTTAGTGTGCATTCAGCCAAACTAACCCTCGCCCACCACGCCCCCCCCGCCCCCTTCACAACACGAGCAACAGAGATGCGAAGTAGCAAAAGGATAGCTGCTTTACAGGCTTTGAAATGATCGGGCAGTGAGTCAAGCAGAACAGGCAGCTCGCCAGCAGCAGAAAGACAGCAGATGATCCGACGGCATCTCCTTAGCATGCGTTTAGCCGCACCCCCTTCACAACGTGAGGAGCGTTATACGTCCTGCGAGAAAGAGATGTAACCATGCCCGGGACCGGAAATAAAGTATTGTTTTTACAAAAGTTTTAAAATAAAAGTGAAAATAATGCATATGTAACAATTCCCATGAAACAATCTTTTTTAATTGTACAGTACAGGCCAAAAGTTTGGACACACCTCCTCATTCAATGTGTTTTCTTTATTTTCATGACCATTTACATTGGTAGATTCTCACTGAAGGCATCAAAACTATGAATGAACACATGTGGAGTTATGTACTTAACAAAAAAAGGTGAAATAACTGAAAACATGTTTTATATTCTAGTTTCTTCAAAAGAGCCACCCTTTGCTCTGATTACTGCTTTGCACACTCTTGGCATTCTCGCGATGGGCCAACAAGTGCTAAACACCTTTGGGAACTCCTTCAAGACTGTTGGAAAACCATTTCAGGTGACTACCTGTTGAAGCTCATCGAGAGAATGCCAAGAGTGTGCAAAGCAGTAATCAGAGCAAAGGGTGGCTCTTTTGAAGAAACTAGAATATAAAACATGTTTTCAGTTATTTCACCTTTTTTTGTTAAGTACATAACTCCACATGTGTTCATTCATTGTTTTGATGCCTTCAGTGAGAATCTACCAATGTAAATGGTCATGAAAATAAAGAAAACACATTGAATGAGGAGGTGTGTCCAAACTTTTGGCCTGTACTATATATCCGGTAAACAAAACCCGGGGGTGGCCGAGTTAAGCGGACAGGGGGTGGAGCCCCCTAGTAAGTTAAAAACATAAAGCAAGGATTTTAATGGGTTATTTGGAAAAAAAAAGTAAAATCATTTGAAAATTATTTAATACAAGCTAAAAAAATTCTGTAAAAGTAAAATCATTTGAAAATATTTATTTAATACAGACAACAGAGAAATATTATTATTATTTAATACATGGCAGGTAGTAACAACACACTTTGTTGACAGTGTATGTTGCAATGCTGATACAGAATTGCACAGCATCCTGGCTGGAGAGCAATACAGTAAGAGTGTCACTGTCCTCCGCCAACCATAGCAACTGAACAAGTTGCAAACAGACAGCAAACACTAGAGTCCTCGTTACGTATGGGTTATTTTCATCAAGAGAATCTGAGAAAAGAAAGTATAATTGCTTATAAAGTTACTACAAAGTGCTGTAAGAAGGTAGTAAAAATATATTTTTATTCTGAAATTTGAAAATGAACTAAATACAGGACATTTGGGTGTCCCTGAAAGGTCAGTACAGGACAGGGGACAAAATGATCAAATATGGGACATGTCCTGTATATAAGGGACGTCTGGCAACCCTAAGCATATTACACGCATCCCACAATTCTGAAAAACAAAATCCTGCTCCTGCGACTTTTATTTTGTGTTCTGCAAGTCCTGTAGGATCCCAATCCCAATGCGCACTTCCAGTCACACCTTACTCTTTAACATTCCCATTTTTTCTACTTTTACTGTTCTAACTATACTGTACAAATGATAAATAAGTAAATATGTATAATTTCTGACTCATATGAAGATTTCACAGATTATACTGTACCATAGGAATTTGCAAGTTGTCAATAGAAGTGATTCTTTAAAAGGAATCAAACAAAAGTATAAAAATCTGTTAGTAATACTCACTTTACAGTATATGTAACGTATGCCGTATTTTCCAAAACAAAATACTAAAGCAAATTTAAATACTTTAATTTCTCATTTTCAGTGATTAGGACTTGATACAGTATGCTAGTTTACATTGGGTAAACAGCTAAATTGTCCTTTTTTATACATTTATTTTAAAAACCTGTTCATTCCAATAAAGGGCCATCACGTTTTGAATGTTACCATAAAAGCACTGAGCAGAAAGCAGGAAACCTGATTTGGACACAACAAAGAAATTGGTACATAACATCTTTTTTCTGATTGTATTGTACTGTATTTAATGTAATAAAATGACACCCACAAGACAAAACAAACAATTTAAAGTTCATGGCAATTTACCTAGTTCATCAGGGGCCTCATGCATAAACAGTGCATACGCACAGAAATGTTGCATAAGAATGTTTCCACATTCAAATCACGATGTATAAAAGCGTAAAGCCAAGCACATTTCAACGTTACCTCATACCCTGTCGTAAGCAAGTTCTCTGCTCGGTTTTGCAGACTGGTGGCACCCAGCGTCAAAGCAGTACTACTGTTCCTGTGTGGTTACTCTTTATTTTCCTGATGCAGCTTTATAAATACACTGAAACTAACTGCATATTGTTTATTAGTGTAATGCATCTGATTGTAATTAATCTGTAACAATATAATGGCCCAGGAAATAGCCATAGTATTCCAAATACCATAACTGCTTTAGCGTTGTTACTCTCACTGCACATTTTTCTTTCAGCTCCTCCCGGTAGGAGTTGCCACAGCGGATCATCTTTTTCCATATTACTCTCACTGCACCACTCGGAGTATTTATATCACTGTATCTGAGTGGGGAATCACAGCAGCAGCTGATCGGAAAGAGAATTATTGGTATACAGCATCAAGGACACGCTGCCTCAGCCATGTCAAAACGCTTCAGAGACTTTCCTGTACGGACCTCACGGTTCAGAAACAGTTTCATCCCAAGAGCTATAAACAATCAATCAGTCCATCAATTGCTCCTTGTAGAACTGCTTGTACCTATAAGTACAATTACCCCACTGTAAACTTGCACTACAGTTATAATATTGCACAACCTGTGCCACTTTATAAAGCGCGTATTTACATATGATGACAATATCATTTTTAAGATGAAATGCAGCAAAATATGTTGATTATATTATATAGATAAAACTTTATCTTCATTTAAATAATCTGTATTGTTAATAATTAAACATGTGAGGACACAGTTCCGCAGCACTAGCAAGTTCACGGATTGATCCTACCTTGTGCTGTATTCTTTCTGGGGCTGACACGACACTGAAAGGACAGATGGATAGAATAATTAAACACGTACTACAAAGATATTTCAATGTTCCTTAAAAGGAATTGTTGTTGTAAGCTTACAGATGGCTTAACGTCTATTACAGAGCTGATTGTGTGGCGATTGGGTATTTGAAGAAGGAAAAATAAGGACAGGAATTGGAGATTAGTATGCTTGAAAGAGACAGTACTGCTACAATAATTTCGAAGGTCGCACACAATCACGCACCGTGTTCCCCTGTTTAATGACATGCTTTAACTCCTATCATCATGAAAAAGATATCATGCATACATCTCAGTATTTTATTTATTCAGAGAGCTGTAATATCACGAATGTAATGGATTCTGTGTCCAGTCGGAGAAAGAGAAAGTGGAAGCACGTAGTGATTCACACACATAGAGCAAAAGATCAAATACAAACAAAGCATTTAACATGCTACTTTAGTTACGATGGGATTTGAGAAACTAGTAAATTAAACGATTTTAAGATGAAGTTTATGATGTTCTACTTTAATGACAACATAAACTATGTGATTAAAGTGGAAATTTCGACATTGAAGTTAACATTTCTTGCTTTTTTCCAATTGTGTGCCTTTTTTTTTCCTCTGTACCCTAATAAACTTTCATATGACACTCAGATGGTGGGCTACGTCTCGCCTTTTCAAGGCGACTCTGATATGTGACAACTTTTTTTTTATGTCGGGCACTGTGCGACTTTGTGAACTTGAGCTTTCGAGTTTCTCCAACACGCTATGTCACTCGATCAACTTCCTTTTGCTGTTTAATCCAACAAATAGTACTTTTTTCTTTGCCTTCACTTGGTATTTACTGAATTTATTATATTTTCCCTCTTGCTTTTGCCATTGCCTTTTCACAGAACACTGAGCTTAAGGGCTATTTATATTGATTTGCTTATTCAAAGAGGCATAATTCTGGGAGGAGATGGGGTGAGACAGAAGGCACATGCACGTGCGTTACTTTTCACGCTGATCAGGATTTATGGAGCGGAAGAATGCAGAAGTGGGCGAATGCACAAATTTATGCATCTGGATTTTTCTGTGCGTAAGCACATTTCGCCTTTTTGTGCTTACGTCATGTTACAGTGCGAATTCTACGCACGGTGTTATGCATGAGGCCTCAGGTGAGACTGCTAACCTTTCCCTCCAACCAGTCCTGTCATAAGATGGAGTCTTCACAAATACAAAATGAGTGGGAGGCCTGCAAAACATTAGCCGAGAAACAGGCCTGGATCTTTTAACTGCTCGCCATAACGGAGCCAGGCCACAAATGCTACCTTCTGGCTTGAGCCGGAGCAGGAACAAAGAACGGGGAGCTGGCCAAATAACACAAATTATCCACAAATCTTTCAAAACGTTCCACAAGAAAGAGGATTACCATTAACCCCCAGCTTGTGCACATAAAGGACAACAAATAATTTAAAAGATGTAGGTATAATTTTGCTTAACTCCTCTTAGCAAAAATAGAAAATTAGGCAAAAATGTTAAAAAGAATAGAAACCAGGGCAAAATTAGTTGCTTAAAAGGCAATACATAGCAAACAAATTACTGTACAATACAGAATTCATAGGCAGAAAAACAAACAAAAATTTCACAACAAAACTGTTAATCCAAACAGAAAACAGAACTGCACAATGAATAACTGCGCAGCAGACTTTGCATGACAGGGGGAGTTTCAGTTATGCTGCTCCTCAGGTCTGGGATTCCCACGTGTATTATATCCATACTCTTCTTCCTCTTCATTTAATAAAAACACCTTAAAACTTACCTTTTCACAATTGCCTTTTCGAAGCCATAGATTCTTTTTAATTGTTCTGATGACTTGTTTTATTATATTTTTTATTATATGTGTGTTATATTTTATTTATTTACTTAGTTGTACTACTTTAAGGTTTTTTCTTGTAACATGCCCTTGAATGTCTAGAAAGGTGCAATTGAATACAATGTATTATTATTATTAGATAACCAGAGGGAGGGCTCAGGAATGGTGACATTAGGGTGGTCCTGCTTTCTGGGGCTCCAGTCATAATGAACAGGGAAAAGAGGTTTATTCACAAAGACAGTACATAATAATAGACATATTGTAAAATACACAAAAATATGATACACAATAATCCAAACCAACAAAAATACATAAACACACAAGTGCAACATTTGCACTGGACAATCCCCCAGACCCAATGAAAGGTGTCAATTCATGTTTCCTTAAAAAGTGTTATGCTGTACAGTAGAAAAGCTAGATGGCAAATGTTATTAGAAGTCAGATCACCTTGGGTAAGTGTAAAGCAGAGTGTCTGGTAAACAAACATACTTAAGAAGAGATTCCTAAAGTTGACTTGCTCTCTTGTCAGTTTGCTATTTATAGAGAAGAATATTATAAGTAGGAAAATCCACTAAGGTCAACATTGACAGTTACAATATATAGAAACAAAAACCCAGCAACTCCTGCTTTCTTGAGTTTAAATACACTATATTTACAGCTCATTGCAGATAGATAGATAGATACTTTATTAATCCCAAGGGGAAATTCACATAATCCAGCAGCAGTATACTGATACGAAAACAATATTAAATTAAAGAGTAATAAAAATGCATGTAAAAAAAGACAATAACTTTGAATAATGTTAACGTTTACTCCCCCGGGTGGAACTCAAGAGTCGCATAGTGTGGGGGAGGAACGATCTCCTCAGTCTGTCAGTGGAGCAAGACAGTGACAAAAGTCTATCACTGAAGCTACTCCTCTGGCTGGAGATGACACTGTTCAGAGGATGCAGTGAATTCTCCATGATTGACAGGAGTTTGCTTAATGCCCGTTGCTCTGCCACAGATGTTAAACTGTCCAGCTTCATTCCTACAATAGAGTCTGCCTTCTTAACAAGTTTGTCCAGGCATGAGGCTGCCTCCCCAGCACACCACCGCATAGAAGAGGGCACTCGCCACAACTGTCTGGTAGAACATCTGCAGCATCTTATTGAAGATGTTGAAGGATGCCAGCCTTCTAAGAAAGTATAGTCGGCTCTGTCCTTTCTTACACAGAGCATCAGTATTGGCAGTCCAGTCCAATTTATCATCCAGCTGCACTCCCAGGTATTTATAGGTCTGTACCCTCTGCACATAGTCACCTCTGATGATCACGGGGTCCATGAGGGGCCTGGGCCTGCTAAAATTCACCACCAGTTCCTTGGTCTTGCTGGTGTTCAGGTGTAAGTGGTTTGAGTCACACCATTTAACAAAGTCTTTGATTAGCTTCCTTTGGGATTTGGGAGATATGGACGATGGACTGCTAACTGTGAAACATGTGATGTTTAAATTAACAGGTGATAGCATGTATCACTTTGTTAATTATTCTTTTTTGGCAGTTTTAATAAATATGTCCTGGGGAAAAAATTTTAAGGTAGGCGTATGGGTGACTCACAACAGTCTAGACACAGACTTGATCCAAAGACTGGCTCATTCCAGAACATGGCATTGATATGGTATATAAGTTATGTGTGCAAAAATATATCATCAGGTACAGATAAATTACATGATGGTGAGCCAAGTGTAGCACAGTGCAAGAAACAGCCAAGGTGTAGTGCATAATTAGAACTATAACAGCATGGAAGTAAGAATTTCATGGTACTCTGTACAGGCGACAATGTTGACCCAATGAATTCATTAACCTATAATTTAAAGTACTCTCTAAATACACCCAAAATATATAGATGAGACAGCCACCCAATTAATTCTAAATTGTACTGAACTACTTGTGGATTAATAAAAATACAGAAATATAAGAAATAATAAAACTGAAGTAGTGGAATCATTTAATGGCCTCTTGAGTGCTGGGCATTAGCCTATCAAGCTACTTCATTAGACTGAAGGTGCTGGAGTTGTTGTAAGAGGCACAGCTATAAAACTGACTTTGGTAAAGTGATTTGTTACACTGTACACCGAACTGCAAGAGTCACATAAACTATTGTCTGTATAGCTTATTTCAACTAAATAGCCTTCATCAGGTGTGTTTCATTGATGATCTTTTCTATTTATTTTAGTGTGGAAATAACATTTAGCTCTATTTGTTCCCTTTTGTAGATACTGTATACTGTACATAAATGAGTAAGGATAAGAAAACCTTTACCACTGCATCTTTGGCCTCTCATTTGAAACTTTCAACATGAAAATGAATTGGGTACCCTACCAAAGACAAATGCCCAACAACAGCTACATAAATCACCAATTATGGTAGCACTTTTGAGTTTATTTTGCCAGTTACAGTAACTGCCTATTGCTCCAATACTAGAGCTCTGCCACCCATGGAGCTTTGCCTGTTTAAAAAGAATACAAATAGCAATCCTGACCTGAACTAAGTGGGTTTAGAAAATTAATAAATAGCTAAGTAGCTAAGTAGTTTGATCATTAAACAAAAAAATGCCGTATTTGCAGTTCCAACCAAGAACTTAATCTATAGACCTGTGCATGAGCAACTTGTTTGTACTTCAACTTATATTGCAAGTTTTAAAGGAATAGTGGGGTGTCATGCAGAAAGATTCATGTTTAATTTCCATTTTGCAAGGGTAATGAAATTAACTCATTAAAAGTAGTAAACACATGGTTGACACCAATGATGTTTCTTCCAGTGCTATGACAACCCTAACCCTAACCCTACCTATGGTAGGATTGCAAAGCCTGTAGCTTGAAGGAGATTATCTCCTTAGGGCTTCTCTTTGAATCTAAGGGCAGGAGTGGAAAAAAGGTTCAAAACTGAGCAGCATTCATTTCCTGTTCCCCATACACCAATAAAAATCCGTTGCATTAAAAGGCTCAAGAAGGCCAAATTAATGATAATCTATTTAGCAGTTTGGTGTATTATATTTTACAATGTCTCATTCAAATCACGCATTAATTGTCTTGAAAAAGCTGTACAGCTGGAAAATAATGACATTATACACTGAGTGTAAAGTTTAGATACCATTGAGCCTTTATGCAAAACCCATGGGAGCTGTACCCTAACCTGACAGCATCCAGTACGACTGAAACCTTTGAAACCCACACTCACTAATGATAAGCTCCTTATTAGACCATCAGAGTGGATCTTTGAGATGAAGAAGGAAACTGATGAGAAGTCAAGAATGTAAGCAAAAGAACAAATAAATTCATAACATTTAGAATTGTTTACTGTTATAATTTTCTTTTCAGGCACTTCAGATCATTATTTTGTCTTAGCAAAAATAATTGAAGATGTAGCTCTGTGGATAGTAACAAGAACAATAAATAGGATTACATTATTACTATATTGGATTATTTTGATTATACTGATTGTATGTGATATGACTGGTACAATTATATTATTTTGACAACAGGATTATGTTCTTACTGAGGCAATATGTTGTAATAATATGATTGTATTGTTATTATATTTTGTGAAGCTGTTTTACCAAACTGCAAATTACATTTAGAAATGATTTGAAAACACTTCTTATAATTTATACAATTTAAACACCTATGAATCATTTTCCTGAATTTATTTATACCTTAAATGACCTGAATTTCCTAGCTACAAAATTCAATAATTAGTGGATTCTCTTTTACATCAGACTCACCTCTGTACAACTTGACATCATATTGAATATGTGCTGCTTTGTTTCTTCTCCATCACCTCCTGACCACAACACCTATATGACCCCTGATCCAAATGTTTACTGGTTGGAATATTGTACGGCAACTCTATCTTGGTGGAACACCTTGGCGTCAAATACCACTTGACACCTTTGGAGGAGTTGTGGAGTCCATGCCTTAAGGGTTCAGAGCTCTTTTGGTGGCACCTACACAATATTAGGTAGGTGGTTTTAATGTTGTGGCTAATGTACTGTATTGATCTAATGTTGATATACTACATATATTGTTTTCCATGTTCAAAGTACCATTGCTACATTTCTTATTGTATTGCTGAAAAGTATCCCGAAAAGCTATTCCAGATTTTCCTGTTCAGATTCAACCTGAAGAGAGGGAGGTTTGGAGCATGTGCTGATACAACACAGGAGGTGATCGTCTAAATAGGGATTCTCACGTTTCCCAGCAATTGCTTTAAAACTGTTGTTTACTCTCTCTTACTTTGCTGAGGCAGCTGTGCCACAATCAGCAGAACAAAACCTGACCAATGTCACGCTGAATGTGCCTGTATATTGTATTTTTCATTTCTTATTTTCTCATAGTTAACTGATTTGGAGACCAGAAACTGTTTTCATATTAGAACATTTGAACAATATGGACGAGAAGAGACCGTTCAGCTCAACAAAACTTGCCAGGCCTATCCACGTAATTCTTCCAAAATCACATTAGCTCTACTGGCTGCCACACTACTTGACAACTTATTCCTTGTGTCTATGATTCTCTGTGTGGTATGGTCCATACAAAGTATGTAGCCACCACAGTGTACCCTCATTCTTCCTAATGTGCCCTCCAGGGAGCTGAGTGGCTGCATGTTGAGTTGTTCTTAACACCTACTCAATATTTTGAATTTAGAGTATGTTGTATCATCACATTTGAGGCACACTGTGCTGCAGGCTTGTAGAGGTCAGGCCAAATGAAATTCTCCCACCTGTAGGTTCCTGTACCTGTTAAAAAAATCAACACTTGGACAGCTGCCAGTACCTCTGGTTTCCTGTCAATATCTGTAATCAGATCTCTGTAATGTAGATGGTTTTGTAACATTTGTATACAGTGAAGATGATATGATATTTAAAATGCTGGCGGCCAACCAATGCAGCATAGAGATGCAGCCTATCTGAAACGTTCAGTTGTAAGACATTTTTGTACACACATTTTTTATCTCAGAACCCAGTCTCATCTTGTAGGCAAAAGCTAATCTTAGTAACCTAATGTTAATGTTAAATTCAAATTACCATAGTTTAGTTAGGACGAGATTAGACAGGAGTCCCCGTGGACTATGATATTTGCTGATGACATTGTGATCTGTAGCGATAGTAGGGAGCAGGTTGAGGAGACCCTGGAGAGGTGGAGATATGCTCTAGAGAGGAGAGGAAAGAAGGTCAGTAGGAACAAGACAGAATACATGTGTGTAAATGAGAGGGAGATCAGTGGAATGGTGAGGATGCAGGGAGTAGAATTGGCTAAAATGGATGAGTTTAAATACTTGGGATTAACAGTACAGAGGAATAAGGATTGTGGAAGAGAGGTGAAAAAGAGAGTGCAGGCAGGGTGGATTGGGTGGAGAAGAGTGTCAGGAGTAATTTGTGACAGACGTATATCAATAAGAGTGAAAGGGAAGGTATACAGGATGGTAGTGAAACCAGCTATGTTATATGGGTTGGAGACGATGGCACTGACCAGAAAGCAGGAGGCAGAGCTGGAGGTGGCAGAGTTAAAGATGCTAAGATATGCATTGGGTGTGACGAGGATGAACAGGATTAGAAATTAGTAAATTAGAGGGTCAGCTCTAGTTGGATGGTTGGGAGACAAAGTCAGAGAGGGGAGATTGCGTTGGTTTGGACATGTGCAGAGGAGAGATGCTGAGTATATTGGGAGAAGGATGCTAAGGATAGAGTTACCAGGCAAGAGAAAAAGAAGAAGGCCTAAGAGAAGGTTTATGGATGTGGTGAGAGAGGACATGCAGGTGATGGGTGTAACAGAACAAGATGCAGAGGACAGAAAGATATGGAAGAAGATGATCCGCTGTGGCAACCCCTAACGGGAGTAACCGAAAGACGAGGAAGAAGTTAAGATAACTGATTAATTCTTTTGCCTGGATACATTGAATATGTACAGTAAATGGGTAATAAAGTTCTGGGTTACCCTTATTATCTAACACGTGACTGGAGCACACCTGTTGCCTTGCTATAATTCTGATGTAATAGCAGAATATGTTTTCTGACTTTACTAGGAACACTCAGACCTACAAAGAACCACCTCTCATGAAACACAGCAGTCCAGGTACCTCTGATGAGATTGCTGCACTGTCCTTCACTGCGAGCCAATGTCGCTTGAGTGTACAATGCTTGCGTTGTCTGGATGACCTTTCACTTTGGTATACAATATGTATGTTTTGCAATTGCAGTGTATGACTTTTGGTAATCAGCCAGCCTGTGTAATGCACTTGACTGTCAGTGACGTGTTCACACGCAGCGGCTATTGTGCTGCAAATGATCAGTTTGCCTGTGCAATGCATTTCGCCATCAATGCAACATGAACCATTTCCTGTCAGCTACAGTGCACCGTGAGAAGGACCTGAAGCCAACTTTTCTGGCTGAGGTATCCCTCGTGTCTTGGCTTAAACTCTTAATTGAGACCTTCTCCTCTGCTGAATAATAATTCATTGGCTGAAAGCCCTCAGTGTTAGTAAGTCAGAGGGAGGATGGACCACTCAGTTTGGTTTTAATTCTCTCCTTTGCTACTACCTCCAGGGGGTCCAGAGTGTGTCTTTTAACTGAAGCTGACCTTTTAATTAGCTTGTTAATTTTGTGGGCCTCTGTTGAAGTGATATTACCAGCCCAGCCCACCACAGGGTAGAAAATTGCACTGGCCATCACAGAGTTATAGAAAATGTGAAGGATGTTATTTCCCACATTAAAGGAACACTGTCTCCTGAGGAAAAGGAGCCTGCTTTACCCTTTCTTATTTACAGTAGTTACTCTGTATTCCGAGACCAGTCTCACCTGTCACTGATGTGGACCCCCCTTGTACTTGTAGCAGTAGACCACCTCTATATACCCTCCCTGAATAATGACCAGACATAGAGGCTCTACTGTATAGTGCGGCAATAAGTCACTAACTAGTTTCTTAATTGTGCTGATGTTAAGGTCCAGACAGTTCTCTTTCCACCTGACTCCTAAACTCTCATCCCCCTCATCAATACATCTCGTAAGGGCAGAATCCTCTGTGAATTTCTGCAAGTGACATGAACTGGTGTGATACTTATAGTTTGAGGTGTAAAGAGTGAGGAGTGAGCAGTGCTCCAGTGTAACATACTTGGTTATTTAGTAAAGTAGTAACTTAAAAAATAATAAGATACAGAAGCCAGAAACTGAAGCATCATACTGTAGAAAAGAAACATTTTTTTCCTTTTCTGTGTATGCTATGGATTTTTTTCTTTTTACTTTGAATTTCATTCAGTCAGTCAGTCATCGCCCAACCCGGTATATCCTAACACAGGGTCACGGGGGTCTGCTGGAGCCAATCCCAGCCAGCACAGGGCGCAAGGCAGGAACAAACCCACTGCAGGGTGCACACACACACACCAGGGACAATTTAAGATTGCCAATGCACCTAACCTGCATGTCTTTGGACTGTGGAAGGAAACCAGAGCACCCAGAGGAAACCTATGCAGACACGGGGAGAACATGCAAACTCCACGCAGGGAGAACCCGGGAAGCGAACCCGAGTCTCCTTACTGCGAGGCAGCAGTGCTACCACTGCGGCACTGTGCCACCCACTTTAAATTTCATTAAAACGTTTAACTTTAAGACACTTAATGAGTGGAATTTCTTGTGCTATATGTCATACTCAATGTTTAAACCTTTGCCATCTCAGTAGTTGCAAAATTTGAAAACATCAAAGAAACTCCCAGCGGAACTTGGCTCATGACGAAAAGAAAGAACTCTGAGGAGGCATACGGTATTGTGCTTGTCTTGCTTGCTTGTTTGTGCATGCAGACTAGCCGATCAGAACTGAACATAAGATAGGATACAGAGGAAGTTTTAAGCTGTTAGACATAAAAAGGCAGCATGCTAAAAGGAGCAAGAATTTTCAGTCATTCTGTTGTTTTTGGATACTTTTTTACTTTGACAAGGAGTTGTTGCTATGAAGCACTGGCAACTAGTTGTGTATTGGCTGCAATTATGGTGCACTTTGGAAGTTAGGTTCTCCAAAAAGAGAACAGAGTGTATGTGTAGTCACATAGTGCATGAACTTCAATTTGATCTGCTTGCTGGCATTATGAAAGAAATCACAAGGCTTATATAAGATGAAGCAAATAGAGAAACAAGATGATTGAGGCAGAGTATCATAAAGTGCAGCTAGAATCGGAGTGGCACAATGAGAAGATATTACCTTTATTATATAAGGAAAAGGCACATAGAAGCCTGCACAAATGGCTTTGTCTAGCGTCAAGATCTTAAAAGAGTTTGTTCGGAAGACAGTTATGTTGGCTTTTGAGAACAAACCAGCAACAGAAGAACCACAATGTATTAGAAGTAGTGGTGTTTCTGCATTAAGGGGCAGTTTGGCATAGCTCCATCAGAAGTTGTGCAAAATAATAGCCTTCCGTCATAGTTCACCTTATTATTAAAGTGATTATAGAAACTTTGTCTTTTTACAGTAAGCATTTTTTCTAGTTTTCCATGATATGCTCAATGTTATTTTTTATCCATAAAAAAATATCGTTTTGAGAAATTGTCTTTGTGCCAGGACTGCAACTGACAGACTGATTCCAGCTGATGGGGGCCAGCTTACTTGGCCTACAGTGTTTTAAGTTTAGGCTTGGGTATACATGCACATGTGTAACCTGAAATTTCCAAGTTAAGTGATGCCTTTCATCATCTTTTTCAACATTAAAATGAGAACTGCAGCTTTTTTTTTTGCATGGTTACTCTTTCAGTTCAAGCTTTTCTAAGTCAAGGCTAGGCAGCACTAGTCAGCATAGACGTACAAACAGTCCAGTGCCACACTAATTTGATAAAAAGAAAGCTGATCAAAATCAAGAATGCACTGAACACAGGACATTATTCCGGTCAAAATGGGCATTTACAGTGTCATTGATTCTTACACAGTAGCAAGCAGGACCGCCTGATGTAGTTACATTTGAAAGAGCCACCAAGGAAGTCTTATATGTGCTCCTTCCATCTTATGGATGAGAAGCCAGCTGTATGATGTCACTGTTTCAAAGATGCACAGAAAACTGGTGTGGAAAGAAAAGGTAAGTCAAAAACTATTTTTCAAATGTTTCCCAGACTCACGATGTCCAGAAAACACCCAGCCGTCTGGTGGGTAGCACTCTACGAAGTCTTTTGTTCAAGTTGTGCAGTGTGTATAGTGTTGTTCTTTTTTTCTTGATATTGTAACTTGTCGTTTTTTACTTCTGAATTGTTCAAATCTAAACTTGTGTTGTTGCTGTTTCAATTTAAATAGTTCTTAGTGAATATACAGTATTTTCTTTGGTAGTGGGTGGTTAGGTGGTTAGTTTTGTTTGTTTCATTCTGTGTTTAGCCACCTAGGAATAAATAAAATGTACTGTATTATTATTATTATCTTTATTGCTGTATTTTGTCAGATGATGACAATGTCAGAGGCTATCAATGATCTAATGCCAATCGAAACAGATCAGACACCACCTTCCCATTGTTAATCTATCCATCCATTTTCCAACCCGCTATATCCTAAGTACAGGGTTACGGGGATCTGCTGGAGCCAATCCCAGGCAACACAGGGCGCATGGCAGGAAACAAAACCCGGGCAGGGCACCAGCTCACCGCAGCCATTGTTAATTGATATTTAAATTATATATATATATATATATATATATATATATATATATATATATATATATATATATATATTAGTCATTAGCAAAAGTGGTACAGATAAAATTAGTTAGGTAAGTTAATGTTAACGTTAGGGAAGTCTGCACACAAAAGAAAATTGGCCTCCATCAGGATTTTCCTCCCAAAAATATCAAAGTGTCCACTGATGCCCTAAATCAACAGCCTACAAAAAACAATTTAGCAAATTCAAATTACAAAATAGTGTTAGCTCAGAGGACAGTGTCTCTTATGTTTCTATAGCTGACCCAGGCCAGGAGTGAGAGATGGCTCTCTTAATGTCACAATGTCCTGCAGCATCACCAATCACCTCAGCTCTCCTGGTGTTTGCAAAAAGTGAAGTGCTTGCTGCAGCAATGATGAGCTTGAGATAGAGTCCGGACATCAGGTGTCTAATGTTGGTGCCAGTGCTCATACTAAAAGAAATGATCAGGACTTCTAAATTTGTGCAGTAGGAAAATTACAAAGAGTCAGAACACAATCACTGAAACATTAGTTATGCAACAAAACAAGTCCGTTCTGCCACAGAATGAAGTACCAATATTGAATGGCTTCCCATTTACCTATCTCTCTTTCATTGGAGCATCTGACCAAGCTGTCTGGAGCAAGTTTGAAAGTGATTGAGATCAATTATTTTACATGGAGCAGTTTACCAGAGGTTGGCCACAAATTGAGCTGTGGATGTAGACCACAGTAATACAATGCAAATGAGCGGTATATAGGTAGTGCACATATGAAAATAACATTAAAGAGGCTTCAAATCAAGTCAGAGCAATTATGCACGTTTTCTCATTAGCTCTTTGAATGCCATGTCTGATGTAAAGTACAAGTATAAATTCGACAATGATGTAAACATGCTTGTTGTTCTCTCAAAGCTTCCCTTCTAATTGCAGAACAACTGGAGAACAATAACTTACAGCATTGAAGAAAACGAAGTAAGATGGACAGGAATTTGTGATTTTGCTGTGTTCCTAGATCAACAGATTGAAATATCCTTGCATCCTGTGCTTGGGAGCTTTAAATCTGCAGAGAGTGAATGAAAAAGTTTCCTCAAATGAGTGGGCAGAGATAAAGCAGTTTTGCTACAAGTGTTACAGCCTTGCAAGAAAAAAAAATATACAAGACACTGCGGTGAAAAAGAATGCAGTTTTTTTTGCATTCAAGAAATTCCTGTGCTTTCTGAAGTGATAATCACATTCTCATAGAATGCAGTAAGATCAAAGAACTACCAAAGAAAGGTGGAACTGATTTTTACATGTCTAAAAGCTTGTGCTTTTGATGTATTAATCAAGGGAAAGGAGTCGTAAAGAGTAAATGCAATGCCAACTATGTTGTCAGCAATAACCAGACATTCTGCAAATGTATAAAAAGAGTGGAATTTTACCCTCTAAAGAAGATAGAAGATATCAGCAGTGATTTTGTTTCAATGGAGACAGAAACATAGATGGTCATCAGGGCCAGTGAAGTAAATTTGGTACCAGTCAAGGTTAAGAGTTAAACTGGTGAGAGGTATGTGAAAACCTGTGCTTTTATAGATACTGATAACTTTTTGCGTAGAACATCTTCAAAGACTGCTCGAGCTTCAAGGAAGAGTAACTCATATTTTCTTTAACACAATGGAAAAAAACACTGATATTCAGAAAGTAAAAAATGTTCTGTCTTACCAGACTCACAAATTTTTTGAATTGCAGAGAAAATATACATCAATCTGCCAAAGGTTAGATTAGATATACTTAATTTGTTACCAAGAGGAAATTAAAAATTTACAGAACCTCAAGAGAAGAACAAAAGTATATCTAATGTATATATATAAAAACCTAAGCCTAAAAGTGTAACGGAAGTGCAGTGATGACGTTTTTAATATCCCGTTTTTTGTCATGCTTTAAATCAGGCTTATTTTAAAACCTACATATATATATTTGGTATCATTCTTTTCATAATTTATCGAACTTTAATATGATGTTGTTAGATTTTCAGATTCTTATTCCATTTTTAAATTGTAAACTAAAAAATGTCAAGAACTCACATCCCGCGAGATGAGACTTTGTGCCAAGAGATTTAACCACGCCACACAAAGAGATTTCTTCCTCCTTACTACCTTCCGCTGAGTGTTAACCTCTGCCTCCCGACTCTGACTCAAATGAAGTGAAGCAGCGGACTCCTTTTAAGTTGGACCCAGCAATGCTTCCGGTGTTGTGTTATGTCTTCCTGGAAGCACTTCTGGGCCATACTGAAAGTAAGAAGGTTCTCTCCCGACAGCATCCTCCATTGGCACCCAGGGATGCACTTTCGAACTCCAACTCCCAAGTGCCAATGAAGGAGTTCAGATTGGGTTACCATATGAGGATTATTGTCACCCAGTGTATGGGGATGGAACCAATCCGAATCCTCGACTCTCCTCAGTCGATCTCTTAAGACATTCTGGCTGGGTAAAAATTAATTTCAATGTCCCGTCCAGCTAATGAATCATCTTCTGTCCTGGCTGGGATGCTGTTCTCCTTCTACAATATATATATATATATATGTATATATATATATATTGTGAACCCGGCCCGGACACAGACAGGCGGACATGTTGTTTCTCAACCACCACACGTTTATTTACAATATTATTTACAACTATGATGTCACTAAGACACAGTCCAATGGTCACTCAGACCCCAGTCACGTGCACAATTACCCCAATCACACAATCCTGGCCACAATGCCTTTTTTCGAGCCGCCTCCACAGCTCTCCTGAGCTTCGTCCTTCCACCTCCTGACTCCAGCCTCGAATGAATGGAGACGGCCCCTTTTATATGGTTCCCGGATGAGCACCAGGTGTTCCCGGCATTCCTCCTCTGGCCACGCCCAGCGTGGCGGAAGTGCCGGCTGTCCTCCCGGCTGCTCTCCAGGCGTCCTAAATCTTCCCCCCAGCACTTCCTGGTGTGGCAGAAGTGCTGGGGTAACAGATCCCCAAGGCATTGGGGCGCCTCCTGGCGGTGACCACGGGCCCCTACAGGGTGGAGCTTCCATGCCCTGTACCCGTGGCCCCCAGAGCAACCCGGAAGGCAGACCCACATCCGGTCCCTCATGACGTCCCGGCCGGGTCATGGCCCCTGGCATCCCTGACAATATATATATATAAATATAAAATAAACAAACAGAAACCCTCCCCAAAACACATATAATAACTTCTGACTTTGATAATGAAGAGCTACTGCTGTCAATAACAGTCATGAAAGTGAGAATAAAATGGACCTATTTAGACATATCACACACAGGTTTACATTTAAAGGCAGAAACATTTGAATACAACTAGTGCTGTGTCCACAAAGGAAACATGCTGTTTAGAAGTCAGTTTCATCCAAAGTTGCCTGGCTGAAGACACCGGCATCCCAGTGGACAGAATATTTAAAGGTAATGAAAGGTTTTCAAAGGTACACAGTATATTTACCAAATACAACAGCAGACATTGGTCTGTTATTAGGTCCCAACACCGCTAATGTAATGAAGATGTATAGATTGCAGGCTCTTTATGCTGTGAAGACTATCCAAGGATGGATGTTTAACGTGCTTCTAAAAGAAAGAGCAGATCTCGTGCAGATAGTGGAAAGCTGCAGATGCATACTAATAACTATGTGCCAATAATAGACTTAGAACAGACGTTACATCAGGAGTATATTACAAAGTTCCCGGAGAAGAGAGCTGTGGAGAGAAAGAAGACATTTCCTCAGGAGGAGATCAAGTTCGTGTTTACAGCCACATAGTCTGCAAAGCTAGTAGATGTACATTAATGCATAAGCAAGCACACCCTACAGAGACAAGATGATTAAAATGCCAATCGGGCTTCCAAAAAGACTAAAAAACCAGTCAAAGTATCCAAAAACAGCTAAAGTAGAGTGATTGCAGAATATGGAACTTTATTCATAATGGAGTATACTGTGTCACACACGTGTGCATGGGAAGCAGCTGAAGGGCTTAGGAAATACTGTTTATACATCTGCCCGGGGGGGGCGGGGTGCACTGACGCTCTTTCTGAGTTCTCTGCAGGTCTTACCCGGGAAATCCCACCAGGAGCCGCCATTTCCAGGAAGGACACATCACTTCGGTTCCGGCCCCAAGAATGAGGTCACTTCCGGTTCCGGCCCCAAGGATGATGTCACTTCCAGTTCCGGCCCAGAGGACGACATCATTTCCGCCCTCTGTGCTATAAAGCTCACTGCCTTTGCTTAGGCAGGCAGTTCTGTTTTGGACTCTGTTGTGTAAACAACTGTTAACAATGCCTCAAAGACTTTTGCAGCCGGGAAACCGTAATAAACGGGTGGCTGCCCCAAACCTTTCCACGTCTCTGGTCTCCACTTATTACAGTGGCGTAGTCGGCAGGATGGTGTCCCCGATGAACCGGGACACGAACTATCACGGAACCAGGTGGGTGAGTACCGGGGCGAGTTTCGGGCGGGAGTGCGCCGAGGGTCAGGAAGGACGGTGCAGGCTCTGCTCCATGAGCATAACCGGTGGGGACCACCCATCTCGTGGAGAACGTAGAGGGGACCCACAGGCGTGGGCTGGCTTCTGGGGAACACACACGAGTGGCTCAGTATGCTCTCCTTGGCAGGAAAGCCGAGCTGCCCATCGGGACCAAGGTCCCAGTTAACGATGGGTTGTCCCCAGGCCGGCAGGTGAAGGAAATCATAAACTGGGAGTTTAACCCAAGCAAAGGGCTGTCAGAGCAGGCTATGGCTCTCTGGCAACAGGTGGGTGAGTGGCTACGGCCATTGAGTTAACCCCTTACAAATAGTGCAGCAAGTGGCCTGTTTTCTGCTGCTAAAAGACTACCCCAGGAATTTGCCCAGCCGGCCTGGGGCGAATTCCATTCTATGGACGAGCTGCTGCAGCTCTTGCAAACCCAGAGGCCGGCTGTGAAACCTGGGAGGGCAGAACAGCCGCTCTGTGGACTACCGGGAGCTATGTCCCACTAAAGCAGTCCCTTCCACGCATTCCAGAGCTTGTTCGAAGTCGCGGGCCGTCTGGCTTGCGACCTGTCGAGGAACAAGGCGGACCGTAGGGGACAATGGCGGGGTTGTTTGTGTGCCCTTAGCAATCCCTGGCGGATAAACATACGGGGAGCTTCTTATTAATGGACATAAGATAACAGCGCTGTTGATTCCGGCAGTAGCGTGTCTGTCGTTGCTCGCCGTTTTATTCTACCGCAACAGTGGATTAAAAGAAGACCAGTCTAAAATGTATACACGGAGATATCCGCACATACAATACCGCCCGGTGTTACGTATGTCTCGGAGGAACCCTTCGACAGCTTACCGTGGCGGTGCATCCGGATCCTCCGTTTCCCGTAATCCTCGGGCGAGACTGGTCTGATAGTAACGGCGGTAGTTTAGAAAGCATTCCCCGAAAAACTTATGGCCTCGTTATAGATGACAACGATTCATCTCAAGTTGCTTCCACACCGTGTAATCAGCCGACAGGGAGTGGGGCGGTAGGCCAAGAGAGTGACGAAGACACTCCCGGACCGTCGCGGGCTACTACGTCACCCAATAAGCGCCCGCAGCGAGGGAGGAATCTCCGCCTTGAGGTCAGACCGACCCGCTCTCTGAGTTGCACTTTCAGTTTAGAGCGACGCCGGCTTCTTTCAAGAGAGAACAGTGGAATGACGACTCTCTGAAACACATAAAGAATGCAGTGGTTCTCGTTAACGCCAACGACGCATTTGCCCATGCCACAGGGACCTCACTTTGTCGTTGATAATGATTTGTTGTATCGGGTCGCTGAACATGAGGGAAGGTCCGGAAGTTGTTGCTAATCCCGCGGACCTACCGGCGGCAGGTTTGCGAAGTTAGCACACTCCCACCTTCTTGGAGGCCATCTCGGCTCCGATAAAACATTAGAGCGAATTAAGCTCCGTTTTTCTGGCCGGGATTAATGAGGAGGTTAGCGCTTTTGCATTTCCTGTCCGGAATGTCAACTGCGGCAAATTCCTAGGAGGACCGTGCTCCTCTGGTTCCCCTTCCCCTTATTGACGTTCCCTTTGATAGGATTGGGGTTGACATAGTAGGACCCCTAGAACCCTCAGCCCGAGGATATAAATATATACTCGTCCTCGTGGATTATGCTACCCGATTCCCTGAAGCCGTTCCGTTGCGCTCGGCTACCACAAAAAATATTGCACGGAACTAGTAGGAGTCTTTTCGCAGTAGGCATTCCTAGAGAAGTCCTGACGGACCAAGGAACGCCTTTTACCTCGGAAACGCTCAAGGAGACTGCCAAGTTACTGAAAATAAAGCATTTAAAGACCTCGTGTATCATCCTCAAACCGATGGCCTAGTGGAGAGATTTAATCAAACTCTCAAGCAAATGCTACGTAAGGTAGTCAGCAAGGATGGGAGGGATTGGGACCAACTCCTCCCCTTGTCCTCTTTGCATATCGGAAGTTCCTCAAGCCTCTACGGGTTCTCTCCATTTGAATTACTGTACGGAAGACAACCCCGGGGTTTATTGGATATTTTAAAAGAGGGCTGGGAAGGGGAGGCACAGCCCTCCACTAATATTTTGGAATATATCGCCCAATTGCGCGTAGATTTGATGCAATAAGACCGATTCTAAAAGTCATATAGAGGAGGCAATCAGCACAGGCCCGCCTTTATGACCGTGGCACGACTCTCCGGGAGTTCCAACCGGGGATCGCGTCATGGTATTGGTACCAACTTCTCACTCTAAACTGCTCCCATTGGCTAGGCCCCTGAAATTAAGGAAAGGAAGGGATTGGTTGACTATTTGGTGAAACAGCCCAATCGCCGACCAGCTGAGCGAATATATCATGTAAACCTGCTGAAACCGTGGAAGGAGAGGGTCCCGATCCCTCCTCCGGACAGCCCTGCTCTCTTCGCTGAAGTAAGTTCCCTTAATTTCGTGAGCAGCTATCCCCAGGCAGAAACAAGAGCTCGAAGCAGCTATCCGCTCTGTCCCAGAGGTGGTAAGTGAAAACCGGTCGGACCTCTCTGATTGCGCGACATATTGACTGACCGGGGTGATCGTCCGTGGCGACCCTACAGACTCCCGGAGGCAAAGAAAGTAGAAGTGGAACTGGAAATCAAGCGAATGCTGGCACTAGGAGTAATCGAGGAAAGTAGTAGTCCCTGGTCCAGTCCCATCGTCTTGATTGCTAAGCCTGACGGCAGTTGGAGGTTTTGCAATGACTTCCGTCGGCTTAACCAAGTTTCCAGATTGATGCTTATCCCATGCCTCGCGTGGATGACCTCCTCGAGACTGGGACCAGCCAAATTCTTGACTACACTTGACATGACAAAGGGGTACTGGCAGGTTCCTTTAACGGAGTCCGAAGGAAAAACGCGTTTAGCACTCCTAGCGGACACTGGCAGTATCGTGTCCTTCCATTGGTTACACGGGCCGCGACTTTTCAGCGTCTGGTGGACAAAGTGCTCCGGCCCCATAACTCGTTCTGTGCTGCCTATCTGGATGGCGTGTCATCTATTCCAGCACCTGGAAGGAACACATACAGCAGGTCACAGCAGTATTACGGACACTGGGAGAGGCGGGCTCGAATCAACCCCAAGAAATGTTTCTTTGGATTGAGGAAGCCAAATATTTGGGCTACCTAGTGGGCGGGGTACTGTGAGGCCACAGTGTTCCAAGTTGCAAGCCATAATGGCCTGGCCCGTCCAAACCAAGCGGCAAGTCCAATCCTTTCTCGGTTTGGCGGGTACTACCGCCGGTTTGTGCCTCGCTTCTAGAGAGCGGCGCCCTTGACCGATTTGACAAAGAAAAGAGCTCCTAATACGGTGGTATGGTCTGATAAAGCGGGGGCTGCATTCAGTGACTTAAAAAGGGCTCTGACTTCAGCACCTATCTTGATCTCCCCTAACTTCTCTCTCCCTTTTATCCTCCAGGCGGACGCCGGACACAGGCTTGGGTGCGTGTTGAGCCAAAGCGCCGACGGTGTTGAACACCCGTTATGTACCTGAGCCGGAAACTGTTGGACAGGGAGACCAGGTACGCGGCGGTGGAGAAAGAGGCTCTGGCGATCAAATGGGCGGTAACTCAGCTGCGGTACTACCTCTTGGGTGGCGTGTTCACTCTGGTGACGGATCATGCACCTCTGAAGTGGATGGCCCTTCACAGGGAGTCGAATCCACGGGTCACGAGGTGGTTTCTTGACCTGCAGCAGTACAAGTATACGCTCGTTCATCGACAGGGGTCTCTTCATGCCAACGCCGATGCCCTCTCCCGGGCCCACGACCTCTCGGTGCAGGTCGCCCGACCCGACGGGTCTGGGCTGAGGGGAGTCTTGTCACCTGCGTGTGCATGGGAAGCAGCTGAAGGGCTTAGGAAATACTGTTTATACATCTGCCCAGGGGGGGGCGGGGTGCACTGACGCTCTTTCTGAGTTCTCTGCAGGTCTTACCGGAAATCCCACCAGGAGCCGCCATTTCCAGAAAGGACACATCACTTCCGGTTCCGGCCCCAAGGATGATGTCACTTCCAGTTCCGGCCCAGAGGACGACATCATTTCCGCCCTCTGTGCTATAAAGCTCACTGCCTTTGCTTAGGCAGGCAGTTCTGTTTTGGACTCTGTTGTGTAAACAACTGTTAACAATGCCTCAAAGACTTTTGCAGCCGGGAAACCGTAATAAACGGGTGGCTGCCCCAAACCTTTCCACGTCTCTGGTCTCCACTTATTACAACTGTATCACCCAAAGAGAAAGAAGTGAGGTTTTAGAGTGGAAGGTATGATTGCACAGACACTTTGCAAGGGTAACTGCTTAAAGGTCCTAACCTAACCATCATAGTTACTGGTGTCCTAAAGAAGTAGAGAGGAGCCAGTGATAGTAATGGCAGACATAAAATCAATGTTTTACCAAGAAAAGGTCTCAGAAGAAGACACTGACCTTTGCTTCTTGTGGTGGCCACATGATAATCTGAGTAAATGCTTGGAAGAATTGAAAATGAAAAATGTTGGTGCTACATTTTTACACAGTTTCATCTCTTATGCTTCTTGAGGAATAGCTGAAGATGCAAGGGAAACCATTTCTGCAGAAGTTTCACAATTGCTATGTTAATGAGTATGTTTAAGGTCATGGACAACAGGACAATAATTAATATATTTGGCAAGAGACCTCCAAGTTTTATGTTTTAGAGAGGGCTTCCACCTAATCAAGTGAACAAGCAACAGTGTAACAGTCTTGTTATCAATACATGAAGGAAAATAACTTAAAGTATAACCTGCACCTAATAGAACACATTCTGGGTGTTCAATGGCAAACAGTAACAGACATTTGTAAGTTCGAGATTAAGGTACAAGACATACTTGTCACAAGAAGTAGAATTTTGTTTGTTGTTAGCTCAATATATGACCTTTTGGATTTTTGCCACCAGGTATTCTGCCACTGAATCTTACTGTACGTTATAATAATAGATTCCATTTCTATAGCATCTTTCTCATGCTCAAAGCGTTTCACAGAAGTTCAAAATGAACAAAAGGGAATATTCAACACTGGATACAAATAATACCACACAAAACACTAAGTAATGATAACTGCAGAAAAAGCAAAGCTTTGAATTAGAATAAGAGACACTCATAAATAAAAATACAAAACATACAAAATACTACAAGAAAATCCTGAACAAATAATATAATTTGAGATAAAAATACAAATCATCCTGTGGATCTGGACAGAGAGAGTAACTGCAAGAAGGATTAGAATGTCATGACAAGTTAAATGCCTTCCTGTACAGATGAGTTTTAAGTTGTTTTTTAAAGAAAGAACTGAATCAGCTAATCTCATTCATTTAGGGAGATAATTCCAAAGTCTGAATGCTATAGAGCTGAAGGCTCTGTCACTCATAGAATGCAGGTTAGTTTGGGGCACAATAAGATTGCCAAATCAGTGCAATTTACTTGGTGGACAGGAGCATAATGATGGAGGCGATTACTGGTATAGTTTGATGCAAGGCCATTTAAAGATTTGTAGGTTAGTAATATAATCTTATATTTAATCCTGTAAAACAGAGGGAGACAGTGAAGGCAAAGCTGGATGGGTGTTATGTGCTCGCTGTTGCTGGGGCTGTTTTTGGTTTTAAACCAGTGATAAATGATTAGAAGGGGCACCTGCCAGCAGGAGGTTTCAAATGTAATGAGTGAACACGTGATTTGCTATGGAGGTGTAAGTAAGAAAGTTTCATAATATGGGCAGAATAAGAAAGGGAAGAAACAAAAATGTCACCAAGATTCCCAGCAAAAGAAGAAGGTCTGATGATACCACCACCACAGGTGTTGATATATGAACTACACGCCACGGTGCAGCGTAAAGGGACTTCGTCTCTGACGCTGACATCCGTGGTTCGATACCCGCAAGGGGAGCAGTGAAGTGTGTATGCCTGATGAGCCCAAATAAGGGCGAAACACGTGTTGTGTACTCTTTGCATTATTTGACAGTAAACTGTAACATATATATATATATATATATATACACATATATATATATATATACACATACATATATGTATATGTATATTAATACATGTGCGCATGGTAGGCAGCTTGAAAGGGCTTGAATGAGAGTAATTCCGAGCCAGGCGAGGAGGTAGTGGAGTGCACTGACTCTTTTTCTCGATTTTCTGCAGACCATTCATGGAAAATTCAGGGGCCCTGATGACGTCATTCTGATGCAAGCCTATGGATAAAGACCCTTCTAGTTCCTGCCCCTTTGATGTCACTTCCTCTACTGGCTGTTAAAGCCGCCACCTTTCCTCCATCTCCTCAGTTCTATTCTGGACTCCAATCTGTACACATCAGTACAAACCTTTAAACCAGCGTTTCTCAACCTTTAAGTATTTTCAACCCGAGTTTTCATAACAGTTTTAATCGTAACCCCCCTAACATTTTTTGAAATGTAGATGCATATTTTATTATACCTACTTAGCTTTTATCAACATTTATCTAACTCTATATTTATTGTTCTAGCATCAGAATGTAGTTTAATTTGTTTTGGTTTTAACAGATTTTTTTTTATATTTTTGATTCTTGTTTTTTTTTTTAATCTTTGCGCCCCCCTTTTTGTTACTTCATGCCCCCCTAGGGGGGCCCGCCCCACAGGTTGAGAACACACTGCTTTAAACCATTTTGCAGCCAGGGAATAATATACGGGTGGCTGCCCCAAACCTTTCAGTATTTTTTTTTATTTTTGATATATATACAGTATACTAGCTGTGTAAGCTTGTGCTGTAAAAAGCCTAGGGTCCTGGAAACTAGTGAAATTGTCAGAAGAAAAATTGAAATGCAGAGATGTCAGGTAATTAAAAGGAACTACTTTGGGCATCTCTCTCCTAGAAGGTTCCGTTTTGCTGATGTGCTGCCCTCGCTTGTGTATATGCGGCCAAGCAAGTTTCTGTTTCCTTGGAGGTGGAGCCCTTACCCTGACTCCACCTCTCACTTCTGGGTCGGGCAGACAGACACACACACTTCCATGTGTAGATATTTATATATGCTATATATATATATGATGGGTCCAGCTCCTGTTCCCTTACCTGGCCAGGAGGCCATGGGCAAAGAAGGACCACTAGGAAGTGGAGAAATTCCCCTGCTGTGCCAGGACACAGCACAAGATGTCTCAGTAACCCTAGAATCACACACTAACTGGGCTGGTGCACCAGGTACAACAAGACAGTGGGTAACCACTTATTATAAACTCAGCATCCCCCTGTACACTGGGTTGCAGCACTCTGTCTGGAGGGCCTCAGTGTGGACACCCACAAGGCATAATGGGACTTGTGGTCCTGTGGGTCTGCCCTGGCAGGTTCTGTGGGAGCCTCCAGGGAGAGTTGTGGAATATTAATGGAACAGTTACTATTGGGGTCCTGTCTGACCTGAAAGTGCTTCTTTGTGTAGTGTATTGAGCACCAGAAGTACTCCCAGGGTCCAGGTTTAAAAGCAAGCCCTTTGCTCGACTCAGGAGAGGGAAGACTCAGTAAGAGTTGGAGTCAGATGTGAATGAGGGAATGGAACAGAGTCTGTTGTAAAAAGGTGTTGTTGCTATTAAACCTCTTTAATTGCACCTGGACTGTTGTGTGTGTGTAGTTGTGTCTGGGGTTTGGGGAGCTGTGGTGCCCCCTACAGTCCACTATATATATTTGGGTTACTTGCAGCTACTTGAAGGTTATAATATAAGCAAATCCATCAAACCAACAAGGTCTGGATATTTAAATGAAAAGTTTGGTATTTTTCAGGTAAAAGTTCATTTTCACAATCATGGCATGCATTAATTTGCCACAGGGAATTGTGTTCTCACTTGAAGCATTTTTCATGCATTTTAAAAAATAAGGCCTAGTTTTCTTATTAAATCCAGAACATGAATGACCAAAGAGACCAAATCAAATGGGTTTACTCACTGATGATGATCCAGAAATTAAAAAATGTATAGTTTGCATGACAAGTGCAGAACTCTAAATCAGTTGGTAATCTACTTGTCAAAATGGTTACATGATAAGAAAACAGCGTCATGATTTCCCAGATTAAAAGAAGTGCTGTTACACTTGAAAGATAAAAGAAAAGCATTCCAATTTAAGACTAGACAATTTTAAATATAATCCAGAAAGGCAAATGAATTTTAAGAGTATCCAGAAGCCTTGAAGCTCTACAGAAAAATGCTCATATGAAGACAAATAATCAAGTCTTCAAATTAGATCCACTCCAGCAAGCTGACACACTGAGAATTGAAATTGGGCTCTGCTATTGCATAAGAAATTAAGCTCCCCACACTACTTCACAAAAACTCACATGTCACTTCTGTTGTTTTGCTACATATCTACAAAGAGGTAGAACACTGGGTGCAGTTATATGTTTGCATAAATACTTAATTCATCAAGCTAATTCAGCCATCAAAAGAATTGTTTCTAAGTACGCAATTTAGGGATGCTCCAATACTAAAGTGGCGAGCAAAAAATGTCTGACAGGAGATCATATGTTACCTCACCAGTCACCTTACACTAATGTTAAAGTTAATTATTTAGGGTCCTTCAAAGTTAAAAGAGACCAAAATTTAGTCAAGAGACAGGGAGCCATGTTACTGGATTAACTATAAGAGGGATGCATTTAGAAAGTGCACACAATATGGACACTAATTTCTACATCAATGCCATCCATTGTTTCCTTTGCAGAAAAGTGAAACTCGTGCATTCAGTCAGTAGGATAAATGGAGCTGAAATAGAGCTATTTGAAGTGGTTAAATATATCAGCCAAGAAAAGATAAGCAACACCATCATGAAGAAGGAAATCAAATGGATTTTCAGCTCACTATTAGCTTTTTATAATGACAATACATGAGAAAAAGCAAATCAGAACAGTATGGAGATCATGGGTTTGTGTCCTGTGTCCTCTCGGTGTGGAGTTTGCAAAGCACTTTGAGTATTGAGGAAAGTGCTACATAAATGTAAAAAAATATTATTATAAAAAATGTCTAAACTCTTAACAATAACCAGATAATGAAAGCCTTCAAAAAGCAATGTGCAAAGCTGAATCCATCATCAACAACACACTCCTCACAAAGAGTCAACCACAATAGTTTGGATAGAACAGGGGTGGGCAATGTCGATCCAGGAGGGCCACAGTGGCTGCAGGTTTTCATTCCAACCCAATTGCTTAATTAGAAACCAATCCTTGCCAATCTCAGACCTTATTTAATTTTATGGCTTGTTAGTCTGCAATTCAAGGTTCTTATATCATAGATTTTTTCCTTTCCAAAGAGATCATCCAAATGATTTGAAGCCTTAAACAGATAATCTTCAGTCTGTCACATTTTTCCATTAAATGTTTTATTAAATCAAACACACACAGATGTAAATGGAAACAACTTAGATGGAGAACTGCTGGCTCCTTTGTTTTTACATCTTATTGCTAATAAGGAGCCATTGAAACAGTGAATGCAGCTGTTTAAGATTGAAATAAGCAATTAAGGTTGGGGAACCTTAACAAGCAAGACCACCAAAATGAAGAATCAAAATGTTACTTGAGCAGTGCTTCATTAGCAATAATTGACTTGTCATTAAGAAGGTGGGTTGGAAGAAAAACCTGCAGCCACTGCTACTCTCCGGGACCGACATTGCCCACCCCTGGGACAGACCCAGCCATTTGTTTCTATTGAAGAAACAGCACAACATCTCTCCATGAGTCTTTTCCAAACACATTCAATATACATGAAGACATTTGTGAACAAGCACAATAATTTACCAGGCTTTTTTGGGAATGATGGATTTGCCAGTTCTTCAAGTGTGGCCTAGACCGAGAAGGAATTAAAATACCAGACAAGTTGTTTTAATAGTAGATGAAGCTGTTCCTCAAAATTTGTGGATAATGGGTCGAGAAGTAAAGACAGTACCAGATTCAAAACTTGTAGTCAGAATACATGTTGTCACACACATGCGAATAGGAGGATGTTGTGTGGACCAAGTAAAGGTAATTCCACGCCAGGCCAGGGGAGGGCGGGGTGCATTAAACCTTCTCCTACTATCTCTACAGACCAGCCGCGGGAAAACCTATCTGAATCAAGAACGTCACTTCCAGTTCCGGTGCCTAGAAGAACGTCACTTCCGGTCCCGGCTCCCAGGCTGATGTCAGAGAAACATCACTTCCGGTCAACCCACATCACTTCCAGTTAACATACGTCACTGCCTGTCTGACCATTTAAAACCGCCATCTTTTCAAACCTTCACCAGTTCTGTTTTGGACTCTGCACTGTCATCATCATTGAATGAACTTAAAAGAATCCTTTGCAGCTAGGAATATTATACGGGTGGCTGCCCCAAACCTTTTCTACGTGTGTCGAGTCGCTTCTTTTTACAATGTACAGACTTTAACCAGCCCAGGAAGACCTGCGAATAAGCTGTCTGTTACTAAAAACAACAAGTAAGATAAATCTTTATGAAAAATTCATTTTGAGCCAGGAGGCAACATTTTGTGTGAGTACTACGCAGTTTCAAAGAACAGGGACCTCTCACTCAACCACCCATCTCTTTTCTGTGCCTGATTTTTTTCAAGTAAGAAACTGCAACTCATCCAGAGTGCAATGTTTTTCAATAAGGCTTTCTAAAGTAGGTGCTGTCACACTACATGAGTCCATCAGCGTGCTGCTGGCCATTTAACTATTGCTGTCTTTGAATTATTTCAACTTTGAAATCAAAATTGCACACAGATAGTCATTGGGCCAGGAAACAATCCCAGGAGTTGTACGTTTGTAACCCTATCTACTGCATCACCATACTGCTCCTCGGGGATTATGGTCATTTTTATATAAAATAAAGGCTGAAGCCTGTGTTTAGATTACCTGTGAAGTTTCAGCCTTGCATTGGTTCAATCTTTCTGTATTATCAATTGGACACTTAATCCTGCTCTTCCCCTTGAGACAGCCCTAAGATGAATGTTTGTACGATTTTTAAAAATACTGCATGAAAAGTTCTGACTCAGGGAGTAAAATCTGTAAGTTTGCATTTTAAAATACAGTTAACAGCCTTTAAAAATGTTTATAGTGTGAGACTAATAGGCCAGCTAAGAGCTTGGTTAACCAGCAGGAGTCATCATCATCATTCATCTGTATATGAAACATGGATATGGAGTTTGGAATTGGAAAGGGAATGGAAAAAGATACAGTGGAGCATTTAAAATTAAAAATTAAAAATCTTTAAGGAGAGGCTAAAGAAGTCAGGTTTAAAGCTGGATGCCACAGAATTGTTTTGATGACAATAGTGAAATCCCCAAAGTCCATTTTGTCTTTGTTCTTCAACTGTGAATCTGTTTGTTATTTCCTTTTCAAAATGTAGTTTGTGTTTGAGAAAACAAAGTGTGCTTTGGGCACAGATGTGTTTCAAGAGAGAAACACAATAATCTTAAAACCACAATAGCAGAAATAAATTTCATATGGGAGCCCCCACTATTCACCGTGGAATCAGAAATTAGGTGACAGAATTCACTGCTTGGTATTGTGTTTGCCTCCTCCTCCATGGTATTTTCTGTACTTGTAAAATTGCTGGGGAATCTCCAGATCAGAATATTTAATTGTTCAAGATTGCTACATTGCCTGTAGGATAGACAAGGACATCAAGGCTAAATTCTTTAAAAGACAAGAATAATTTTAGAAACAAATACCTGGCCAAAAATAGCACTATACTGGACAGCCTAGTCCATTAAATATATGTTATTAGATTCCTGTAGATTGACATTGTCTTTAGGCAGCCATACCTGATTCCCCAGGTATTCTACAGGTAGGCTCAATTTTACAGTCTCCCATTTGTCAATTCCATCAATATACAACTCTACAATGGTACTCATTTTACATTTACTGTATATTTACTCATCTAGCAGATACTTTTATTCAAAGCAGCTTACAAAAGAACTGAAAATAAACAAGTAAACATCAGTCTGGAGACTTTTTTATCAAGTGTTGCAGAAGAAGGTTACAGAAATGACCATCATAGGGGAAGACTAGTGATGAGTGAACCCCACTGAATTCTCTTCACCTCAAGTTTGCAGAAAATGAGGAAATCTTCATGGATGTTGGGAGACTCAGTGAAATGCATTCAAGTCAATGGGGAAGGAGAAGCTAAACTAGTTTTGAGCAGATTATATACAGTAGGTGCAGTAGTCTTTCAAGTGTTCCTGAGAGTTAGGTAAATATCTGCCAAATAGGCCAGACTATTTATTACAGTTAAAAATGTGAGCTGTGAGACAGCAGTGCTAGCCACTGCACCATCATACCTACTTGAGATAAAATTATACTCTGAATCCACACTCTTTTGAGTCCTGTATCGCCCTCTACATCACCCAAGTCCCTAACACTACAACTAAGTAACACCCACTGTACCAGTGATGTAATATACTAGCATTCTAGACTCAGGGTCTGTCCCTGTCACTATCTGTGCTGCACAGCAAGGAGCCTAACATGCTTAATCCATTAGTGAAGACCACAATGTACAATTAATCTTTGCAAAACAATCAGATATTCTCATAATATTTTCATTGTGGACTGCTAATGTAATCCTCAAATGAAAATACTGTTTTGTTTTTTTTTAAACTCAGGCAGGGTTCAAATCTGGCTCAAGTACTGATTGGTAGTACACTTATACTTACAGCACCCATGCATGAAAGTTCTGAGAATGTGTGATGCAAATCTGGCAGGTAGCACAGATCGGGTGCAGGTCCGGTTCTGCCGGTTGTGCAAAGGGTGCATGCACGAAGGTGGCCGAACACAGAGGGCGGCCGTGGCCATCCTCAACAAAACGCAGACTCGGCGTGGGGCTTAGCTTTTCCCGTTGCATGTTGGTAACTTGGTTCAAAGAAAAATGGGCAAGTCACAACACATGAATTGTGGCAGCTCAAGTACACAGCACATCAATCAAAAATTTTTGTAGTGTTAATCGGAATTTTACTGATTAATTAATTAAACTTGTTGCTGATTCATTAAATGCGTAAGTCAAGTTTTCTTCTACCTACGAAGAAATTTTCTTTTTTTGACATTAAGGAAATTGAGAACATTTTTAATTTTAAACACAGTTGTTTAGAAAACGATTGAAGGTATTATAGGGTGAGGGGGCGGCTGAAATTAAAAGGCACGATGGCGGCTTCGCCCCTAGAACTGGGCCTGATCGGGTGGTAACATTCCCATCAACATGGCTGCTGCAGCTCTGTGATGTCATTCTGGTCTTACAACAACAACAACAACATTTATTTATATAGCACATTTTCATACAAAAAGTAGCTCAAAGTGCTTTACATAATGAAAAACAGAAAAATAAAAGACAGTAAGAAAATAAAATAAGTCAACATTAATTAACATAGAATAAGAGTAAGGTCTAATGGCCAGGGTGGACAGAAAAAAAAAAAACTCCAGATGGCTGGAGAAAAAAAAAATCTGTAGGGATTCCAGACCATTAGACTGCCCAGTCTCCCACAAAGCATAATGGGGCCAAGGCAATCTTAACATATAGGCAAAATGGGCACTGGCTGGGGACCCCAGAAGTATATGGGCCAAAGATGTCTCTAATGCCTATGTATGTTTCTGTTTTGCTATCAAAACAGCAGCCTCAGTGCACTACTTTGCCCAGTGGCCTATGATGCTAGCAAGACAGCCTTTCATGGGGTACTGGGAAAAAAGTTAATTAAGGTGATCGCATGGTGAATTTAGGTTAAAATTTGTTAAACAAGGTTGCTGATGAACCAAGCAAATTTGCTGTAAAAAATGTTTAGGAGAATTTCACTGATCAACACTAGTGAGGAGCTCTACACCAAACAGAACGACACAAGGATAGTTACCCTTTTCTTCTAGCTGCTAAGGCTATATCCACACTACTATATTTTCATATAAAAACTGCAAACAATCTCTGTCCACACTACCGTTTTCATATCATTTACAAAAATATCTCTGCTCGTATTAAAATTACTGAAAACATATATGATGTAGCTGTTTGTCTACAATGAGCATACATGTGTGGGTGGAAAACTCCTTTAAGAGACAGTAACAGCTCTAACCAAGGGATAGATCACATGTGACTACTAAATTATTTCACTGCATATAATTAAGCAGCACAACAAGTGCCATGGAAAGCAACCCTTTTATGTCCCCTATGTTGGAAAATATCTTCCGTGAAGAGTGACCAATCAAGGAATAATATGTTGTAATGAGCAGGATGCAATCAGGGAAGGCCCACAAACACAGACTTGAGTCTGCATTCTTAAAACTCTGCATTTTCACTTATTCACATTATAATGGTGAGTCAGCGTTTTTTTAAATCTAGGATTCTAGAGTTCATTTTCAAAAGTCTCCATTTTTGCCCATTTAACTAAGACTAACGTCTGCATTTTTAAAAAAAGCAGTATGGAGGTAGCGTAAGTCTCTAGCATCAAAACCAATATCAGTTGGAAAAATATTTACAGAACAAGACAATATTCAAATGCTTCTTGAAAAACAATTTTCTAACTAAGAACAGTGAGTCCAAAAGAAGATAAACATCTAGTCAAAATTAAGGTTAGCACATCTGGCAAAGATTTGCTAGAGAAAAGAAGGTTTTTTTCCCTAGGGTAGGACAGGACCCTCAGGGCAACACGGAGACAGAGAAACCCACATTGGTGATTAGTGCGGGCACCCTAATAGCCAGTTTGTTATAGATGGAGATCTCTGGGACAATAACCCCTGTAACAGCACATCCTCTAGAACTGTTCTTAACTTGAGGTCCGTGGACTCCTAGGGGGTCCATGGATAGGTTTCAGGGGGTCCATGAGGGTCAGATAAAAATTAACATTTCTATTCACTATACAGCCTGGTACTGTTGATTTAGAGTAGATGATGTAGTAGTAGTAGTAGTAGTAGCAATGGTAGTAGAAAATGTAGTAGGAGTACATCTGTTTTAATTTGCACTAGAGGATTGTATTTCATAATTATACTGAGTGGCCATTACTATTTGCATAAAAAGGAGTTTTTTTTAGATTGTTTACTGTAAAGTTTAATACTGGTAATACTTTGTATATGTCATATATGTATGAGAAAATCAAATTTAGATAAATAAAGTACATTATCTTCATTGCATGCAAAGTTGTGTTTATGTGAATATTTCTGGGGAAGCTTTCATCTTAAAAGGGTCCGTGACTCCAAAAAGTTTAATCACTGCTCTAGTAGAAAATACACTTGGGCTGCGGAGAACTTTAGTAGATGTTCCTGAGCCTGGAAGTGGTTCCTCAAAAAGATTTTCGGTAAACTTAAGATTATGATTTAGAAGGCTGTTCCTTGTCAGTGAGAAGAACCATAGAGATAATGAAACTGCAAGATGAAAGGAAGAACATGATTAGTGCTTTGATTAGGATGGGAAGTGGAGAACCTCGACAGATAAAACCAAAACCTGTGATATGTGCACCCATTGGAGATCTTAGGTTTTGTTTTCATGTATTCATTAATATTATGTATAAAATCTGAATAAGATGTAGCAGTACAAAGAAAAGATGAAGGCAGAGAGTGCAACCTTTGTTTGTAGTGTGAGAGGTTTGCAATATTCTGATGAAGTAAATGTAAATTTATATATCAGCAATGGAGTTGTTTTCAAGAAAGCAGGAATGTTCTACTACAAAGGTGACATGTTGAGTGAAGATAAAAGTATGTGATAATGGGGTTGGAAGGTACATGGAAGAAACTGTGGAGGTTTGCCCTGATTCTGACTTCTTTAACAGCCTCTCTAGCATTGAAGGTATGCTTATGAAAGCAGTGGGATTTAGTTTTGGCTGATGAAGGCCGAACATGAAGCAAAGCTGGAAAGATAAGAGATGAAAATGATCAGGTGGATGTGTGACAGAGTGACAGGAAGCTGAATACTGAGTTAAGAAGACGAGTTGGTGTGGCGGTAATAGGTGTTGCATTGAAGAAAAAGACAGAGAATGACAGAGGATGATTTAGTAAAGAGATGCAAAATGGAGATGGAGGGGCTGAAGCCCAGAGGTCGGCAGAAGATGATATGGTTGAAGGTAATGTTGGATGATATTTAAAAGAATGGGGCTCACCTTAATGGATTCTCAGGACCAATGAGAGCAGAGGTAGACAGTTTGGCGGGACCAATTAACCTGGGTTGATGATGATGATGAGTCATGATGATGAAGAAGATGATAATGTACTATATTTGTTACTTGTACATCCCAGCTTTGTTCAACTTCCTTTGTGTTATTTTCTATTAAAAGGATATCATTTTTGAATGCAGGTTATCACTCTTTTGATATCAGTCTTAAGGAAAAGGTAACATTTGGTAAAATGGGTTGCCTTAACTTATTCTGCGAGTGGGCTCTAAAATTTGTTTGCAGTTTAAATTCTCTTGTTTTCTAGCCAACACTGCAAATAACCATATGAGTCATATGTGAATGTAAAATGCTCAGGTTTTCACTGACCTTCTTGTGTGGTTGTCATAGACTACTGATGGTCACTTTTATTCTTTGAAGACCACAGCTTTAGTTTTTAATACAACTAAACGATTAATCAGTGGCATTTTCAGGCCACTAAATGAGGTCTGTGGCTTACAGGTTTTCCGTATTTTAATTTTCACATTGACATTTTTCTTTGCTTAAGGAACACTATGTTGGTTTTCTAGCATTTTAATCACAGGGTTGTACTCAGCCTTTTAGGTTGGAGGGCGTACTCTTATTTCTGTTTAAAAACATATTATCATGCCAAAAAAAAAGACTGGCAGATATAAAATCCTGCAAACACTGCAGCCCTCCAGACGTGAAGTTGACCATTTCTATTTTAGACACTGTTGTTTCTTACGTCTGCACAAAACCTTTTGTATACTCATTCACTTTACATTTATTTTTATATCTGCAAGAATTTCAGAGTGAGAATATTAGTGAGGGGCGGCACGGTGGCGCAGTGGTAGTGCTGCTGCCTTGCAGTTAGGAGATCCGGGTTTGCTTCCCCGGTCCTCCCTGCGTGGAATTTGCATGTTGTCTGCGTGGGTTTCCTCCGGGTGCTCCGGTTTCCTCCCACAATCCAAAGACATGCAGGTTAGGTGGACTGGCGATTCTAAATTGGCCCTAGTGTGTGCTTGGTGTGTGGGTGTGTTTGTGTGTGTCCTGCGGTGGGTTGGCACCCTGCCCAGGATTGGTTCCTGCCTTGTGCCCTGTGTTGGCTGGGATTGGCTCCAGCAGACCCCCGTGACCTTGTGTTCGGATTCAGCGGGTTAGAAAATGGATGGATGGATGGATGAATATTAATGAGTTGCCCCTATGTTCAAATGGCATCTTGCCACAGGTTTTCATCATCTTTATGCTCATTACCGTCATGATAAACTCTGGTTCCCTGCAGCCACTTTCTGTAAAAAGCAGAGTGAGAAAATAGATAGGTGAATATATTTGAAAAGACTGTGTGGACTTTTAGGTAAAGAAATGGAGCTTGAAAACGGTAGGTTGTAGTAATTTTTGACTCTTTACGAGACAAAGACAACAACAGTCAAATAGTATATAATACTTAAATAAGATGTAAAATATACATACTTTTTTTATGAATGTTTTATATAGTACTAGTACTACTAGTAATGATATATTACAGTAGTATATGTATAAATATAGTACTGTACAGTACATAATACATGTTCTTATACATACAGGGTGTCCATAAAGTCTGTGTGCAATTTAAAATAGTTGTAACTTTGTAAGTATATGTGATAGAAAGAATCTGTAAAAAGGATCAGAAAGAAGAAACGCTTACATTTTTTATTGTTCTTGTTAATTTTCAACATGTCCACCATCATTACTAATACTAAGAAGGGTAACATGATTCTGTAGTTCTTGGAAAACATTTTCAAGCTGATTTTCAGTAATACCAGCAATCACATCATTTATCCTAGCTTGCAAGTCTTCTAAAGATCGAGGTTTGGTTGAATAAACATTAGTTTTCACATGTCCCCATAAAAAGAAATCCAATGGAGTCAAATCTGGTGAACGTGGAGGCCAAGAAAATGGTCCACCTCTTCCAATCCATCTGTTTGGGATTTTCTCATGTAGAAAGTGTCTAACATGCAAAGCAAAGTGACAAGGAGCACCATCTTGTTGAAACACTGTATTCTCTATCAATCTTAATTGTTCAAGTTGAGGAATAGAGTAATTTTGCAGCATTTCTAAATAGCTATCACTATTAACAACACACCCTTCAAAAAAGAATGGCCCTATGACTCGATTTTTTCCCCAAAGCACACCACACATTTACTATGGGAGAATCTCTTTCATGATCAACAGACTCATGTCGATTTTCAGTTCCCCAAATACGGCAAAAATAAAACTTCTAAAGACAAAAAAACTAGATACATCAAGCTTTCTAATCCTTTTTACAAATTCTTTCCATCACTTATACTTACAAAATTACAACTATTTTAAATTGCACACAGACTTTATGGACACCCTGTATATACATATACTATATATATTTTTACTACATACTGTAAATAGTGTTTGAGTGAGGTACAACACGAGTACAAAGAATAACTGTTAGGGTGACACTGTTTAATAATTGGTGCCAATAACAAAAAAATAGCATATTATGGTGCAAACAAACAAAATCTAGCAGGCTGCAGTATCTTCTCATAAATGCTCTGCTGTGCAGTCAGTCTGGGATAGAGCATAGGCATGTGCTAGGTCTATGTCAAATGAGATGCCATATTTGGGATGTGCCTTGGATTTATGATGCTTCAACTGGAAGGGACGAGCCATTTGCCCTTATTGGGCATCTTCACGGAGGTTTGGTAGAGAATGAGACAACGCCATTAGCGACAGCACCCCTTTGTGTCCCGGGGTGGTATTGCTTATTTTGGATGAAAATGGAAAAAGATCATCCGACATTCTTATGTGACTATATATTGTCACACACGTGCGATTAGGAGGCAGTCAAAAAACCTAAAGGTGAGTGAAATATCACGAGACAAGGGGTTGTAACGTGGTACTTACCTGAATCTCTTCCCTCTACAGAAAAATAATTACTTCTACCTCCGGGTTACAAAATGGCCACCATGATGTCACTTCCACTTCCACATCTGGCCCTCTCAACTGACATCACTTCCGGTCCCATCTAGATGACGCTGTTTCCGTCTCCTGCATTCAGTGTCACTTCCTGTCAACCATTTCCTGTCCCATAATACAATACTGTATATAAACACCATTTTGTTCCATAAACTGTATCAACTTTAACCTTTCAGGACTCTTGAAAGACAATATACGGGGACTGTCCCCTAAACTTTATTTTGGTGGAGTTTCTTCTTTTACTTTGGATAATTTCCACAATTGGCATAGCTGGCAGGATTGTTTTGAACAATGTCTGAAGAACAGGACCTTAACACCGTTTTGACAATGATCATGAGCAATTTCTGTACTGTAAAGGTGCAGATGGGCGAAACCCGGACACAACTAGCAGAGTCCAAAGCTTGTGCTGCCACGGCAGTAAGGACGGAGGCCGCTCGGTCACTACCAATGCAATTAACTAACCTAACTGAAGATGATGATATAGAAACCTATTTTTTGAACTTCGAGTGAACCTTTAAGAGGAACGCATGGCCGAGGTCGGAATGGATGTACCTACTGGCTCTCTACCTGAAGAGGATAGCGCAGAGAGCCTATTACGATCTAACTGAGGAGCAGGCCGCTGATTATGACGCTCTAAAAATAGAGGTGTTCAAATGCTACGGTATATCTCCAAAGCATCAGGCGAGAGAATGGAGGGAGTGGCAGTTCGATCCAGAACGGCCTTTACGAACCCAAGCATTCGAGGCTTGGAGTAAAGTTTGTCGATGGCTACGGCCCGATATCAACAACTCTCATAAAATGGCCGAGTTGCTGGCGTGTGAGACCTTCGTTCATGCCTTTCCTGACAACATCCAGAAATCCAGAAACAAAACTACGACAGCATGGACAACTTGATCAAGGTGGCTGAGCATCACTGAGCAGCTTGTAAATCCGGGCGATCGGAACGGTTCTCTCGACGTACCCAACAGGCATGTGGGGCAGCTCCTGAGCCCACCCAACAAGCTCCCGAGCCTGCCGTCCGTAAAAGGGATAAACCATTTAACTTTCCCCGCTGTTTCAAGTGTGGGGAGGTTGGTCATCTGTCACCTAACTGCACCTACAAACCCAAGGATTGTTCATTGGTGAAGGGAGAAAGGTATTGTGCCACTGTGATTAACCCTTTGGCTCTTCCTTATACAGATGCAGTTATTATAAATGTCCGCAAGGTAAGGGCAATGTTCGATTCTGGGAGTAACATTTCTATTGTTGCATCCCGATTCATTTTACCGCAACAGTGGTAAAAATAAAAACTAGCCGAAAATGTATTCATGGGGACATCCGGTATTATAAAACAGCTAAATGTGTGATCTCGGTGGATCACGTCATAACTAGAATGGCCATGGCTGTATTACCGGATCCCCTTTTCCAGTCATATTAGGGAGAGATTGGAAAGAAATTAACAGCGGTAAAAACGTAACTGCTCCTGAAAAGAGTTTGGGCTTAATAATGGAGAGCTCTTCTTTGACTGCCTCCACGCCGTGTTCCACAATCACTAAGACCCATACAGGTACATAATGCGAAGGAGTTGACGTCCCATCGTCCTCTGCGGGAGCTAGTACAGTTAACGTGGTGGCAGAAGCCCCTCCCATTGAGGTCGATAGAGACCCTATCCAAAATTTATCAGCCGAATTCCTAATTACTCCTTCTTCTTTTAAGAGAGAACAATGGAACGATGATTCCTTAAAATTTGCAAGGAATGCCATATTATCTACCGTGGGTCATACGACTCTAGATCCCATGCCACCGATGCCTTTCTTTGTAATATAAAATGAATTATTGTATAGAATGGCACAGGGGTGAAGTGTGAGCATTGCTGCTAGTACCGTGTAGTTTTCAGCGACAAGTGTGTGAACTAGCGCATGCTCACCTTCTAGGAGCCCATTTAGGCTCTGAGAAAACATTGGGGAGAATAAAAGATTTTATTGGCGAGGAATTAATGAGGAGGTCTGATGATTGAGCTCCTCTCTTTCCCCTTACCCTTATTGATATGCCCTTTGAACGAGTTAGTATTGGCCTCGTAGGACTGTTAGAACCATCGTTAAAAGGCTTTAAATATATTTTAGTTCTGGTAGACTATGCCACTTGGTTTCCCAAAGCTGTTCCTTTGTGCTCAGATACTTCAAAAAACATCGCACGGGAATTAGTAGGGACTAGCCAACCCGCGGCGTACCATACGCCGCATAATCAGGCCGCTTTTTAAATGATTTTTAAGCACAGAGGAAAAAATAAACATTTGAAAAATCCGTAATTTAATAATCCACCAAGAAAAGTAACATTGCAACAATGCACTCTACGAACCAACATACAATTGTCCGTGACTGAAAACCAGAGGAGCACCGTCGCGCTTTCTCCTTCCAAAGCGAAGGACAGGGTTGAATGGCGCTCGTTCAGTATGCACTGCCCGCTTATGTGCCCGCCCCCAACTCCCTACCTGAGTCGCTTTCGTCTGTGTACAGTCCACACGCACCTGTGAGTCACGTTGACTGTTAATTTTCCAAACACCGCCTCAGTCGGTTTCCACGTTGATTTTTTATTGTTCTTTCCGGTTCCAGCTGCTTTTTTTATATATATATAATCCACCAAGTCACCCGACCATGGGGGGCTTTACAAAGGGCAGGGACGTAATCAGTGCGAGCGTATGACCCACACGTACTGGGAATTTCTCGTTCGAGGGGAACAATTGAAAGCCACGGTCTCCATCACGAATGGGGTTCAACGGCTTACCCACGCCGGGTAGACACACGTTGATCCATTCAGTGTAGCGTGCGTGCAGTACCGGGCATACAAGTGCATCACAGACCTGTTAATGCTCAATCTCACGTGGCTGAAAGCCACTTGTCCCTCTAAGAATTTGGACGCCGACCGCTGTTGGGTCGTGTAACTATTTAGCAGGCGGAGTCTCGTTCGTTTTCGGAAATAACCAGCCAAATCGCTCCACCAACTAAGAACTGCCATGCACCACCACCCACAGAATCGAGAAAGAGCTATCAATCTGTCAATCCTGTCCGTGTCCGGGCTGGGTGAGGTTTCCTGTGTTGAGTCAAATGAAGCGAAAGGCTCCACACCTGGTGGTGCCCTTCCATCAATTCCTTTAAGTTTCAGCTTTGTAACCATACTCCCCCCTGAACCCAAAGACTTTGGTTACCCGGTTGGCTGCCCGGCGGATCATGGGAATGATGCCTCCGGATCGCCTGTTGCGGGGCCTGCATTGGTGAAGCAGGTGAGATGGTAATGAAACAGAGGCACAGGGCTTATTGGTTTTTAAAGACTGCTTTCTTCATTGGGTTTTAACCAATGCACGGAACGAACCAACACACAATCGTCCGTGCGGCGCTCAGGGTGGAACGGGAGGAGAGGAGAAGGACATCCACTCCGTTCCCTCCGTCATGCTAGTCTGCTGGTTTCTCGTTCAGTATACACTGCCTGCTCATGTTCCCACCTCCAACTCGTCACTCGAGTCTTTGTACAGTCCAGATGCACCTGTGACTCACGTAGACATTTCATTGCTCTGTGCGGTTTTGGCTGCCTTTCTATATACAGTATAATCCACCAAGACACCCGACCACGGTGGGAGGGGGGTGTGTACAAAGTGCAGGAGCATCTAAGAAGACGCATGTTTGTTGTGGATGCGAATTGCTGTATGTAGCGTGTAAAACAGTTTGCTATGGTCACGCGGTCGTGCGTCATAACCGAAAACTCGTTTTTTAAAAACTGCTTACTTCATTGTGTTCTAACCTCAGTTGTAAAGGAATGTTTTAAGGATCCCATGGGATACCCCTCGCAAACCATTTTACACTCTGCATATGGCGATTCACCTCCGCGAGAAACATGCCTCTGTAAACAGTCAGCGTGGGTCGGAGCTGCATGTTCCCTCTACGACAGATGAATATAAATGATGCCATTTTTTCTGTGTCGTCGCGTCTGAGTTGGTGGGCGTGGCTCTGTAAGTTGTCATCGTATCCAATGGTCTTGAGTTGGTGGACGTGGCTTCTTCCTGTGTGCGCCATAGGTGTCTCACTTGTCGGCAGCTTAGTGAATCCACGCCCCTTCCGGCGTGCTTTCCATGGTCGTCTTGCCTTATTGAATTATATATATAGATATTCGCTCGTGCAGGGATCCCCAAAGAGGTTCTGACAGACCAAGGGACTCCTTTCACATCGGAGACGTTCAGGGAGGTGGCTAAATTACTCAGAATAAAACATGTGAAAACATCCAACTGATGGATTGGTAGAACAATTTAATCAAACTTTAAAACAGATGTTGCATAAAGTAGTTAATGAGGATGGAAGAAACTTGGATCAGTTACTCCCCCTTGTATCGTTTGCCCATCGGGAAGTCCTACAGGCCTCTACTGGTTTTTTTCCCTTTGAATTATTATATGGAAGACAACCCCGTGGGCTATTAGATATGTTAAAAGAAGGTTGGGAAGAGGAGGTCCTTCCTACTTCAAATATACTTGAATATATCGCGCAATTACACAGCAGATTAGAAAAAATTAGACCTATATTAAAAGAGAATTTGGAGAAAGCTCAAGCAGCGCAGTCACGTTATCACAATAGAAACACCACCTTTCGGGAGTTTGTTCTGGATGATTGTGTAATGGTGCTTGTTCCAACTTCCCACTCTAAATTGTTGGCACATTGAAAAGGCCCTTATGAAATTAAGGAAAGAAAAGGACTTGTTGACTATTTGGTTAAACAAACAAATCATCAACTGAGTGAGCGAGTTTATCATATAAATCTGCTGAAACCGTGGAAGGACAGGGAAATTGATCCCTCCTCCGGACAGCCTCGTTCCCTTTTTATATCACATTCTTGCCATAATTTCTGACCTGATTTGACCCCAGAACAACAACAAGACCTAGAGATGGCTATCTTGTCTATACCGGAAGTTGTAAACGAAGTACCAGGACGGACTGCTCTGATTGAGCATGACATCATTACTGAGCTGGGGGTAATTGTCAGAGACAGACCTTATAGGCTCCCGAAAGTAGAGTTGGAAGTTAGATGAATGCTGGAATTAGGGGTTATTGAAGAAAGTTATAGCCCCTGGTCCAGTTCAATTGTCTTGGTTCCTAAACCAGATGGGTCGTGGAGATTCTGTAATGACTTCCGACGACTTAATCAGGTCTCTAAATTTGACGCGTATCCAATGCCGCGAGTAGACAATTTACTCGATCGGCTTGGGAACGCGCAATCAGCTACTCTCGACATGATCAAAGGGTATTGGCAAATTCCCTTAATAGCCTCCGCAAAAGAAAAAAACGCTTTTTTTAGAGGGTTAGTAGCTGACATTGGACAGTGGACATTGGCAATATAAAGTTCTTCCTTTTGGTTTGTATGGGGCACCAGCAACTTTCCAACGTCTGGTAGATACACTGCTATGGCCCCACAATTCATATAGTGCCGCCTACCTAGATGACGTAGTCATTTATTCCGGCACATGGAAAGAACATGTATTGCAGGTTAAAACAGTGCTCTCCACACTGGCGTTGGCAGGTCTTTGTACTTAATCCAAAAAAATGCTTTTTTGGATTATGTGAAGCCAAATATTTAGGCTACCTGGTGGGTGGGGGCACTGTTAAAACACAGTGTTCTAAAATTGATTCCATCATACATAAATTGGCCCCGTCTGATGACTAAGAGGCATGTTTAAGCATTTCTGGATTTGGTGGGATACTATCGCCGTTTTGTACCGCATTTCTCCGAAATTGCTGCGCCCTTATTTGATTTAACAAAGCAAAGAGTACCTATAAATGTGGTATGGAATGATAAGGCTGATAAGGCATTCAGTGACTTAAAATTAGCCCTTACGTCAGCACCTGTTTTAATTTATTTTTCTTCTCCTTTTACTCTCCAGACTGACACATCAGACACAGGATTAGGTGCCGTGTTGAGCCAGTGCGTCGATGGTGCTGAACACCCCATAATGTACCTCAGCCGAAAACTGCTGGACAGGTAGACCAGGTATGCCGCGGTGGAGCAAGAGGCCTTGGCAATTAAATGGGCTATCATGCAGTTAAGGTACTACGAATTGGAACGCGAATTTACTCTGGTGACGGATCATGCCGCTCTACAGTGGATTTCCCTTCACTGGGAGTCTAATCCCTGTGTGACTAGGTGGTTTTTGGTCCTTCAACCTTATCGTTTTAGTGTTATTTATTATAAAGGTTCCTTGCTGGCCAATGTGGATGCTCACTCTTGGGCCCATGACCTATCGGTGCAGGTCGCCCGACTCAATGGTTCTGGGCTCATATCACACACGTGTGATTAGGAGGCAGTCAAAAAGCCTAAAGGTGAGTGAAATATCGCGAGATAAGGGGTTGTCACGTGGTAATTACCTGAATCTCTTCTCTCTACAGAAAAACCGAGGAAAAATAATTACCTCTATATCTAGGTTCCAAAATGGCCACCATGACGTCACTTCTGGCGAGTCGAGATGACGTCACATCCAGCCCTCTCTGGATCCGCCGCTGTTTCCATCTCCTGCATTCAGTGTCACTTCCTGCCAACCATTTCCTGTCCTATAATACAATACTGTATATAAACACCATTTTGTTCCATAAACTGTATCAACTGTAACCTTTCAGGACTCTTGATCATTTATTTTGCAACTCTGCTTTATTTTGTCCACAGGACAATATACGGGGACAGTCCCCTAAACTTTAGTTTTGTGGAGTTTCTTCTTTTACTTTAGATAATTTCCACAATATACATAAATATATATATATATATATATATATATATATATAATATATATATATATATACTAGCCATGTGCGCCCAACTATGTTGCGCGTGTTAAAGTTGTCTGTGAATGGCTCCCTGTTTAAACGCAGCTATCTGTCATGAACTGGGCCCTTCGTCGCACAGCATTATGACTTTTTATAAGGGAAACAAAATTACAAAAGAAAACCCTTGGACATTGATCCGATAGGAACGGCCTACTTGGAATCACTGTCCGAATAGTAATTATGTGGTGGTGTAGGAGCATTTCTGCTTCTGTCCGTTCACAGTCCGTCTCGTTTTCACAACGCTATCGTTTCCTCTCACGATCTCTTCTCAACCTTTCTCCAATCTCGCAGGTTGCTTTGTGGCAATCCAAAGAGTAAGGCAATATACACGGAGCAATGGTTATAAAAGGAGGACACATAGGTATCCAGGCTCTTTAAAGCATAAATAGGAATCACCTCACTGACATGTGAGAAAGCCACATTACAACTGTGAGACGCGCAGCACTCGTCGGCTACAACGTAACAATAATAATTTCCAGAACGTGCTGTTACGTTGTCATTCATTTTACCCACTGTCTTTCTTGCGTTCATATGTTTCGTAGGCACGTACCTTTTATCTTCGGCAATCTCATTCTCTAACCAGGCCTCAGGAGCTAACCAGCATAAAACTGTCCACCACCCCTTTTGTTATTCTGGCACATTGTTGACATCCTTGAGTAACAACAACGTACTAAACTGGAAGGTGGTGTACGCATGCGTGGAATTCGCGGACAAACAAAGATCAAGATCTAAATGAAAATTATATATAAAGATTCGTTAATTTAAAGCACAACAATTTGTTTAGTTTGAATGTCTGTGTTTTGAGGTGTGACTGGAGTATTATAGTACTATATAGTATAAGTCTGGAGGAGATTCTTAATGCAATGCCTATGTTTTAGCAGTCTCTCTACTGCCATCTAGTGCTTCTCCTTCTAATTCAATCGTGGACAAACAAAGATCAAGATCCAAATGAAGATTATATATAGAGATATTATAAAAAAAAATCCTGGGAGGGAGACTAGGGAGATGAGACGTGATCTTCTCGGAAGACAATTTGACGTCGGCGCAAGAGACACTTTAATGTCACGCAAAGACAATTTAACGTCCTGTGAGACAAGGCAGTGAGAACACATTTAAAACAAGCTCAAGGACATCTAATCAAGCAGTTGTTGGAATGCCTTTGACAGACAAACATCATGTGCTCCCAGCTCTTAAAACAATGACAGGCGACAAGCAGAACATGCAGCTTGCCAACAGCAGCAGGAAGCCAGCAGATGATCCGACTGTTTTTCCTTAGCGTGTGTTCAGCCACCACCCCCCCTCACAATGCGAGTGGCAGAGACGCAAAGTGGCAAAAGGACAGCTGCAGTACAGTCTTTTGAATAATCGACGTGCAGCGCGACAAAAAGAACACACAGCTCTCCAGCAGCAGCAGCAGAAAGACAGCAGATTATCCAACGGCATCTCTTTAGAGTGTGTTCAGCTGCCCCACCCCCCCTTCACAACACAAGCAGCGTTATATGTCCTGCGAGAAAGATTTAACCATGCCCAGGTCTGGAAATAACGGACAAGTATTGTTTTTACAAAAGTTTTAAAGTAAAAGTGAAAATAATGCATATGTAACAATTCCCATGAAAATAACGATCTCTTTAAATTGTATATTTGGTAAACCAAATCCGTGGGTGGGTGAGCAAAGCGAGTAGGGGGCAGAGCCCCCTTGTATATTGTGGCATCTGGCCGGGACGCCCAGGAGGACCGGAGGAGGGCTTGTACCTCCTCCAGACCGCGAGGGGGCATCCGCCCTGGCTATGTTGGGGGCCATGGGTAAAGGGCTTAGAAGCCCAGCCCTGTGGGGACCTGTGGCCACCGCCAGGCGGCGCCCCGGTGCCTAAATATCCCTGGAGCCCACCACTTCCGCCACACCAGGAAGTGCTGGGGGGAAGACGACAGGGGATACCCGGACGGCTTCCGGGTGCGCAGCCGGCACTTCCGCCACACTGGGGCGTGGCTATGGAGGAGTGCCGGGAAGCAGCTGGAGCCCATCCGGTTTCCTATTTAAGGGGCCGCCTCCCTTCAGTCGACAGTGGAAGTCGGGTGGAAGTGGACATAGCTGGTGAGAGGACTGGAGGCGGCCAGGAGAGAGAGGCACGAAGGACTGTGTGGCCTGGACATTGGGGGATCGGTGCTGGAGGCACTGGGGTTTGTGTGCACTGAATATAACTGTAAATAAATGTGTGTTGGGTGAAATAAGATGTCCGCCTCTCTGTGCCCGGGTTCAAGTCCTCAATATATATATATACTAGCAAAATACCCGCGATTCGCAGCGGAGAAGTAGTGTGTTAAAGAAGTTATGAAAAAGAAAAGGAACATTCATGCCCTGTACCCGTGGCCCCCAGAGCAACCCGGAAGGCAACCCCCACGTGATCCAGGGTGGGTGCAGACCCACATCCGGTCCTTCATGTCGTACCGGCTGGGTCATGGCCCCTGGCATCCCTGACACTACATATACACATATATACATATACATATCTACATATATATATACATATATACTGTATATACACATAACATATATATACACATACATATACACACATACTTTGTACATACACACACACATATACATATACATATACATACACACACATAAATATACATATATATTGTACACACATACACATACATATATATATACAAATACATACATACACACACATATATATATACATATCCACATATATACAGTATATACACATATATACAGTATATATATCTACATATATATACTGTACACATACATACTTATATATATACATATCTACATATATATATATATACTGTATATAGCAAAATCCCCACGCTTCGCAGCGACGAAGTACAACAACAACAACAACTTTTATTTATATAGCACATTTTCATACAAACAGTAGCTCAAAGTGCTTTACATAATAAAGAATAGAAAAATAAAAGACACAATAAGAAAACAAAATAAATTAACATTAATTAACATCGAATAAGAGTAAGGTTCAATGGCCGGGGGGACAGAAAAAACAAAAAAACTCCAGACGGCTGGAGAAAACATAAAATCTGTAGGGATTCCAGACCATGAGACCGCCCAATCCCCTCTGGGCATTCTACCTAACATAAATGAAACAGTCCTCTTTGGATTTAGGGCTCTCACGGAAGGGCTTGATGAAGATGGTCACGTAGAGTTCTGCCTTTTAATCCATCCATCATTGTTGGAGCATCATGAAACTTTGAGTAGGTGGAGGTGGCGCAGGCCACCACCACAAAGAAACCGGAAAAAGAAACAGAAAAGAGAGTAGGGGTCAGTACGTTTTTTAGAGCCACCATGAATAGTTATTATGATGAACTGAACATATAGAGTATCAGGATTAAGTTAAATTAAGTTAAATTGAAGTTATAGAAAGGCCATGTTAAAGTAATGTGTTTTCAGCAGTGTTTTAAATTGCTCTACTGTATCAGCCTGGCGAATTCCTATTGGCAGGCTATTCCAGATTTTTGGTGCATAGCAGCAGAAGGCCGCCTCACCACTTCTTTTAAGTTTTGTTCTTGGAATTCTAAGGAGACACTCATTTGGGGATCTGAGGTTACGATTTGGAATATAAGGTGTCAGACATTCCGATATATACGATGGGGCTTAGATTATTTAAGGCTTTATAAACCATAAGCAGAATTTTAAAGTCAATCCTGAATGACACAGGTAACCAGTGTAGTGACATTAAAACTGGAGAAATGTGTTCGGATTTTCTTTTCCTAGTTAGGATTCTAGCAGCTGCATTCTGCACTAGTTGCAAACGATTTATGTCTTTTTGGGTAGTCCTGAGAGGAGTGCGTTACAGTAATCTAGTCGACTGAAAACAAACGCGTGAACTAATTTCTCAGCATCTTTCAGTGATATAAGAGGTCTAACTTTACTTATGTTTCTTAAGTGAAAAAATGCTGTCCTAATGATCTGATTAATATGCGATTTAAAATTCAGATTACAGTCAACAATTACCCTAAGCTTTTTACCTCCGTCTTGACTTTTAATCCTAATGTATCCAGTTTATTTCTAATAGCCTCATTGTATCCATTATTGCTAATCACTAAGATTTCAGTTTTCTCTTTATTTAACTTGAGAAAGTTACTATTCATCCATTCTGAGATACAAGTCAGACATTGTGTTAGTGAATCAATAGAATCGGGTCATCAGGTGCTATTGATAAGTACAGCTGTGTGTCATCAGCATAGCTGTGGTAGCTTACGTTGTGCCCTGAGATAATCTGACCTAACGGAAGCATATAGATTGAGAATAACAGCGGACCCAGGATAGAGCCTTGTGGAACACCATATTGAATATCATGTGTCTTCGAGTTGTAATTCCACAACTAAGAAAAATTTTCTCCCTGTCAGGTAGGATTCAAACCAATTTAAGACACTGCCAGAGAGGCCCACCCATTGACTAAGGCGATTTCTAAGAATATTATGATCAATGGTGTCAAATGCAGCACTCAGATCTAAGAGGATGAGAACAGATAAATGGCCTCTGTCTGCATTCACTCGCAAATCATTTACTACTTTAACGAGTGCAGTTTCTGTGCTGTGATTTGTTCTAAAACCGACTGAAATTTATCAAGAATAGCATGTTTATTGAGGTGGTCATTTAACTGCATAATGACTGCCTTCTCCAGAACTTTACTTAAGAAAGGCAGGTTAGAGATGGGTCTAAAATTTTCAAGAGCCGAGGGGTCAAGATTATGTTTCTTAAGAATGGGTTTAACTACAGCATTCTTAAGACAGTCTGGGAAGACCCCCGTATCTAATGACGAATTTACTATGTCCAGAACATTATCAGTTAGTACGCCTGATACTTCTTTGAAAAACCTTGTTGGTATTGGATCAAGGATGCAGGTGGAGGATTTTAATTGAGAGATTATTTTTTGTAAATAATAGTACTGCTTTTAAATTTTTATTAAGAAGAAAAGAAAACCTTTTTAAACTGAGGGAAAATATACCAATAACTATATGTTAAGGATTTCTTTGTATACCATGTTGTCAGTTCAGCACTCCGGTTGCAATATGACCAAGCTGTGCACTGAGCTTACTCTTGAGAATGCAACGTATAGTTGTCCAGGAGAAAAGCAATGTTGCCTCAAATCAATGGCAATCTTTTGTAGGATCTGTGCCTGAGACTTATTAATTGTCATCGCAAAGCAGAGCTTTACTTGAAATTGGAGGCATTTGAATTGAAATGGGAGATCAGAGGGTATATAGGTAATGCAAGGAATACATCCAGAGTGTGGCGCTCTGCTGTTTTTTTGTGTAGCTGCCTTCACACAGCTTCTCTGCTGCTTTATAAACGAACGCCATATAAGGCCGTCCTCACTCCTTGCTTTGTGGTTCTGTACTGTTTTATTGTTTGTTTATTACGATTGTTATAGTTATTGTGTAGCTATTTGAGACTTACTTTACTGTTCAGGTACCCATCTCCTTTATTTAGTCCGCGGTTTCAACGCTATTTTTTGATCGTTTATTACGATTATAGATATTTATTGATTCCCTTCTTTAGCTGACTGCCTGCCCATATAAGGCACTCCGCTGGTTTTTTGTGAAGCAGACTTTACACAGCTTCTGCGCTGTTTTATAAACGAACGACATATAAGGCCATCCTTTTTCCTTGCTTCGCCAAGGAAGCTGCCTTTTTATTTAATCCACGGGTCCTCCGCTGTTTTATTGTTTGTTTATTACGATTGTTATAGTTCTCTTTGTATAGCATGTTGTCAGTTCAGCACTCCGGTTGTTATATGACGAAGCTGCGCGAGCTCACTCTTGAGAATGCAACGTATAGTTGTCCAGGAGAAAAGCAATCTTGCCTCAAATCAATGGCAACCTTTTGTAGGGTCTGTCCCTGAGACTTATTACTTGTCATCGCGAAGCAGAGCCTTACTGGAAATTGGAGGCATTTGAATTGAAATGGGAGATCAGAGGGTATAATGGGGATGCGAGGAATACATTGAGTGTGGAGAAACTGTAGAGACAGCGTGTGTATTAACTTGTGGATTTTTCTGTGAGTATTTGGTGGCAGCGTGACGAAGTTGCTTCCATAAGACCGCGTTAGCTGTGGAGCTCAGCTCGGAGCATATTCTTTTCCTACCTTGTCAATTGTGTAATGCATTTTTTGAACAGGTTTGATGCATGGAAGTGATCACTCGTACTGCGTTCAGTCAGTTAACGTGAGCTGCTCTCTTGTGTGATGTTGCGATGTCCATGGCTTTATTTAATGTTAGCTAAGACCCTGCACTTAAAAGTTTCTCGCTAAAGCAATTTTAACTCAGCTACAAAGTGATCCAAAGTCTCGTTTATACCTCATGTCTTCTCATTAAACTTGTATCTCGTGAATAAAGTATTCATTGAAGGCATGACAAACGGCAGAGGGAGTGTGTCTATAAACTTAATTTAAACTTACGGTTTACAACGTGCTTTGTTTCCGCAGTAGCTGCACGCAGTAGCTGCACCTATGAATATGCTTGTATAGATTTTTTCTTCAGCGCTCTTTGGAGCTCTTCCTTGTTTTCTACGTACTGCATTCACAGTCAGTTCACATGATTACGTGGGAGGCGTGATGATGTGACATGCAACTCCGCCCCCCACAGCCATCGACCTGCAGTCCATTACAGTATATGGAGAAAAATAGGTTCCAGTTATGACCATTACGCGTAGAATTTCAAAATGAAACCTGCCCAACTTTTGTAAGTAAGCTGTAAGGAATGAGCCTGCCAAATTTCAGCCTTCTACCTACACGGGAAGTTGGAGAATTAGTGATGAATGAGTGAGTGAGTGAGTCAGTCAGTCAGTGAGGGCTTTGCCTTTTATTAGTATATATATATATATATATATATATATATATATATATATATATATACACAGTACATACTGTATACAGTATATTTATTTATATATATTGTATATATATTGTGGAACGGGACCTGGACACAGACAGACGGACATTGTAGTTCACCCAACACACGTTTATTATTTACAATATGTACAAGCTAAGTTTAGCGCACAAACCCAGTGCCTCCAGCACCGATCCCCCAAAGTCCAGGCCCCACAGTTCTTTGTGCCTTCCTTTTTGGCTGCCTCCAGTTCTCTTTCCAGCTCCGTCCTTCTTCCACCCGACTTTCGCTCTCGACTGTTGGGAGGCGGCTCCTTTTATCACACCCCAGATGGGCTCCAGCTGCTTCCCGGCATTCCTTCGCCCTCCGGGTGTCCCCTATCTTCTTCCCCCCAGCACTTCCTGGTGTGGTGGAAGTGCTGGGCTCCGGGGTTCTTCAAGCACCGGGCGCGCCTGCCGGTGGCCACGGGCCCCTACAGGGTTGGGCTTCCAAGCCCCCTACCCGAGGCCACCAACAAAACCAGGGCGGTCACCCCCTCGTGGTCGGGAGGAGGCACCAGCCCTCCTCCGGTCCCCTCTGGCGTCCCGGCTAGGCTCCACCCCAGCCGCCTGTGACAATATATATATACATATATATATATATATATAGAGAGAGAGAGAGACATACAGTACATATATATGCATGTGTCTTTTTTTGTGGTGCATGTCAATATTCTAAATGGGAATGTAACTAAGTATTGCCTTATACACTGTGCACACAAGAAAAAACTTGTATTCAGTAAAAAATATACAGAAAAATGTGCAACATTGTAAATACAAAATGTTTGAGGATTGCATTCATTACTGATTTTTTAATGGCTACCAGAATAGACCACGTTATAAAGTGTGTGTTTGTTTTTTTTTTACTGTACTTTAGCCAAAACCTCAAGATTCAGTTCTTAACATGCTTTTCCCAATATGGCTAAAGGACGTGGCTTGCGGGCCCCTCTAGCTTCTTCTCAGGCAGTATTTAATTTAAACAAACTTTTGTTGGTAGTTGGACAGCGTGGGGGATTTATCTCATTTTCTGCTTCCTCGATCTGAGGATGTGTGCATGACAGAAGAATTTAAAAATAAAACAAATGCATAAACAAAAGAAACTCAGTAATTGCATGATTTTTATGTTTAGACATAAAGAGGAACATGAGACTTATTCCAAAGCCATCTTGAATTTACAGTATAGATCTATTTTTCAATCATTGAATTTGGTTAGCAAGTGAGTTCAAATGAGCATTTGATTGAATGAGTATGCATGGAAACTATTTTTAGATTTACTGACAAAGGATATCTGGCTGTAATTTGTTTCTTAAAAGCTTATTTGATGCTTCTGAAAGGAATCGCTCAGATATGCAACACTTTCCCAAATTGATGATGCTGATTGCCTAAAATTATATTCAGCACTACAAAACTTAATATAGACTTGGCAGATGGTAAACAGTTTTCTGAAACATAAGCAATGCAATCAGGCTGTATCCCATTTTAGGCTGTGATTCAATTCAATTTACAAAGGTAAATTTTCAGGCCAAAGTGGCGGCACTGTTTTGTCTTTAGCTCAAGAAGCTAATGGTCTGCAGTAGTTACTGAGGTCAAACAGAAATCTGATCAATTTTGGGTTTGATAACTGGGTAGAACACAATTATTAGCAAAGATTGAACAATGCTAATTGGGTAAAGTTTTAAACAAACTCAAAATAATGTTCACTTAATATTATGAAGATATAGCACATTTTTTATACTGAAATACTATATGTAATAAAATATAACACCCATATGTTATAAAGAGTAGTGGCGTTTTGTAATAAAATATCAATCTGAAATTAATACTAGTTGCTATGACTGTTGAGAGCATTCCATAAAAACAGAGAGAGAGACTTAATAAACTAAGTGGTAGAAATTTACTGGATATTACAGCACATAAGGGAGATGAGTTTTAACTGAAGTCAGAAATACTAAATACTAAAGTTTAATGGAGATGTCAAATTTAAAGTCATAAACAAAATTAGAGTTGTAATCAAAAATTTTAATCAAGATAAGTGTTCAAAATCTATTTTTTTTAAAGCCATCATTTTATTTTGCAATAAAGTTCAGATGCATTTCTAACTGTGCAGCCAACTTTTTAAACATGGTACCCATAACATCAAATATCACAAAAACTATGTCCAAAATACAGTACATCAAAGGCTATTTCAAATGGAATAAAAATAAGCAAACTAGGAAATTGAAAGAAACAGTATGAGTATAAAAATGGTACCATAAGTCAAAAAACAAATCTAGTGAAAGTACCCAAAACACACAAAAAAGTCAAAGTCTCCAAAGAAATAGCAAATGGTTCCAAGTCAAAACTATACAAAGAATCTCCAGACAAAGGTTTGTAGAGCACATCATTTGTTTTGGTTTATTCAAACAGTTGGACACTAGTTACTGTGAGTTACATGATTTCTTAATCACATGACGGAAACCAGCCTAAATTACATGCAGCACGCCATGAGAAAACATCACAAAATGGAAGCAAATACAAAAAATAAAAATGAAATGCAAATTCAAAGTGTTTGCTGTTTCACTGACTAAATGTTCTAACTCAACTTTACCATTCGTAATACTGTTCACTTCCTATTTGATTTTTATTTTACAACTAAAATATTGATACATCTTTAGATCATCTTTTGCCTTTTTTGCAATATTTCTCTCCAGCTGCCTTTTAGCCTTCCTAATATAATTTTTGATGGCTGCTGTCATATGCCTTATGGTTAGCTATGGAGTAACTAGTCATATATGTCTAATACAGCTTTTTTTATTATTTCATGTTTTTGTTAGCACCTTATTTTTTGACCAAGGGGTTCTCATTAATTCCTTACTGTTTATAAATTTTGGAATAACGTGTCCTGCTATTATATGTAAAACACTTTTAAACCTGACCACCGTCTCCTCAAGTGTTTCCACTCTTAAAAGCTTATTCAAATGTATCCTATTTAGGTGTTGCCAAATAACTCTAATTTTGCCAAAGTTTAATTTAACTGTTTGAGTTCTTAAATATGCACTATGCTATAATACTGCAAAAATGTGTTGCACTTATATATTATGGTTACAAGACCCAAATCACATCTATTCCCTGAATGCTATCCTGATTACTACAGCAAAATGATTTGTAGTGAACAATAAATAATGTGAGTTGATTAATAACCCAGAGTTTGCAAAATCTTCACAGGGAGCCCAGGGAAGAATTCAGACTCATGTAAATATTAGTTAATGAAGTTTAAAGTACTTTACACCTTAGCTACTAAACATAAGAATCTTGTTAGGCATATATGTCAGTCAACCTTTAAATTCTACTACCAAGTCCTAACAGGCATCCTTTATTTTGTTGCAATAGAAAATACTGTAAACACGGAAACATATTGGGAGCCAAAACTTGAATCTAGGTCTCATCTATTGTTCAAAAATCTTCCACAACACCTAGCCTTCACATCTAAACAAACATTCATACGTAAATCAGTGGTGTTCTCTTTCACAACTGAGAATTTGTTATCTTACAGTATATGCCACAGTGGCTACAAAAACACTTATTCACTTGGGACTTGTTCACACTTTATTATCTTATAATATGGAATACTGTATTAAATTAGTAACACAAAAATTCTAAAATGGAAGGGTGAACAGAAAAGTTTTCTGCCTCTAACACATTTTTAATAAAACATAAAAATGACAGATTCTGTGAGTATACACCCTCTCAAAGCTTTCCCACATTCTGTTATTTTACTATATGGTATTTTAATATATTTTAGGAAATATTAGCATTTATTGATAACAAAAAATTTATATAAACGTGTTAATGAAACTTTTCAGATCCTATTAACTTGATTATATGTATAAAATGAGTAAATTCATAAGTATTCACTCTAATTGCAAATTGTATGTGTTTTATTGTTTTACAATGTCAACAATTCCAATCCATTAATTTCAGATTTTAGTAGGCACTGACAGGTTGAAAACCTCTAATATCAAAGTGAAAACAATATATGATTGATATTTGCAAATTATTGAAGGCAAACAAAAACAACTACATGCGTATTAAATCCTGTTATTCAACTTTCTCCTACTTTATTCTGTTATGATAAAGACCGTATTTAATGCATTTACTGAGGACATCTTTGGCATTGTTTAAAACAAAAAAAATATCAAAATGAATATTAAATAATATCAAAGTGAAAACAATTTTGCAATTGATTCTAAATTATTTATAAATAAATATTATTCAAGGAGACGCCCACATAACACCTGGCTGCTGCAGATAGAGGGACTGGACCGTGTGTCTGCCTGGGGGGCTGCCAACCAGGATCCTGAGCTGTTTCGTCATGTGGTGGGTGTGACAATGCGCTGTACCAGTGCATGCTCCCCAACCTGACCTGACTTACTCTGACTTTTTACATTTGCATTGCTTTACAATATGAAATCTTTGCATTTTTAATTGGGATATTTTGCCATTTATGAACCCAATAACTGTCATGTCAAAGAGTACATAAAATAGACAAATACACACTTTAACACTACTACACATAGATAGATAGATAGATAGATAGATAGATAGATAGATAGATAGATAGATAGATAGATAGATAGATAGATGCTTTATTAATCCCAAGGGGAAATTCACATAATCCAGCAGCAGTATACGGATACAAAAAACAATATTAAATAGCAATAAAAATGCATGTAAAAACAGACAATAACTTTGAATAATGTTAGCATTTACTCCCCTGGGTGGAATTGAAGAGTCGCATAGTGTGGGGGAGGAACGATCTCCTCAGTCTGTCAGTGGAGCAAGACAATGACAGAAGTCTGCCACTGAAGCTACTCCTCTGCCTGGAAATGACACTGTTCAGTGGATGCAGTGGTAATGTATATATATGTGTTTCTGTTTTGGTATCAAAACAGGGGCCCTAGTGCACTAGTTTGCCTGAGGGCTTTTGATGCTGTTAAGATGGTACAGCCAAGCCCTGTAAACCCTGTATGCCTAACCTGGAGTTTTCTCCAAGTGCACGGAGAAAACTCCACATTTTCATAGGGGAAACATGCAGATTGCACAAGCATTGTGGCCAGACTGAAACTCAAACCCATCTTCTCTAAGCTACAGCTCAGCAGTGTTAGCCAGTGCTGACTCGGGAAAATTTCTGCGTCCAATATACTAGCGTCTGCCCATGAAGTCCAGAAGGAATCCATGTTAACTGAAAAGAATACCATGCAGCTCTCCATCTACATAATTTAACAGCAGATTTCACCCCCAACCCCCATTTAAATCAACGCTCAAGACTCATTGCTATGTTATATTGTTTTTTAAAATTCTATTAATGGTTTTGATTCTACACTGTTACGTCTTGTTTATTTCCTTTCCTTTTTTTTCAATGTTATTGGACGTCATCGGACTGGATGCGTTGTAAACCTGTATGTGAAACTCGTTTTCAGAGTTTTGCTATCCAAATGAACTTGTGTGCCTACAAAAGTATCCTTGTCTGACAATAAGTGACCTGGGTGTGTTGGTATTTGTACTTAAACCCACCCTGTATACGTGTGCGTAGTTGTTTGCTTTTTATACACTGCATGATATTCTGTTTATGTTTCAGTATTATTCAATGCATTTATGTTTTTTTCATACAATACTTAAAAGTGGCCTCATAAGTTAACTTCATATGATAAACCGATAAGAAGTGAAACTTGTTGAGATGAAGAAGGTGAAGTATGCTCCTCTCTATGCAGGCTAAAGGTGCACCAAGGCGCGACGTGACTTGCAGTCTCAGAAACAACCAAAAAACAGCAAACCTTTTCAACGTGCATACTTTACCAACAGAACGACAACCCAGTCTTTCTGCCACTTTATTCTCTCACCAGAGGAACGACCGTTTCGTTTGCACACCACCCCCTTCCTCACCAACCCCCGCCGCTTTAAACGAAATCTTTCCTCTCAGTTCCTGGACTCAAGCGTATTTGTGAAGGCGCTGCAGTAACAGCGGACGCATCGCGGTGGCGTCTACTTTCTGCGCACTTTCGATGTGGCGAAACGCGGGTTGGCAAAAAGCAAGCTTTACTTCAGGGAAGAGCTTCTGCCTGGAAAGTTAAAAGAGAAAGCAGAAAACTAGATACTTGGGAGATATTAAGCGACCCGAATCGCATTGATCGGGTGCATCCGGCGCTGCCGCAATGGACGGACTGGGAAACAGCTTAGGTGAGTACACCAAACGAATGCATTGCACCGTACGGCTGCATGTTGTTTTCCTTTTTAACGAGCTCGAGTTACTTAATGCTAGCAGGCTCGGTGCCAGCTAAAACGTGTTCGCGATCGACTTCCCGGCTGTTAGGGTTACTGATTTGAGTGTCGCTTTTGAAGCTCTGGTTTGCCGGGTGTCGGGGAGCAGTGACATTTGAAAGGGGCAATACACAGTGGCACGCCGTTCCCAACTAAGGGCGCCAGCGAAGCGCTGGTTTTGTTTTGCCGCTCTGTGAAGGGCGCGGGGGCGAGCAGTCGCGCCTGTGTCCCGCTAACCTTTGGCCGCACTCTTCGCCTTGTCTTCTTTTCGACCCACATTTTGCAGCGGAAGATGAATCACCTGCTGTTGTAAACCGCGGACGGGCTTCGGTGCTGCGAGCGCGCACTGTTGTGTAAACGCGAGTGTTCGACTCACTTCGCGCATCGCATGAGTGCCCACGCATCTCTGCTGGCTCAGCCGTAATCTGTCAGTTCAGCTTTGCACTTTTCATTTGCAGGTGTTGGGATAACGCCTAACAAGCCTTTCTTTCTTTCTTTCTTTCTTTCTTTCTTTCAGAAAATGTCAATATTTTTCTGTGCAGGGGCACATCCCATATTTACAATTTCAGACTTAAGAAGTTCATTAGATTTTCATTAAATCTTGTAAAGATGGGACAACATGTTTATTGTGGGGAATGTTTTTGACTATTAATACTTTTGGGCGCAATATAAAATCAGATAGGTAAGGTTTGTTTTTTCTTTTTTTGGGGGAAGGGGGATTATTTCATTCATTCTGTTCCTAGCCTGCTGGAATATCACTTTCTATCCTGGCACCACTGGCTGCAAGCTGGGTGCCCATCCCGGACAGCACCCCAGGGTATTAATGCACACTTACGTTGGTCCAGTTTAGAGGTGCCAAGTAGATAGATAGATAAATAGATACTTTATTAATCCCAAGGGGAAATTCACATAATCCAGCAGCAGTATACTGATACAAAGAAACAATATTAAATTAAATAGTAATAAAAATGAAAAGAATAAAATTAATGTTAGCATTTACTCCCCCGGGTGGAATTGAAGAGTCGCATAGTGTGGGGGAGGAACGATCTCCTCAGTCTGTCAGTGGATCAGGACAGTAACAAAAGTCTGTCACTGAAGCTACTCCTCTGCCTGGAAATGACACTGTTCAGTGGATGCAGTGGATTCTTCATGATTGCCTGGAGTTTGCTCAGTGCCCGTCGCTCTGCCACAGATGTCAAACTGTCCAACTTTAATCCTACAATAGAGCCTGCCTTCTTAACAAGTTTGTCCAGGCGTGAGGCGTCTTTCATCTTTATGCTGCCACCCCAGCACACCACCGTAGAAGAGGGCACTCGCCACAACTGTCTGGTAGAACATCTGCAGCATCTTACTGCAGATGTTGAAGGATGCCAACCTTCTCAGAAAGTATAGTCTGCTCTGAGCTTTCTTACATAGAGCATCAGTATTGGCAGTCCAGTCCAATTTGTCATCCAGCTGCACTCCCAGATATTTATACGTCTGTACCCTCTGCACACAGTCACCTCTGATGATCACAGGATCCATGAGGGGCCTAGGCCACCTAAAATAAATAAAAGTTATAAATAAATAATAAAAATAAATATAAGTAAAAGGATAAGTTAATAGTTTTTTGAGCCAAAGTTATTTTTTCACAATCCTGATTTGTATAAATCAATCACTGGAAATTTGTGATCTTAAGTGAAGCATTTTATATAAATTTCAAAAATACTGTGGATGTTTTGTGCGGCAACGTGGCGCAAGGAGACCTGGGTTCGCTTCCCGTGTCTTCCATGTTCTCCCTGTGTCTGTGTGGGTTTCTTAAATACACACTGTGAATGTTTTGTTAAAAGGCAGAGATATTTAGAAAAAGTATGCCGGAAGAGCGACACAGCTGAGTTTTGTGTAACATTAAATTTAATATTATACACTTGTATTGCAGCGGTGGGCTGGCACCCTGCCTGGGGTTTGCTTCCTGCCTTACACCCTATGTTGGCTGGGATTGGCTCCAGCAGACCCCATGACCCTGTAGTTGGAATATAGTGGGTTGGATAATGGATGGATGGACACTTGTATTGTTTTTATTGTGTATTTTGTGCTTTATTGTTTTAATTCTAATCTATCAACTACTGTGTCTGTGCCTTCGCCCCCAGCCCTCGGCACCAGGACTGTTGAGTCAGTACACAAAACATTTGACTCTAACTACTCAGTTTATGTTACCACCAACTCCTCCTCAGACTTTTAAGTTTATGGTATGAAAGACTCCAACTTGTCTATTTGTGATTAGACTAATATATTTACTAAGTTGATAGAAAATGCACAACATACAAGACACAAGGCATTTTATCAGTGCCACCTCTAACCTGTTAAAAGTTTGGGTTTAAAGGTTCCAGTGATGCCATTGTGGCTTTTTTATATTATTTTTAAAATAATACTTACAGAATAAACAAATAGGCTATATTTTTTACCAAAAGGCTGTAAGAAAAAACAGTTTAATTGAATTCTTATATGTGAAATTGGATATTTTAACACATTATATTACAATTTACATTTAGTCTGACTCCAACTCCATAACCCTGCTTGGTGCTTCAGGTAGTCATTCCTGCTTTACAGGGAGCCAAGATCTGCATGAGTTTTGCATGTTCTCCCAAAGTGTTATGTGTTGATTGTTATTTGTACAAAGTGCAATGAAACTCTTACGTGCTCTTTTCACTATGCTGCCACTCAGTGTGAATCTTGAACTGTAGGCTATGTAAAATAACAATGAAGATTGTAACTGGTAAAAAGTAAGGAAATGTTTGGGGAAAAAAATTATATGATGTGAGCACACATGTCTATTATTGCAAGGCATGGCAGAACATAAATTTAGAAAAAAAAAAAATATAGAATTGCAGAGGGAAATCCGGGGTTACAAACAGAATATAACCTGGTGCTGGGGGCTTGTCATGTTGTCATAGCTCCACCTACAATGGAGGCTGTGAGCAGACAAGTGAAAAGGAAATGTATTCTTACCTAACAACAGCAGCAACATTTATTTATATAGCACATTTTCTTATAAAGAATGTGGCTCAGAGTGCTTTATAAGAGGTCAAAGAGAAACTTACAAGTAAAGAAAGAAACAAATAAGATTAGGTAAGAATAGTAATGAGTAATTTGCAAAGGAAAAAATGCAAATAAATAAATTAATACGATCATATCAAACATAGAAATATAATGAGTGGCATCCATATAAAGAATATCATATTGTAAGACTCTATAGATGAGTCTGATGAGAGATAAGATCAGATGGTTGGGAGGACAGAAAAAAACATAAACAAAACTCCAGTTAATAAGCTGAAAATAAAGCAAATCAGCAGGGGTTCAAGGCCAATAGACCACCCAACCCCCACTCATCATTATATCTAATGAAAATGTCTTTAAGTAATTCCTCATTGTTTCTAGGCTTGGTCCCAGATGATTCGCCATAGTAGGTCTCTTGGACATCAGGGGCACCTGCACAGTACTCAATAACATCAAAAATGAGTGTATTTATTAAGCTTTACACATTTTTTATTAACCTATGGACCTGTGTATCCATCACTCCCTTTTTAAGTTGCGTAGAGACAAGGCAATAATAAAATATATAAAAAACACTTTAGATTAGAATACAATTTTATGTGGCAAATTAATATATGCCATGATTGTGAAGAAATAAGATCTATTTGAAAAATACCAAGCTTTTCCTTTAGCTGAACATCATCTGGTAGGAAAACATACATAGATGTCGGGCAAACACAGGCTGGGGACTCCAGAGCAGTGAGGCAGGTAATTGTAACCACTAATTGTTTCTGCAGGAATGTTGCCAAATTAACTTGTAGAACATATTAAAAAAGGTAAATTAATCATCTCAGTTTACACATTATGAAATAACTCTGGCAACTTAAAAGTGGGTTGTTGGTTCACTTTCAGAATGGAACATTAAAACAAATTTAATAAGAACAGGCCATTCTGTCCAATAAAGCCTATATACTGTATTCCATTCCCCAAATTTTTAAAACATACAGTAACTAGCCGTGTGCGCCCAACTACGTTGCACGTGTTAATGTTGTCTGTGAAGGGCTCCCTGTTTAAATGTGGCTGCCAGTCGTAAACTGGGCCCTTCGTTGCACATCATTATGATTTTTTATATGGGAAACAAAATTACAAAAGAAAACCTTTGGATATTGATTCGATAGGAACGGCCTACTCAGAATCTCTGTCTGAATCGTCATTATGTGGTGGTGTAGGAGCATTTTTGCTTCTGTCCGTTCACAGTCCGTCTCATTTTCACGACGCTTCCTTTCTCCAATCTCGCAGGTTGCTTTGTGGCAATCCAAAGAGTAAGGCAATATACACGGAGCAATGGTTATAAAAGGGGGACACATAGGTATCCAGGCTCTTTAAAGCATAAATAGGGATCACTTCACTGACATGTGAGCAAGCCACGGTACAACTGTGAGACGCGCAGCACTCGCCGGCTACCACATAACAATAATAATTTCCAGAACGTGCTGTTACGTTGTCATTCATTTTACCCACTGTCTTTCTTTCATTCATATGTTACGTAGGCACGTACCTTTTATCTTCGGTAATCTCATTCTCTAACCAGGCCTCAGGAGCTAACCAGCGTAACACTGTCCACCACCCCTTTTGTTATTCCGGCACATTGTTGACATCCGTGAGTAACAACAATGTACTAAACTGGAAGGTGGTCTACACATGCGTGGAATTCGCAGACAAACAAAGATTAAGATCTAAATGAAGCTGTCTTTAGTTAATTTAAAGCACAACAATTTGTTAAGTTTGAATGTATGTGTTTTGAGGTGTGACTGGCGTACTACAGTCTTCAGTAGTATAAGCCTGGAGGAGATTCTTAATGCAATGCCTATGTTTTAGCTGTCTCTCTACTGCCATCTAGTGCTTCTTCTTCTAATTCATTCGCGGACAAACAAAGATCAAGATCCAAATGAAGATTTATATATAGAGAAACAGAGTTGAATTTTGAAGGACTACAGAGTCATCTGCAAACCACACTATTTGCTATCTTACTTCATGTGTCCATGGTGCTCTGTGTAAAGAATAAACCTTCTAACGTTAGTGTGAAATCTACCATTAACATGTTTCAATCTATGTTCCAGTGTGCTTGTTGAAGAATTTATTTAAAAGTAACAACTGAGATCCACTGTTTTAACTCCCTTCGTAATTTTAAGCACTTCTGTCACAAATTAAACTAGTGACACACTACAAGACTTTTGAGTCTAAAAGCATGTCAACCTTTATGACTGCATTTGCCAAATGTACAGTAATTACCTTGAGGATGTCAGATTACATGATTTCGAACTGCGGGGAATGACGAATTTCGTAACTAATGAGAGAAAAGTTTCAAATTTCCAAAGTTTCACAAAATGACCACATTTTAAGAAATAATCAACATGCAGAAAGACAGGGCTGGTGGCTGTATAAATGTTTTCCAGGTATGAGTTCAACAACTGTCTTGGCCCATATTTTTGTCTCCCCATGTTGTGATACGACAATCTTGAGACACTGGGCAAATGAGCCTGTTTCTGTTTGCATTATCCAAACCACCAGTTTTTCTTGCGGCTGCATTTAATGCATTGTACTTCCAGCTGAGGACTCATAGGTGGATTCTCACACTCAAAGTCTACCTGTAGGACATCAGACAAAATCAAACCTTTTAGATTTTGTTGTGTTGAATCAGATACACTATGATAGAGTTGCTAAGGATGTCACATTTTACAACTGACGGTCACAGTTGACTCCCTGGGATTTTATAAATGAAGGCAACATTTTATAAATTGCTGGAAAGGTCATTTTATCTCTGCTTGCTTAAGCTGAAAATGGTCAGCCCCTTAAATTCTTCTTAATCGCTCATATTTCATGGTTCGGCAATCTGTCATTTTACTCTTCTCCTTACTTTTTCTACCACTGCTATGTCTTTTTTGTAATATAGAGGCCAAAACTGCATATAGTTTGATAATGAAGCCTCACAAGTGCATGACATAGCTGAAGCAGAACCTCCCTTCACTTGTACTCCACTCATTGGGCCATGTAACCTAATGTTCTATTGTCCTTCTTACTGGCTTCTCTATACTGCATGGATTTGAACAGTGATGAGTCCACAGTGATTCCTAAGTACCTTTCATAAGCTTTACTTTCAAGTTTCAAACCTCCTGTTGTGAATTCAGATTTAATATAATAATATCCTGTTTATTTACATTGTCTGAAGGTCAGTTCCATTTACATGCACGCTCCAGCTTAAGGTAATGAACAGTGCTCCGGAAGGTGTCTTTTGATAGAAATAGAACCACACCCAGCTCACAACAAAGCGCAAATCAATCAAGTGTGAAAATGCCCTCACAAATCAGATACTATACTTCATAAATTATTTTGGTTTTCCTCTCATATCCCAAAGACGCACAGGATAGTTAGACTTTTGACTTTAAATTGGCCTTGTTTGGGTGTATGAACATTTTTTATGATCTGTAATAGACTTTATCCTGGCCAGAAGTGACTCCTCCCTTGCGCCAGATGAAAAATGGGATATGTTCCAGCACCCCCCCACTTAATTAAAGAAATTGATGAAAATAATTTTAGACTGCTTTTGTTGTACTCTGAATAGTTAAATGCCATAAAGGAGGAAGTAAAACCTGGTAAACCAGAGGCTGAATTTCTGAAAATAGTCTTGTTACCTTGTCATTCAAACTACCGTATATACTCGAGTATAAGCCGACCCGAATATAAGCCAAGGTACCTAATTTTACCTAGAAAAACTGGAAAAACTTATTGACTCGAGTATAAGCCTAGGGTGGGAAATGCAGCAGCTACTGGTAAGTTTCAATAATCAAAATAACTACCAATAAAATTAACGTACATTATTTGAGGCATTAGCTCATTAATTGAGCACACAGTCTGGAATGAGTCTCACAGAGGCTGCATGGCACCACACAGAGCCCGCAGCAGTTTTTCTACCGCCCACAGACCAAACCAGGTGAAGTGGAACCTCAGGTCATGACCGTAATTCATTCCAAAACTCAGGTCATAACCCGATTTGGTCGTGACCTGAAGTAATTTACTCCATAGGATTGCATGTAAATACAATTAATCCGTAGCAATAGTGCTACGAACCGCTCGCTAAAAACACTTTTTTTTTAAGGAAAAGGAAAAAAATGAACATTTGAAAAATCCGTAATTTAATAAACCACCAAGAAAAGTAACATTGCAACAAAACAGAAGTGAAGTGGAGGTTAAAATCCAATAGAAAAAAGTCTTCATTAAATACAACAAGATTAAAACAATGCTCGAATCTGTCTCTTTAAAAACAAGCCTGGTGCATTTTTTAACTGCCTTCTCTACTTGCCAGCTCTCTCTCGCTTGCTCGTTTGTGTGTGTCTCTCTTGTGCGCGCGTGTGTTTGTCTCTCTCGCGTGTGTGTGCCTGTCTTGTGCCCTTGTGTGTCTCTCTCTCGCATGCGTGTGTGTCTCTCTCTCTCACGTGTGTCTCTCGCGTGCGTGTGTGTGTGCGTGCGTGTGTGTCTCTGTGTGTCTCTCACACATGTGTATCTCTGTCTCGCGTGTGTGTGTCTCTCACGTGTGTCTGTGTGTGTCGCTCTCTCGCTTGCTGCACAGGGAATGTACAGGGAGAGACTGAACACATGAAGGTTGGCGGGGGCAGCGGGACCTAACTTGAATATAAGCCGAGGGTGACGTTTTTCAGCACATTTTGGGTGCTAAAAAACTCTGTTTATATTCGAGTATATATGGTAGTTATCAGGTAACACGTGTTGGTGCATATGTGCTGTGACCAGTAGAGGGCATATCTACACCCCCCCCCAAACCCTGAACACAACCTCACAGATACAGTTGTGGGTTTCAAATATTGACCAAAGTACCTTTAACAAGTTTCTTCTGTTCAAAACACAACACAGCACAGTAAAGCAATCTCTTGCTTTTTCTCTTTCCTCGACTCCCCCCAGCAGAGTGTTGTCCAACTCCTCTCCCGACTCTGACTCGCTGACTCAAGATTAAGTGACTCCTTTTATCTATGATTCGGGAGCACTTCTGGTCCTAGGGCATAGCCTGCTGGAAGCACTTCTGGGTCAAACTGAAGTCCCTGAAAGTAGGAATTGTGAATCCTGGCAGCTCCTACTGGCGGTGACCCCCACAGAACCCAAAAGGGCTTCCCTGTGGGACTACAGATCCCTGCATGCATTCCCTGTGGGAGTCATTTGGGAATCCTGACCCAGGGATGCTGTCTTCTAGCGTACTGAGAGAGAAAATATTCACCTGTTATCACCCCTCCAGGTACTTCCATTGCACTGGCCTCCTATTCAATCCTAGCAGGGATGCCAGACTGTGTGTGCCGTCCATTACAGTGCATATTTTTACACTACAAAAGTTGACTTATATTAGAGGGGAGAGTATAGCTATTATTTCTAGAGCCTATCTTGAATATAATTTTACTAGCTAACCTGCGGCGTAACATACGCCGCATAATCAGGCCGTTTTTTAAATGATTTTTAAGCACAGGGAGAAAATTAACATTTGAAAAATCGGTAATGTAATAAATTAGCAAGAAATGCAACATTGTAACAATGCACGGAATGAACCAACACACAATCGTCCGTGACTGAAAACTGGCGGACCAATCTTGTTGATGTGAGCGAAGGTAATGTAGACGCGCGCCTTCTGTTCTGACATATGCGTCGACGATGTATTGCTGGAAGAGTTTGACACTGGAATGCAAGACACTAAATGAAGATCTCATGGCAAGCCTGAAAGCATAAAATTGGAGCTGTGTGACTCGCGTTCTTTTCGCGGTTCGCTTTTACTCATCATGGGTTAATTGTATGTGCCAGCCTGGATCTCCGAAAGGGAATAGCAGTGGAAAAACCATGGGGTCACAGTTCATATGGAGAACAGAGATACGCTTGCAAGCATCTCCCTTTGGATATATGCAAATGTTGCGTTGTGCAGGAGGTTCCCCGTCTTCACCTACAAAGCAGCAACATCAGTTTGACAGGACAGGGCGTTATACCTTCTCATATCCAGACCTGGATTTTCCATGAACACCATTCGTACAGCAGTAACAGAGTAAACGTGAGTGATAATGTCATGCATTTGCATGTAAGACTTTGCGAAGGGATTAACCTGGCGTATCATGTTGTCTAGTTGAAGCAACAAAATGTCGCTGCAAGCGCTATTACATTCCTTTTGCAAACGTTGACTGGTAGCCTCAGCAGAATCTAAGATATATAGATGACCGTATTGTGGTGACGTGGCAGGATTGTAATATAAAGGAGAGACCTGGTGATAAATTTGACTGTGGATTCTGAAAGCATACGGTCCTTGTCCAGATGGTTGAGCGATGTGTGCGCACATTGACGCGAAAGCTAAAGCAGAGTTGTATTCCCTGATATGATCACAGTAATTTCGGGACAGCAGGTTCTTGCCAGTCAAGAGGTCTTCAAATAAAAGAGGGGGCTTGGATAGTGGTGGCAAAGACACTTTGCCGGCATGACAACACCTAGTGTAATTTCCAGATTTGTTGACCTCTGCTGGCTAATGAAGAGCATTGCAAGAAGCACATAGTGCGGTAGGTAGGCCAATGTTCTTGGACGTGAATGGCGGTATCTTCTTGAAAAGCTGCAGAAAAGTGAATACGATGTTTGTGCATGAACGATTTAGTGCTGTGTTGACAGTGAAGGGAAATGGAATGAGTTGTGTCGAAGCATTGCTGGCAATGTTCACATTGCATAATTCGTTCAGTGGAGTGTGTTTTTAAATGCATGTTGAGAAATCTCTGCACTTTGAACGTTTTTGAACAAATCGTGCATTCAAAGATCTTTTTGGAATGCTTTCATTCAGCGGAGCGGGTGTATAAATGTGCTTTGAGATATTTCTGGCATGTGAAGGTTTTGGAGCAGTGTTGATACTGAAAAGAATTCATCAGGGAATGTGTTTTGAGATGGTTAGTAAGGTATCTGCGTGCGTGAAAGTGTTTGTCGCAAATTTTGCATACAAATGTTTGCGTTGAATGGATCTGCAAATGGTTGTGGAGATCCATCTCACCTGTGAAGTCCTCGTTACAAAATGTGCAATTGAAGGTGAGAGTGGAATGAGTTCGTAAGTGTTTTTTGAGAGCGCGAGTTGTCTCGAAGCATTGTTGGCAATGTTCACATTGCATCATTCAGTTAGTGTTGTGTTTTTTCAAATGTGCGTTCAGATATCTGTGCACTCTGAAGCTTTTGGAACAAAAGGTGCATTGAAAGTCCTGTTTGGAATGCGTGTGTTCAGAGGAACAACAACAACATTTATTTATATAGCACATTTTCATACAAATAGTAGCTCAAAGTGCTTAGTGTTAGGAGGGTGTCTTTAAATGTTTTTCAGGAAGAGGAGAGTGGGCAGGTGACGTCACATTAGTGTGGCGAGCAAGTGGGTGTGAACGCTGTGTACTCATACCGACAGAGTCAAAAGATGTCACCAGAAGGTAATCACATGGTTATTTGAGAGGCATGAGAACCTCGTAATGCCCATGATTCAAAGGAACGCTAAAGAGCAGGGATATGAAGAGATGCTGGGCCGGATTGTAAACTCGAGGAGAGGCATGAGGACGTTCTTGAAAGTAAATGCTGATAGTAGCTGGAAGGATTTGGGACATTGCCACAATTTCAGCCTCACCATAGACTCCGAACGTATTCATGTAATCAGCGTATTGTTGAGCAGTCTGTATAACAATGCCTCTGTGACTAAGAACAACGGACACCACGTCACCGAAGTTATCCCAATGTTTCCAAACAAAGCTAACAGCCATGTTACGAAGTTTGAGAGCAACAGTTTCGTCAATGACATTTCTCCAAAAAAACCCGACTGACAGAAACAAAGTTACCTGAAGCAGGAATTTCTATAACATTGAAAGAAGTGTTGTTTCCATAAAATACATTTGAAACGGTAGCCATGGAGGGCAAAAGAATAGTCAACGTGGCGCAGAGCTGGGTTTGGACCGCTGCACAGACCAAAGAGAGTGATTATGTGTTTGATGAGCTGTTTGATTTGGCGGGCAGTGATCTGAGGGGTGTTCCTGAGCACGTGGGAGGAGGGGTAGAGTTTCTGGGCGGGGCTTCGTTGTTCCTTTCACATGATTTTTCATGGTGGATGCGGTCGGTTGTCGAAACCGAAAAGAAGAATGAAAAGTCAACGTGGCTTAGACGTGCATGTGGACTTCTAGCACAGACGAAAGGGGCTAACTGGGTCGTCGGTGAGTTTTTGCGTCCGGGCACATGGGCAGGCAGTGTGAATGCCTAGAGAGCAAGGGTAGAAGCGGGCGGTGAAAAGGAGTGTTAGTGGGCAGGGAAAGCGTCTTCCGTATTTCTGCAGGAGCATCTAAGAAGACGCATATTTGTCGCGGATGCGAATTGCTGTATGTAGCATGTAAAACATTTTTGCATGGTGCACGCGGTCGTGCGTCGTAACCGAAAACTCGGTTTTTAAAGACTGCTTACTTCATTGTGTTTTAACCTCAGTTGTAAAGGATTGTTTTAAAGATCCCATGGGATACCCCTCGCAAACCGTTTTACACGCTGCATATGGCGATTTACCTCCGTGAGAAACATGCCTCTATGAACAGTCAACGTGCAGGTGCATGTGGCCTCTACGACAGACGAATATAAATGACTCCGTTTCTTCTGTGTCGTCGCGTCCAAGTTGGTGGGCGTGGCTCTGTGAGTTATCGTCGTATCCAATGGTCTTGGAGTTGGTGGGCGTGGCTCCTTCCTGCGTGCACCATAGGTGTCTTACTTGTCGGCAGCTCAGTGAATCCACGCCCCTTCCGGCGTGCTTTCCATGGTTGTCTTGCCTTAGTGAATTATATATATAGATTTTTAATATGATTCTGAAAAACAGGTCAACATCTTTAAAGTACATTTTTTGCTGTAATACCAAAAAAAGAAAAACACAGTGAAGGATGTAATAGTAAATGTGAATGAACACAAAATTACACTTGCATTTCATCTTTAATCAGGAATAAAAACTGCATCCTATCCTAAGGAAAAGACAAGATGTGTAGACAAGAAGTGAAGCTGTCAGACTGAATAGTAATAGAAAACTACAGTTTGAAATGACAAAGCTGTGAACCCTCTGTCGAACACCAATCTACATAGTTTAACACTTCATTATTGTCATTTTAAAATATCTCTAAATGTTAATTTGGCTTGCGATAGGCCGTTTTTTTCCACTGTTGCAGTATTTAATGTAAGCATATGTTTACTTTCACTTTAATTAAAACAGATTTAACATTGTCATTACACAGCTTTACACATTTCTCAATCCACTGTTTCACTTACTTCCTGTCAGAGTCTGAGTCTGGATTTGTATTCCATGTTTGTGTTTAACCTGTGGTCCAGTGCTATCCCAAAAATGTTTTAAAGGGATTGATTCCATGCGAGTCTTATAGCTCTTTCTGTCCAATGACTTGTATATTGAGGCTTAAAGGCTATAACATCCGGAACATGCAGACAACTCCACAAGAGAGAGATTAATATGTGAATGAGTTTCTAGTCTAAATCTGTAAAATGCAGGGAGGTGGAATGTTTCTTTGATGAGTTGGAATGCACAAGGAGGAATATGGCCATCTATAGCCACAAGCTCTATCTGTATTCATAAACATTTCAATTACTGCACAAGCTTACTTGTGTGTGTTGTCATTGTGTTCTGTGGCTTGATGCTCATTTCATTGTGGTTTCACAATGTTCCTGTGTGCTAAATGCTTATCTCTAATTTTTAACACTAGCAAAATACCCGCGCTTCGCAGAGGCGAAGTACTGCATTAAAATTTTTATTAAGAAGAAAATTTAACCATTTTAAACTGAGGGAAAATATGCCAATAATTATTTGTTAAGGATCTCTTTGTATACCATGTTGTCAGTTCGGCCCTCCGGTTGTAACATGACCAAGCTGTGCGCTGAGCTTACTCTTGAGCATGCAACTTACAGTTGGCCATGTGAACAGTAATCTTGTCTCAAATCTCACAGCTTGGATTGCTACTGTCATAATTGGTTTGAGTTTCATGGTTTGTTTCAATTACAACAGTATTTGCAGGATTTGTTGTGTTGAAGTAACATTCGGCATCTGTCAAGCGTTGTAAGCACACAACCGGTTTCATCGATAAAATCACATCCAGCTTTTGAGAGTTTAAACATTCATAAACATCAAAGTGTCCACTACTGAAATTGTCACCTGTGAATCTAAGATGTTTAAGAGGCATTGGCAGTTGTCGAAAGGTGTAAAATATTTGGCCATTTCGGTATACTTGAAAGCAACAACCGAACAATTCAGCGGCAGCCATCAACTCACATGCAGAACCATAGGCGAAGGGCTTAAGCATTTCACTCTTATAGTGCTCCTGTGTAGTATAAGCATCTCCTGTACCGTCATCAGTCCACACCTTGAACCTGTCCCAGTCATTCAATACATAAGACACAATGTTCCTCCGGATATCAAGAGTGAGCCTGATATGGCCGTACAATATGTAACAAAGAGAATGGAAAAGGTAGGTGCCATCTCCGGGCATGGAAACCACTCGGTAAGTGACAGTTCTTTGATCGATGGTGATCACCTCGATAGACATGGTAATAGTGTTTGGAATGATAAAGGAAATGGGTACCTGAGCAATGTAAAGTAAATCTAAAATACCTATACAATAACTATAATTGTAATAAACAAACAATAAAACAGCGGAGAAGCCGTGGATTAAACAGAAAGGCTGTAGTTATCAGTAGGGAGACGTGAATCCCATGGTGAAGCAAGGAAGGGAATGTAGAGACCGGAGCGACGGACGGTCTTATATAGGCAGGCAGCCAATAATGTGGGAGACGTTGGGATGGGGGACCCAATGCCACCTCACATGGTGACCGAGCTGCAGGCTATGGACGGATATATATGCGTAAGTAGGATTCAGTTAGCGTTGGGAACCCGTGTACCAAATTTCTTGAAGATGGGCCCATAAGTAACAAAGACTGTTGAAAAGTTCAATATGACCGTTATGACTATTACGCATAGAATTTCGAAATGAAACCTGCTTAACTTTTGTAAGTAAACTGTAAGGAATGAGCCTGCCAAATTTCAGCCTTCTACCTACACGAGAAGTTGGAGAATTAGTGACGTTGGAAAGTTCAATATGGCGGCCAACAGTGGTGTTATACCAACAAAATAAGTATGTACATTGGTTTCGGTTAGCGCAGGGAAGCCGCCTACCAAATTTCGTGAAGATGGGGCCATGAATAAGAAAGTTCAATACGTACATCGGTTTCCGTTAAAAGTTTAATATGGCGGCTGACAGTGGCATCATACCATCGAAATAAGTACCAAATTTCAGCCTTCTACCTACACGGGAAGTTGGAGAATTAGTGACGTTGGAAAGTTCAATATGGCGGCTGACAGTGGCGTCATACCACCGAAATAAGTATGTACATTGGTTTCGGTTAGCGCAGGGAAGCCGCCTACCAAATTTCGTGAAGATGGGGCCATGAATAAGAAAGTTCAATATGGCGGACGTTGTTGACCGTTATGACCGTTCTGGCGTAGAATTTGAAATGAAACCTGCTTAACTTTTGTAAGTAAGCTGTAAGGAATGGGCCTGCCAAATTTCAGCCTTCTACCTACACGGGAAGTTGGAGAATGAGTGACGTTTGGAAAATTCAATATGGCGGCCGACAGTGGCATCATACCACTGAAATAAGTACGTACATCGGTTTTGGTTAGCGCAGGGAAGCCACCTACCAAATTTCGTGAAGATGGGGTCAGCCTTCTACCTACACGGAAAGTTGGAAAATTGACGACGTTGGAAAGTTCAATATGGCGGTGGACAGTGGCGTCATACCATCAAAATAAGTAAGTACATCGGTTTCGGCAGTAAGGCAAAATAAGTAAGTACATCGGTTTCGGCAGGGAAGCCGCCTACCAAATTTTGTGAAGATGGGGTCATAAATAAGAAAGTTCAACATGGCGGACATTGTCGACCGTTATCGACCGTTACGTGTTGAATTTTGAAATGAAACCTGCTTAACTTTTGTAAGTAAGCTGTAAGGAATACGCCTGCCAAATTTCAGCTTTCTACCTACATGGGAAGTTGGAGAATTAGTGATGAGTCAGTGAGTGAGTGAGTCAGTCAGTCAGTGAGGGCTTTGCCTTTTATTAGTATAGATTTGAACAGAAGCTTCTGTATGTTTAAAATGCATCATTCTAGCGAGAAGCAACTTGTTGCTGGATATGTTCAGTGATTTATTGACATAGGGATTGGCATATCATAGTAGTTTACTTGTCCCCAGATGGAAATTTGCCATTTTACCGAATAAATAATAAAATTCTTAGTTTTATCTAGACTAGAATTTCCTAACCTGTTGGGCATTACGGGTGATCCGTGGTCGACACCAGACATAAACCTACCCTCATTCTTCACTCCAATATATGAATTACAAAGGCAGCAGCATCACAGGTGGATTGCGACCAATCCTGGATGACCTCTTCAACCATCACTTTGATAATCCTGCTTGATTCACCAAGGAGAAAAAGTATTGGCAATCACTCCTGATTCATTTAACACTCTGAACATCTGGTGATCACACATAAAACCCATACCCCAGTTTTGACAATCTCGCTTATTTCACAGTGGGGGACCACCCCACTCGCCTCACTCAGATGATCGCTAAATTGAAAACACACTGGCATGTGAAAAACTGGGTTTTGACACCAGAAAGGTTGGGAAGCTATGATCTAGACCAAAGGTATTAAGCTTTAGTTGTGGAGTGCAGTCATTTGTGTTGCTTTTTCTGGCTTTCAGTTAATCTTTTTTGTAATTAGGCTACTCGATTTTATCCCATTACACTCAGAATGTGAGTGCAAAATTACTCCATGGTTTGTCATGTCTTTTGGAACACACATATAATTTGTCCTCTAGCCTGATCATTTTCATTGATTCATTTACCTATAAAATAAATCTGATCAAAAATTGATATTTTTTTAATTTTAGGTTCTAGATGAAGACCTGTTTTTGTTTGCCTCAAATTTGCAGTCTGTCCTACATGCTCATTCTTGTACTGCTTCAAAATGTACCTTTCTTTTAAATTTTGGTTATCTTGTAATCAGCTATATAGATATTCTTCAGTGAAGAAGTTATACTGACAATAGTTCTCCCTCAGTTCAGTTGTTTTATCTGATGTGGACTTTGTACTGGTTCTGTGTTTTTAACGTTTTATCATATGCTTGCCTTTTGACTGGGAAACATCAACAAACCTCACACTGAAAGTTTTGCTTTCAAAACTTTTTAAAATTATACAATATATGGGAGAAATGAGAATATCATAGTGCAATGAGAAAATGCATTATCATGAGCTTGTTAAATCTCTCACAGTGTTTGAGCTATGGCTTTATAACTGCTTCCTGCAGAGTGTTTATTTCACTGTGAACTTGAAAACTGTCTGAAATTATATATTGTTTGTGAAGTTCAGTTTCATACTGGCTTTATACTTTTGCTTATAAGTGGATAACTTGTACTCATTCTTTCATGTGTTTTCTATTCATTTTTGGTCTATTATTTTGGTGCAGTAGTAACATTTTAGTGGTTCATTTGCATATTTTAGGAACACCATTTTGACATGCATTGTTAGGATGGTATGTTTTTTTGAAGAGCATAATTAAAAACCCTGTTGAAATTAATTTGCAAACTCATAAGTCAAAGAAGAGTACAAGGCGAAGTTTACAATGTTCATACTTAGGTTATACAGTTCCTGAGGAGAAAAATGACTGTCCTATTTTAAATCTGCACTGTATAAATAAAATCATAGTCTGTTTGTTTACCATACATGCAAAAATGACTAAACCAATTTTCACAAAAGTTTACATGTGTGTTGCCCTTGGACCAACTTAAAATATAGGCTATATTCCATATAAGGTTTAGGGGTTGTAAAGTACACAGGCAACCTAAAAACCAGTGCCAACACAGGATCTATAGTTCCTATTTTGCAGCAGGAGTGTGCTGGGGCTGATGGGAAGACACTTTTACAGTGTGCACAAGGTTTTGTACCAAACAAATCAGGATCTCATCTAAGACTTCAGATACAGGTTTTCTTGTCAACTAATTTCAATAACATTTTCATTGCCTTGCTGAATTACGGCTTTTGTGTAAGAATATATATCATTTTGTATTATCGTGAGTTTTATTTAGCCATTTTGAATTTGTAGAAGACATTTTTCCCCATTATTTTTTCATCCAGACACCTTTCTGAGAAAAATACGACTACAAAAGGAATGTACAGTGTTGACCTCCTTTAAGAAGCAATTGTCCTTTCTATCAACCACCGAAAAAAACTTTTAAAACTCCAAAACACACTGTTTTGCAGTGCAATATAACATTTAGTGTCCATTTCTAAAGCTGCATGTGAAAAGAAAGGTGATTGTTTTGCTTAACACTACCTATTTTTAGTGATATTAAACATAATCAGCAGAGAAAAATTCGGGCTGCTGGACAAAGACATTGGCAGCGTGGTTCATGTTGGTCAAACGTGCGGGCAGGAATTTCATTGTACAGTGTACATGTGACAGTAACCTTTACGTTTTTGAAAACGCCAATGCTAAACCTATATATTGCTACTAAGTGCAATAAAATAATCCACAATGAAAAAGAATGAATTACAGTTTTTTAGCACATGATGAGTTGAGATGTTCAGAATATGGTAGAAAGAGAATGACTGAAGATGGCATTAATAACTTTTATTGTTTTTTGATGGTAAACATTTATTCAAGTCGGTTTTATGATGGAACAGTCATAATTTTAGGCTTTGATAACAGAACCACTTTGTGATTCATATTAATTTTAAATCAATATTGAATGAATCAACTTTGAATCATCTTTATAACATTACTGGATACTGTCACAGGTGCTGCCCCTGTAATAATACAGAGACCTGCAGCGATGTTTGTGAACCCTTCCCCAACCCCCACTACTGTAGATGCTTAACACAGTCTATGGATTCAGTTTTTCAAGAAGCCATCCTGCTTATTAATGTGGGATTAAACATGTATTCATAAAACTACACTAAGTGAGGAAATACAATGGAAGTAGTATTCATAGTTCCACCTAGAAAAGCGTTACCACAATTATGGAGTCCAGTCATGCACAAAAAGAACAAATTCTAGATTCATGGGAGAAAAGAAATTGATAGATATTAGAGATGTAGCTTAGACATGGGATGGGACACTTGCTTTTTAGTCAGCATTGACAAGAGGGTCAACATTTAAAAAACACTCACATTTTTACCTTCTTTTTTTAACCCATTTTACAAATAATGCCAGGCGTCACGTTTGGAGGAAACCAGGCACCACTTATCACCAGGCCAATACCATCCCTACAGTGAAGCATGGTGGTGGCAGCATCATGCTGTGGGGATGTCTTTCAGCGGCAGGAACTGGGAGACTAGTCAGGATAAAGGGAAAGATGACTTCAGCAATGTACAGAGACATCCTGGATGAAAACCTCCAGGGCGCTCTTGACCTCAGACTAGGGCGACGGTTCATCTTTCAGCAGGACAACGACCCTAAGCACACAGCCAAGATATCAAAGGAGTGGCTTCAGGACAACTCTGTGAATGTCCTTGAGTGGCCCAGCCAGAGCCCAGACTTGAATCCGATTGAACATCTCTGGAGAGATCTTAAAATGGCTGTGCACCAACGCTTCCCATCCAACCTGATGGAGCTTGAGAAGTGCTCCAAAGAGGAATGGGCGAAACTGGCCAAGGATAGGTGTGCCAAGCTTGTGGCATCATATTCAAAAAGACTTGAGGCTTTAATTACTGCCAAAGGTGCATCGACAAAGTATTGAGCAAAGGCTGTGAATACTTATGTACATGTGATTTCTCAGTTTTTTTATTTTTAATAAATTTGCAAAAACCTCAAGTAAACTTTTTCACGTTGTCATTATGGGGTGTTGTGTCTAGAATTCTGAGGAAAAAAATGAATAATCCATTTTGGAATAAGGCTGTAACATCACAAAATGTGGAAAAAGTGATGCGCTGTGAATACTATCCGGATGCACTGTACTTTTAAATTGCTTTCAACAGGGGCTGTGCATTGCCATCTTTTTAGAGCATCCTTTTTCATGTGCCAATGACCCACTTGTATTCCTCTACTGTCCTCATACTTGTAATATACCCTTTGGCTGTTAGCTCAACCCTGCTAGCTCATCTGGGCCATTGAAGCAATTAGTATGGTGTGCACTTCTTTATTCATAGTACAAAGACTGAAGAGGTTTAAGTATTGCAAATATTAAAGAAAAAAAATGACAGCATGGTGGTGCAATGGTAGTGATGCATGCCTTTCAGTAAACAAACCAGACTTCACATCCTGTGTCCTGCCTGTGTGGAGTCTGCATGTTTTCCCTATGTCTATGTTGGTTTCCTCCAGTTGCTCTGGTTTCCTCCCACAGTCCAAAGACAGTGAATCAGTGACACTAATTTTGCCTTGGTGTGTGTCTTGTGTGTGTGTGTGTGTGGATGTTCGCCCTGTGTTGGACTAGAGCCATATCCAGAGTTTGTTACTGATCCTAGCTAGGATAGTCTCTAGCCTCCCTTGACCCTGGTTTTGATTAAACAGGCTAGAAAATAACATGACAAAATATTGAAGAAAAAAAAAATTAAACATCATTTCTGAGTGAAAGAATAAATGGATCAGAAACTTTATAATTAAATCTTTCTTAACACCAAAGATGATGATAAAGAAATACATTTGACTTGATTTTTTTATTTTTACCAGGGTTGTTTAAATGATTACACATGATTTCATATTATTTTTAGTCAATTGACTGCTTGTTGCAGATGAGTGAACATTCATACACAGAATACCTTTTTTATTTCGTTGTGAAGTTCTGTGACAGTGAATTAAATTCTCCCAATTCTGTTAAGGAGTTCATCTGAACATCTTCAGCCTACTCTTATTTTTAAACATTACCTAAATCATGTCATTTTAACTTTGGCGGTGAAGAATTTCATTTACATAATCTTAGCAGTTGATGAACCGCCACACACAGGCCCATCACAGCCAGCCATGTAGTGTGACATTGTCAGCTGCTTAGTCATAGGGCACTGCAACATGGTTTGATTGTTTTTAAGTCATAGGGGTGGGCTTCTGTGTGTGAAGGATGGAAGTACAGCACATACATTGCTCCCACAAGGAACAAAGCAGGTGTTTTGTGCCACACAAACAGAAGAGAGACTTGTTTCTCTGTTGTTGCATATTTGTTGTACCATGACGGAATGGAGATGGGCCAAGACAGTTTTTTACCTGTAAACTTGGAAAACACCAATGTTGTCAGGCAGCATGCCAATTGGCAATTGTCAAAATCCAGTGAACTTGAGAAAGCTGCACTGAAATTAGGAGGGAATCATATAAACCTTCTGCAGTTCATAGTTTTGTAATGTGAAATTCTCAAGAGAATGAGATCCAGCAATGCTAGTTGTTAAGTGTGTCGTGCTGCCTGTACTAAAGTTGTGTAGAGTGTCAGTACTTCTGTTATTTTTCTCAGAAAGTGTGGAAATATGACAACTAAAGTTTACTTTTTGTCAAATATAACACCTAAATTAAAGCCAAGCTCATTAAAAGATGATGTGAGACAGTGTGCATGAAAGTCTCTGGGTCCCAGCCACCCTAAAATTAGATGTAGCAGTTCCAATCAGTGGATTGATGCTCTCTTTTTGCAAAATTATGATTGAGCTACAGCCAAAATGACGGTCTATCTATTGTGAGATGCAATTTCTCTCTCACGTTAAACAGATGCCTGCACGCATAATTAAAGTAAAATTGAACTAATAATCAAATCAGAATTGACCATATAAACCTACTCTACTTGTCAAAGGTTTTAGAACACCTTAGTTTTTCCAGTTTTTCTTCAACTTTTCTTCTACAGATGTTCTCCAGCAATTAAAGTAACAATTAAAGTAAGTAATTGAAGCAAGTAATTTGCACAGGTGTCCCAACTTCTGTTGATTACTTAAAAACCTCGTTTCGGTCTTAAAACAGAGGTCGAATAGACTGTGTTACAAGACCCTCTCCTCTGAAGTACTACTTGGACAATATTCCAGTGGTAATGGCAAGAAAACAGCAATTAACAAATGAGACAGAGCATTATTACCCTTGGAAGTGTAGGCATTTTATTTAGAGAAATTCCAAAAAAAATCAAAGTGTCAGTGAGTATGGTGTTTAACACAATCCTAAGGCAATTGGAAACTGGAAGAAACTCTGATATGAAGAGATCTGACAGACCCAAAGTCATAACCCAATCAGTAAACAAGTTTCTGAGGGTCTCCAGCTTGCGTTATAGGCACCTCACAGCACAACAGTTTCAAGCACAGCTTAACAATTGTTGAAAAAAATCAAGTCTCAATTTATACTGTAAAGAGGAGACTTTGTGCTGCAGGTTTAAGAGGGCAAGTGGCACTAAGAAAGCCATTCCTTAAAGGATAACATAGGGCTTTGAAATACTGGCTGTGGACAACTGCAGACTTGAAGAAACTCTTATGGACCGATGAATCAAAATCTGAAATCTTTGGTCCACCACACAGGGTGTTTGTACACCATTAAATTAGTGAAAGGATGGTTCCTCAGTGTGTAACACCAACTGTCAAACATGGAGGATGAAGTGTGGAGGTCTGGGGTTCTTTTGCTTGCACAGAGTGACTAGCATTCTAAATGAAATCGGTTAACACAGTTTGGCACAACACAAGGTGGCAACTTCATCAAAAATTTGAATAAAAGCTTGTATGCTTAATGAGTCTTTGACTTATTTTTTTATTTGCCATTGTTTATTTGTGCTGTGCTTTGATTTCATGAAACCTTAAGACATTAAACTCTTTTAATTTTCATAAAAACTGAAAAAACTGAGGTGTTCTAAAACTTTTGACCAGTAGTATATATACTGTCTGATTTGATACTAATACATTTGCACTTACATATACTATATTGTGAATATTTTATTAACCTAGTGTCTGTCCATTTTCTGAATCCTCTTATTTTATTGAAACATTTGCTTACTCTGTAGTTTTATTTATTTGCTTGTCAATCTTTGTTGAGCCTCCAGGAATTATTCAGAAATTCATTAGTTGATGTCTGTAGGCAGTAGATCAATAAACTGAATGCCATTTCTGTTTGAAAAATTTGAGTATGCTTCATCTGTTGGCTGTTCCAATCATTATTTTCCACCGAGTGCATTGCCAGCATGTTTCAAAATACTGAATGGAATTATTTTTCCAACAACCCGAACTGATGACTATGGTTGATATGCATCTTTCATGACATACTAATAATAAATTAACATGTTGCACTGCATCCAAAAGTAAACTGGCTTTGATTTTTAGTTTCTGCTGCCACATTTGTGAAGAGGTTTAAACCAGCTACTGCTAGCAAATGATCAATTCTTATTTTGTAGGCCCTTCAGTAAGCACTATATCCTCGAGTGTGTTAGTCATTAAGTTAAAATTAATCATCAGTAAAATCTTTGTAGAGAACATTTAGTTTTTCTTTGCTCATACTTAAAAAGCCATCCTTTTACTATTTTAGCTGCCTTCAAAATCTTTTGCCTCCTGAAGCCGGATGTAGATCCTGCAGACAGGCTTGCCAAAGCTACCACTTAAAGGATATGTTCAGTATTTTTGAAGCTAATGTCATTTTATTCACATGGGCATATTGTCATTGCCGCAGACACTTCCTTTGTTGATTGAAGCTATAATTAGTAACTTCATACATACTTCATTTATCTTCTGGAGGAGCTTACAAAAAACTCTATTGGGGTATTAGACCAAACATGAAAGAAAAACTTTAAAACTTAAGGCGGATAATGTTCATGTACATTCATTCACATCTTAATGTTGTGCATATGTTAAGTAAATGGAAGCAATAGGTGCTTTCACAAAGATACATTCAATTTTTGTAAGACTTAACAATAATTCAAAGAAGCCCAGATTTCCTCATAACATGTCTCCTAAATGTGTGCCACGCTTCCATCCGTCCACACTTGCTCATATGGGGTCATCACGTAATCTAACCTGTTTGTCTTTGGGATTTGACTGGAAAACTGCAGAATCTAAAGCAAACTCCACACAGACAGTGCCAACTGCAGTTGTACCAAGTAAAAACTAAGGCATTTTTCAAATTAAGTGACTTATTCTTTACCTGTAGATAGGATATAGCGGGTTGGATAATGGATGGATGGATGGATAGTCTACAATGGTGACATATTGAACTGCTGCATATATAAAATAAAACTTCTTTAGACATCCGTGTGGCTCAGCTGATAATGAGACAAATCTGCATAATGATATGATGTGAAATGTATTAACCAAAGCTCATAAGCACCAGTTAATGGAGCTGCTAAAACAGCATACTTACATATCAGAAACAGTAAATTTGTTTTTCAAGCCAAAGTAACATTATTAGTATAGCAGCTAAATTGTGACAACGTACACATACCTCACATATTTGAATGGTATGAGAGTGAATGGGATACAGTTACAAGTAATTACTTCAGCTCAATATACACAGACATCAGCAATAACAAAATGTAATCACTTATATGAGGCACCATGAAAACAACAGAGCTTTTAAAAGTGGTGATCAGCATGAGCTCAAGTGCATGCAGAAGGAACTCCGAGTCCAGCTCAGGGCGGCGAAGGATCAGTACAGGAGAGAGCTGGAGCAGAAGTTGCAGAATAACAGCATGAAGGAAGTGTGGGATGGGATGAAGATCATCACTGGCTACAGCTCAAAGCGGGGTGCCACCATCAAGAGAGACGTGGGGAGAGCAAACCAAATGAACAACTTCTTTAACAGGTTTGACCACCCTAACCCACTCTCACCTCGGAGTACCAGCATAGGAGAGACATACCCACCCACAATTACAGCAGCGCAGGTGAGCAGAGAGCTGAGGAGACTTCGTGCCAGCAAAGTAGTGGGTCTAGATGGAGTATCACCACGACTGCTGAACGCCTGTGCGCAGGAACTGGGGAGTCCTCTACAGCGCATCTTCAACCTGAGCCTGGAACAGGGGAGAGTCCCGAGGCTTTGGAAGACATCTTGTATCACCCCAGTCCCAAAGGTATCAGGTCCTAGTGAGCTGAATGACTTCCGGCCTGTTGCTCTGAAGTCACATGTGATGAAGACAATGGAGCGGCTGCTGCTTCACCACCTGATGCCACAGGTCCGTCACGCCCTCGACCCTCTGCAGTTTGCATATCAGGAGAAGGTGGGAGTGGAGGATGCCATCATCTATATGCTACACCGATCCCTCTTCCACTTGGACAGAGGCAGTGGTGCTGTAAGAATTATGTTTTTGGACTTCTCTAGCGCCTTCAACACCATCCAACCTCTGCTCCTTAGGGACAAGCTGGCAGAGATGGGAGTAGATTCATACCTGGTAGCATGGATCGTGGACTATCTTAAAGACAGACCTCAGTATGTGCGTCTCAGGAACTGCAGGTCTGACATTGTAGTCAGCAACACAGGAGCGCCGCAGGGGACTGTACTTTCTCCGGTCCTGTTCAGCCTATATACATCAGACTTCCAATACAACTCAGAGTCCTGCCACGTGCAAAAGTTCGCTGACGACACTGCTATTGTGGGCTGCATCAGGAGTGGGCAGGAGGAGGAGTATAGGAAGCTAATCAAAGACTTTGTTAAATGGTGCGACTGAAACCACTTACACCTGAACACCAGCAAGACCAAGGAACTGGTGGTGGATTTTAGGAGGCCCAGGACCCTCATGGACCCCATGATCATCAGAGGTGTACAGACCTATAAATACCTGGGAGTGCAGCTTGATGGCAAATTGGACTGGACTGCCAATACTGATGCTCTGTTTAAGAAAGGTCAGAGCCAACTATACTTCCTTAGAAGGTTGGCGTCCTTCAACATCTGCAGTAAGATGCTGCAGATGTTCTACCAGACGGTTGTGGCAAGTGCACTCTTCTACACGGTGGTGTGCTGGGGAGGCAGCATAAAGAAGAAGGACGTCTCACGCCTGGACACACTTGTTAGGAATGCAGGCTCTATTGTAGGAATGAAGCTGGACAGTTTAACATCTGTAGCAGAGCGACGGGCGTTAAGCAAACTCCTGTCAATCATGGAGAATTCACTGCATCCACTGAACAGTGTCATCTCCAGGCAGAGGAGTAGCTTCAGTGATAGACTTTTGTCACTGTCTTGCTCCACTGACAGACTGAGATCGTTCCTCCCCCACACTATGCGACTCTTCAGTTCCACCCGGGGGAGTAAATGCTAACATTATTCAAAGTTATTGTCTGCTTTTATATGCATTTTTATTACTCTTTAATATATATATTTTTTGTATCAGTATACTGCTGCTGGATTATGTGAATTTCCCCTTGGGATTAATAAAGTATCTATCTATCTATCTATCTATCTATCTATCTATCTATCTATCTATCTATCTATCTATCTAGAACAAAGGATGTTTTACATGAATTCTGAAAAATGTGGATTCATCTTCAATTGACAAGTTTAATTTCACAAAGGTGGTCTAATTTAAAAGAAAAAATGGGGATGAGTGATTAGAAAAATGAAAGCATCATTAGTTTGTAACATTTTAAGCTTGAAATAATTTGTCTATTAAATAATACTGCACAGTAAAGGTTATTAACAAAATAATATCACTTTCTTATACTGAAAAACACATCAGTCTCACTCCAGCAAATATCCCATATATCAGGTATGTCAAACTCACTACCATTGGTGGGCCGCTTCGACTGCCATATGTGTGTCAGCAGGCCGCACTGTAACAAATGCTATTATACTATTATACAAAGTTACTGTAGCTTTCTTTCCAATACTGAAAACTTTAAAAATGTAACACTTAAAGTTTAAAGAAAAGCAATTTATTTCCATACAATTTCTGTACAACAGCGTACAATTAGAGTCTTAGCCTCTTAGCTAAGTCCTTATATTATTATATTATATTCATTATATTATATTCATTGCTTATATAGGAGTCTTACAGTGTGAGATTTATTTCTTTTGTCCCGACACTTGGCATCTCTTGTTAGTAACCAGTTCGTCAATATCAGGCTTGAAATATTGTGCAGCTGCAACTTTTATGAGGGATGAAAGGTGCCTTGCAGTAAGTCTTGAGCTATGTGGGACTTTGGTAGCTTTCATTAAAGAAAACAATTACTCACAAAGGTAAGTGCTTCCAAACATAGACAGTACTCTCGATGCCAACTTACGGATCTGCACATACGAGGGTGGCAGGTAAGCATACAAGTGTGGCACACCAACTTCGTTGTATTTTGCCATCAAAATAGAATCTGACTGCAGTTCAATCAATTCCATTTGGATATTCACAGGCGCATTCTCAACGTTGTAAGAGTATGGTGACGTAAACAGCGCAAAGTCCTCTTTGTGTGAACTGAAATCGCGAAAACGCTCACTGAATTCATTGCTCAGTAATACATGTTGGAAAACAAATCCTCCAAAAATCTAATTTTACTTTACTAAGTTTACTTCAAAGTTTATATTGTAAAATAAGAAGATATGCAAAAAGCCCCCTGACCTACACTAATTTTACAAACTCAAAATCACAAAAATCCATTAATAAACAACTCACCACCTTTCTTGTAACTGTTCGTTACAATACTAGCGCAAAAATACATAAAACTAAAAAAAAATGTGAAAATATGCGAGCTATTACTACTCGTGATGGTCAGTTCTGCCTAGTGGCCAGTCTCAGCAGCCCAGCCAGTAGTGTAGCCCAGTGGTCCACAACCTTTTTGACACCAAGGACCGCTTTACTAGAAGCAACTTTTTCCAGGGACGGATGGGTTGTTGGAGGTTGGAGTTTGTGGGGTGATTATAGGAGGGTTAGTTGGGCAGATTTATATACAATTTACATTACATTTTTATTATTATTAAGTTATAATATAGTAATAGAAATTATACAGCTTACCATAATGCAGAATCAGTGAGAGCCCTGAGCTTGTTTTCCTGCAACCAGACAATCCTATCTGGGGAGGATGGAAGACAGTGACACGCGAAGTGTGTTGCTTATGTTCAGTCTACTCCGTAATCTTGTCTTGGTTGCTGTCACTGCAGAAAACATGCATCACAAAGATAGGATGTTGGAAATGGAAGCAGCTTCACTAGCTTCTTTCGCTTTAGTTTAATCTTCTACTGTCTATAAGTTATGATGACAAGATTTTTTCTCAGCATTTCCTTGTGATAATACACTTTCAGGGTGTGAATGATGCCCAAATCCCATGGCTGAAGCACTGCCGTGCAATTGGGCAGGAGGAATAAAACATTATCTAAATGTGGAAGCATGTTGTGGTCAGCACAGTTATCAGTCAGAAGCCAAATTATCCTTTTCTTCTTCTTCATATTGTGAGGTTTCTGAACTCTTTTGGGATCTGGGATCCCCCCCCCACCCAACAGGAACGACATGCTGAAGTGCGTCCCGAAACGCTATTGCCACGTGTGAGATTGTTTGTCCGGGTCCCAAGAGAGTTTAAAAACCTATTTTCTTGAAAGAGTGCAGCATTAATTGGAATGTTTCTTGAACAAGCATCACTGCAACCACATAAAAACGGCTTTTTCGGCGTCTTCAAATGCAGCAGTTCGCATACGTTTGCAACCCGAGATTTTTCTTCTTTTTTGCATATAGCAAGTATGCCATTTCTATAGAAGGGTGACAATGAGTTAAATTCCAATGGATGTTTTTCAAATGTTGATGAGCAATAAGGAAAAGGTATCACTTAAAACCACATAAAACAAAAACAGCAAAAAAACAGTACGAGGAATGTTCGAAGAAAGAACATTTTTTTACAGTGTTTCTGTTTGGGGATCGTTGTGATAATGTCCCATAGTGACCACAGAACTAACTGCTCTGTGGATGATAAATTCAAGCATTTCACGGTCACTTCGTTGTAATGAAAGTATCTGCTGCTGAATGTACTTCGTAGTAACAAAATTTCTGTGGACTCGTGTCATATGGGGAAACTGTCAGAAACATAAAAATACTTTGTTGTATTCTCTCACCGTGGTCTCTCTCCTCTTTCTGCGCTGCTGCAAGGCCCCGCCCGCCTAGCGTTCTGAAAAGTGTCCTCAGTTAAGAGGGCAGTCTTTTTGCTGTAGCCCTTCACTGAGTGAGTCTTGCTGGCAGTTCTCTCACGGCCCAGCCTAGCACTTCAGTTGCGACTTCGCGGCTGAAACTATACTAGCAGATGACGTTTCCGGTACCGTAATGCCATGGGAAAACGTGCTTTTGTCAGAAGGCAGAAGTAAGAAAAGTCAATAAGTAACTCCAAAGATGCAGAATGATTCAATCACAAATGATAGTAATCATTTTGTACAAGTTTAGTGCTAACTAGGATCTATCATGCGGGCCGCACAGATTTCTGTTGCGGGCCGCGTGTTTGACATGCCTGCCATACATGACAAAGTTGACTTGCTGACAAATCTGATTTAAAAATATCCTGTTAACAAAAATGTCTTAAAAGAGTTAGTGCAAATAAATATTCTGAATAATCTCTGCGTACATTGATTCTTTTGCCTTTGTTATAATAATGCTTGAATTTTTATTTTTAGTTTCGATTTTAAGCAGTTCGTTTTTGTGACTGTTTGTATATGTACTGTATCTGGAAAGGAATACAGTATTTAGTGTAGACTAATGTAGGTGTGAGCAGACAAAAAGAAGTATTTTATGTACTTTACCAATATTGCCCAGTGGTAACTTTGCCTGATTTATTCCACTATGACAAACATTAAGTTGCATGTTATTTTAATATATTAAAAGGCTGTATATTAATGAAATGTATTTCTAAATACTGTGTTTTCTCTATGAAAATTTACATATTGCTATAGCTTAATCTTTATTTAATAATTTTATTTCAAGAAACCAACATAGTATACAATCAAATTTGTACAATCGAATTTGCAGAATTTATATAACAAATAGCTTCTAAACCGAACAAAGCAAGATTTCAACGCCCACCCGAACCCGGAATATGTTGTGCATGTTTTTTTACTCAGTTTGCTTTGGTTTTCTCCGGGATCCCTTAATTTGTTGCACTGTTCAAAGATACTTTCCCTAAAATAAGTCCAAATTGCCCGGATGTTGATGTGTGTGATGTGTAATCCTGCTGCTGGAATAGACCTGTAACCAGGGAAAAGTGGATTTTGAAAATAAATGGATAGACATTTGGTTTAAAGTATGCAATGCCCTGTGTCTTATTTTATAGTTATGCATTTTACTTAGATAGATAGATAGATAGATAGATAGATAAATAACATGCATAATTTCTTATTTGGCTTCATAAAATACATAAAACAGCAATAGCATATAATATTTAAAGACTGATATGTAGTTTCAATTAAAAAGCAACACAGAAAATTGAATGTTTATGTATTTTTATTAAATACTAAATAAAAAAAAAACACTTCTTCAACATGAATAGTAAACATTCAGCCTGAATCATTTTGGTACAGAGGGCTGCTTTGCCATCATTATGAATTTTCTGTATCCCTTGCACAGCTCCGGCAACTCCTTCTCTGCAGCTGCCTAATGGATTCATGAAGGAAACAGCAACATAGCCTTATCCTACACCTAAACTCTGTCCCTCCCTCTTCGGAAATGGTCTTAACTACAGCAGAACTATTCAAAGCACAACTAATAATTTCCAGTGATAGTTATATATCATGTCAAGATTTCTACTAAACCGTTGAACTTAGAAGTGTAAAATATTTGAACAATCCAAACAAATTTAGATTGTTATTTAATATTTGATGTTTAACACCAATATACTTCACAACTTGTTTTAGAAGCAATTTAAAACTTTGCTGTAGGGACATGGGATTAAATAAATGTCAGTTTCCTTATACCATTACCACTCGTGTTACCCATGTGAATTGTCTGGGTGTGGTTCAGTTACCTGAGATGAGAAATCAGAAATAAAAAAAAAAACTTTCATTTCAAAAATCAGGTAGGAGTGCAAAACTGGAAACTTGCTAAGTGTAATTCATAAGTTGGAAATTTGGAAAAGGGAACAAAATGGACAAGTTATCAGAATCCAAGGTTCAAGGAAAATGAAAAATTCTTAATTTCTACAAGAGTTGTGTGCATAAATGGTTCACATTTATTTAAAGAGGAATAGCTATAATGATGAATTATGTAATTGAGGGGGAGCTTGTAAACATTTAAGTTAAATAGCCCTAGATTCACAATATAGGACGGAGAGGGAGGGAAAATATTTTCAAACTGGTAGAAACATATATAGGGTTGTAGATTCTAGTGGTACCAAAATAACTTGTCTCTTGGTTTGAGAGATAGTGTAGTTATCTAGAAGTAAAGGCATAGTGACTGATCTAACATTAGAGTGTAGTAATTAGTAAAAGAGTGAAGGATACTTTAGCTGTGGTGAGATAGATAGCTAGGGAAGAGTCAAGCAAATGTTTATTGCTTAGGTGTTGTTTTACCACTGAGAAGTCAATATGGTTTAACACAGGAGAAAGTTTAACAGAGTTAGGATAAACATTACAGTAGATGATCTGTTTCATTTCAGGATGAACTTTTGCATGATTTATACAGTATTTGTGGTGAAACTTAGTGTAATTTTAAGAGTCTGGGTAAGATATTTATAATGAAAAGAGCATTGTCAGTCCATTGAGTATACCAAGACTTGAAAAGAAATGTAGGTAGAGAACCAGAAACCAGGTAATGGATCCTGAATACAAAAATCAGCATCAATAAACAAAGACACAGGCAGAAAGTAAGAGTGATGGGCAAAGTAGTAAGTTGTAAAGTAGTAAGGAAAAAAGTAGTAATAAAGTAGGGTTAGAGAAAGTGTTAGCAGAATTGGTCTTTCCTTGAAGAAATCTGCAAAGTTCTGAAATGCTAGATAAGAGGATGTAGGACTTGTCCTGTTCACAAAGTAGCACGTCTAGGTGAGTTTCTTGAAGAAAACATTCAGGTTGAACTTTATGAATTTTTTTCTTCACATCTTTTCATAGATGTCATGGTTGTCCCCTCTCTAGGTGCGGGCCTGACTTGAGAATGCTTTCACTTAGGTAAACCAAATTTTGCATACAAGTAATAGGTACAAAATGAAGATTTCTATCAACTTTTGGGCTCTTTCCGCTAACTGGAAGTGGTACATTACCTTTTATTCATGCAGCTGCAGAGTCCAATTTATTCAACTTTACTTTTATAATAATTGTTCAATATATTATTAATTTGATTTGATTTGATTTGTTGTTGATGGTTCTTTAGTGTACATAATATAAAAATATAATAATTGTCTTGTGGTTTACTCCTCAAATATCCATCCCCATATCTGAGTATATGAGAAAGTTTAGGGGAGACCACTCCTGATGTTTTTATTATATTGTAAGTCAGTTTGAATTTTGGCCAGTTTACATATACAGTATGTATACATGAGTATACAGTCCAATATATGAACTCCTTTCAAGAACATTGTGGCCAAAATATTTGCATTTCCAATTATTTTGGAAAAAAAAAAGAGATTGTATGTGATCACAGTGCGAGCAGCAGAGACACAAAGTAGCAAAAAGGAGAGCGGCTGTACAGGCTTTAAAAAGATCGAAGGGCAGTGCGATAGCAACCCACCCTCCCTGCCACACCACGAGCAGCGTTATACGTCCTGCAAGAAAGCATTTAACCATGCCCCGGGCTGGAAATAAAGGACAAGTATTGTTTTTACAATGGCACGCGAGACCAGGCAGTGAGCCATCATTTAAAACAAGTCCACAGACATCTAACCTAGCAGTTGTTGGATTGCGTGTGGCAGACAAGCATCATGTGCTCCCAGCTCTTACAACAACGACATGCGACAAGCAGAAGAGGCAGCTCGATTTTTTCCCTACAAGGAATTTTTTTGGGAGTTTTTTCTTGTCTTCTTACAGGGTCAAGGCTGGGGGCTGTCAGGAGGCAAGGCCTGTTAAAGCCCATTGTGGCACTTCTTGTGTGATTTTGGGGTATACAAAAAATAAATTGTATTGTATTGTATATCCGGTAAACCAAACACGGGGGTGGGCGAGCAAAGCAAGCAACGGGTGGAGCGCCCTAGTATATATACACTCACCTAAAGGATTATTAGGAACACCTGTTCAATTTCTCATTAATGCAATTATCTAATCAAACAATCACATGGCAGTTGCTTCAATGCATTTAGGGGTGTGGTCCTGGTCAAGACAATCTCCTGAACTCCAAACTAAATTTCAGAATGGGAAAGAAAGGTGATTTAAGCGATTTTGAGCGTGGCATGGTTGGTGCCAGACGGGCCGGTCTAAGTATTTCACAATCTGCTCAGTTACTGGGATTTTCACGCACAACCATTTCTAGTGTTTACAAAGAATGGTGTGAAAAGGGAAAATCATCCAGTATGCGGCAGTCCTGAGGGCGAAAATGCCATGTTGATGCTAGAGGTCAGAGGAGAACGGGCCGACTGATTCAAGCTGATAGAAGAGCAACTTTGACTGAAATAACCACTCATTACAACCAAGGTATGCAGCAAAGCATTTGTGAAGCCACAACACGCACAACCTTGAGGCGGATGGGCTACAACAGCAGAGGACCCCACCGGGTACCACTCATCTCCGCTACAAATAGGAAAAAGAGGCTACAATTTGCACGAGCTCACCAAAATTGGACAGTTGAAGACTGGAAAAATGTTGCCTGGTCTGATGAATCTCGATTTCTGTTGAGACATTCAAATGGTAGAGTCAGAATTTGGCGTAAACAGAATGAGAACATCAATCCATCATGCCTTGTTACCACTGTGCAGGCTGGTGGTGGTGGTGGTGTAATGGTTTGGGGGATGTTTTCTTGGCACACTTTAGGCCCCTTAGTGCCAACTGGGCATCGTTTAAATGCCACGGCCTACCTGAGCATTGTTTCTGACCATGTCCATCCCTTCATGACCACCATGTACCCATCCTCTGATGGCTACTTCCAGCAGGATAATGCACCATGTCACAAATCTCGAATCATTTCAAATTGGTTTCTTGAACATGACAATGAGTTCACTGTACTAAAATGGCCCCCACAGTCACCAGATCTCAACCCAATAGAGCATCTTTGGGATGTGGTGGAACGGGAGCTTCGTGCCCTGGATGTGCATCCCACAAATCTCCATCAACTGCAAGATGCTATCCTATCAATATGGGCCAACATTTCTAAAGAATGCTTTCAGCACCTTGTTGAATCAATGCCACGTAGAATTAAGGCAGTTCTGAAGGCGAAAGGGGATCAAACACTATGTTAGTATGGTGTTCCTAATAATCCTTTAGGTGAGTGTATATTGTGACAGATTGGGGGTGCTCTCGCTCCCTTGAACCCTTGTCCAAGACTGCAGACACCAGGAAAAAGTCCAAATATTGACGTTATTTAAATGCCACAGTGCACAAAGCACTCTCTCCTCCACTATACTCATATACAAATCAATAATCACTAATAAACAATCCTCCCCACTCCCAGATGCGTTGCCACCCTTCCACCCAGCTCAGCTCTCCGTCTGGGAGCTCCCACAGTCCTTTTATACTCCCTGACCCAGAAGTGTTTCCAATCCCCAGTCCATGTGATGCTTTATCACTTCCGGGTCAGGTACAAGTCCTTTACTTCACCCTGGAAGTATGTCACTTCTGTCGTTGCTCTTCCTTCCGGGTTATAGGGCACATATGACTCTTTGCTCCCCCCTGCAGCTCCCTCTTGCGGCCCCTGTGGTATCCAGCAGGGCTGCAGATTAAAACCTCATTGTCCATGATGCCCTGCTGGTCTTCGGGGCACCTCCACACTGAAGGGAGGGCTCCATCTGGCGGCCTGGGGGTATTGGCCAGGATGACAAGGTGGCCAAAGACCACACTATATATATATATATATATATATATATATGTGTGTGTGTATATATATATATATATATATATATGTGTGTATATATATATATATATATATATATATACAGTGTATATATATATATATATGTTTGTTTGTGTGTGTCTATCTACTGTATAATAAAACACTATGTTCTGTGTATCCAGACCCTCTTATCAATATGAGTTTGGCTGTGTTGTGCTTGGTCAGTTTGGCTTTGGCGATGTGATTGAAAGAGGAAGTTCAAGTGTGAGATGCACAAGGAGGAGAAAAAGCGTATAAGGCAAGCTAGCGTCACTTTCATAGACAGCAAGTATACACTGGGCAGTTGGTGAGAAAAACACCTTGAAAACAGTGACAGTGTCTAAGAAATGGGCCTTAAGGGAACATACTTGAGACTGAGCACCAGTGAAAAACCATTCACACATGCAAATACAAAGAAAAGATGCTGAAAATATGCATAGAACAAGAGATATCAAATATTTTGTAATTACTCTATTACCTGTCTTTGACGGATACCATGCCTAATGTATATATAAATGTATTTCATATGAAAATATGAAACATTAGGAACAATGGATTTTTGGAGCAGTGGACACTGCCTCCCCCCCATGTAGTCTATAGTGTGTTGTTTTGAGGATGGACTATACATTACAATATATAAATATACATGTGTATATATTTATATAGGGCGGCACGGTGGTGCAGTGTTTGTGCTGCTGCCTCGCAGTTAGGACACCTAGGTTCGCTTCTCGGGTCCTCCCTGCGTGGTTTGCATGTTCTCCTTGTGTCTGCATGAGTCATGCAAGTTAGGTGCATTGGCGATCCTAAATTGTCCATAGTGTGTGTGCCCTGCAGTGGGCTGGCGCCCTGCCCGGGATTTGTTCCTGCCTTGCGCCCTGTATAGTGGGTTGGATAATGGATGGCTATATATATATATATATATATATATATATATATATATATATATATATATATATATATATATATATATATATATATATATATATATATATATATATATATATATATATATATATAAAACTGCTCAAAAAAGTATAGGAACATTTTGAAAACACCTCAGATCTCAATGGGAAAAAAATCATGCTGGATATCTCTACTGATACAGACTGGGTATTGTGTTAGGAATGAAAGAATGCCACATCGTTTGATGGAAATGAAAATTATTAACTGCAAAGGGCTGAATTGAAAGATACTCTGAAAATCAAAGTGAAAAAATGATGCAGGCTAGTCCATTTTACTGAAATTTCATCGCAGCAACTCAAAATCGTACTCCGTAGTTTTTATGGCTTCCATGTGTTTGTATGCATGCCTGACAATGCTCCTAATGAGATGATTGATGGTGTCCTGGGAGATCTCCTCCTAGATCTGGATGAGGGCATCACTGAGCTCCTGGACAATCTGAGGTGCAACCTGACGGCGTTGGATGGACTGAAACGTAATGTCCCATGATGTTACAGGCAGGGTAACATACTCCAGACCTTCATGAAGTCTGTTTCTGGTTGTTTGATCAGAGACTTTCACACCAGTGGCCTGCTGGAAGTCATTTTGTAGATTCTGACAGTGCTCATCCTGTTCCTCCTTGACTGAAGGAGCAGATACCTTCTATGGCCCTGTCCGTCTCTCCTAGAGTAACTGTCTGTCTCCTGGAATCTCCTCCATGCCTTTGAGACTGTGCTGAGAGACACAGCAAACATTCTGGCAATGGCACGCATTGATGTGCCATCCTGGAGAAGTTGAACTACCTGTACAATCTCTGTAGAGTCCAGGTATTGCCTCATGCTACCAGTAGTGCCACTGACCATAGCCAAATGCAAAACTAGTGAAAAACAGTCAGAAGAGATTAGAAGAGAAAAATATTCAGTGGCCTCCACCTGTTAAACCATTCCTGTTTTGGGGGTCATCTCATTGTAGCCCCTCTAGTGCACCTGTTGTTAATTTCATTAAAACCAAAGCAACTGAAACTGATTAACAACCCCCTCTGCCACTTAACTGACCAGATCAATATCCCAGATGTTTCATTGACTCGATGCAATACTCTGATTAAAAAGTGTTCCTTTAATTTTTTTGAGCAGTACCATACAAGGTATAAGAAGAGCAGAAAGTAGAGGTTCATTGGAAGGTAGACTGGAATATTCCCTACTTTGTTAGAAGGTCCTGAAATTGTGGCAGTGTGTGTTGACAGCTGGTAGAGGGCTGTCTTACTTGCATGATTGATTACTTGATTGCAGGTCTGCTCATGCCATAAAGTCATTCAGAGAACCTGCTGTGATTGTAATGTTGTATTAGCAGACACTGGAGACCTGCCTTCTCTTGGTACTCTACAGCAGGGTCGTTAGAGTGTGGGCAGGCAGCTACAGGAAGGCTATCTGATTCAGAAGTTGGTGTGCTCCCAAACTATCTATTACTTGGGCCAGTTACAAAGCACCTGGTGGAAAGTCAGGAAATAATTCACAAACTATCAAAAGGCTGAAGATGGCTCCAATATGGTGAAGATATGGGTACATTTGTGCCCATAAGTTTACATACCCTGGCAAATTTTGTGAAATATTGGCCATTGTTTGGAAAATATAAGTAATCATGCAGAAAGCTTTCCTTTTAATTTGGGAGTTCGCTCAGGCAAAGCAATTTATTATCACATGCTTAGGTTTGCCCATTCTTAAATTATAATGATAACTAAAATACCCTGGAATGTTGGGCCTGATAATATACACGGACTTTGACACACCAAGGTTCAAACTAAGGGTACTGTAGGGAGAGTGTCCACACCTGTAGCTTCTTTGATCGTAATCAGTGTCTGCGTATAAATAGTCCATTTAAATTCATGCAGAGCCCCACTGACTTTGCTAGATACTAAGCCATGAGGAAAGCAAAAAATCTGTGAAAGGATCTGCGAGAAAAGGTTGTTGAATTGTATAAATAAGGAAAAGTATATAAAAAAGATATCCAGAGATCTGAAAATGCCTGTTGGTGGTGTCCAAACTCCAATAAAAAAGTGAAAAGTTAGGAGTTCTTTTGTTACCAAGCCACAGTCAGGTAGACCATCCAAGATTTCAGCCACACCTGCCAGGATCATTTGTCGAAATGTCAAGAAAAACCCACAAGCCACCTCAGCTGAAATACAGGCTTCTCTGCAAATAAATGGTGTTGCTGTTCCAAGATGCACAGTAAGGAGGTATGTGAACAAAAATGGGCTGCATGGTTGAGGTGCAAGAAAAAAAAACTTTATTGTGAGAACTGCAAAATACAGCCCACTTACAATATGCCGAAAAGCACAAAACGTCTGCAACAAAGTCCTTTGGAATGATGAGACCAAAATTGAACTTAATGGGCACAACAATAAATGCTGTGTTTGAAGAAGACACAACAAGTTCCATGATGAGAAGTATGCCATCTGTACTTTGAAGGGCCTATAACTAGTTTGATTTCCCCAGAAACAGTCCACATTTGGAGTATAAAGCTTCTTTGGACCAAAGGTCAAGTGCACTTAGATTGGAAGAAGAGTTTAGCATGTAATTATTTAGTGGTACAGCCAAAGTATATGGACAGAAAAGTCTTCATGCTTGTGGCTGTTTACTTTCTTGAACTTTAAATTAGTGAAGAAGCTAACCCACCTAACGGACAGATTTCAGAACCTTCCACTGAGGCAATAAGGATTTTATTTACATTTTGGAGGTTTCCCAAAGATGTGTTGGTTAGGTTATTTGCAGAATCTAAGTTGTTTCCTGTGTGAGTGAGTGTGGGTGTAAACATTCAGGGGCCTGTGGTGTTATGGGTCCACAGCTCACTCAGCAAAGGCCGTTTTTAAATAAATAATCACCGCACTCGCGGCGGCTTAGTGAGTGGGTGTGGTGGCCATAGCAAGCCACGGGGCGATCTGCGGTGTGGGCGTTTCTCACCGAGTGCACAGGTGAGGAACTGCCCACATCCGTGATTGTTCCTGTGGCTAAGGTGCTGCAGCTGCTATGGCCCCTCGCTGTATAAAAGAAATCGGTTGTCAGAGAGAACAGATCGGAGAAAAAAGAAAGATCAGAAAAACTAAAAGAGAAGAAGATGGAGGTTACAGGAAGCGAGCAGGTCAGTGCAGCATGGAAGTGGGCGAGCGAGCGCTTGTAGGCAGCTGAGCAGACAGCCTGGGTGTTAGGTGACTCCGCGTGGGGCTGCGGATGGCAGCGGGAGTCAAGATTTGGGATGTGGTGTCCTCCACGTTAGAGCCTTGGCTGTGAGAGGAATTCCCAAGTCGCGGTCTGGAGGGTGTGGAACCGAAGCCAGGGATCGGGATGCCTCCAGACCAGTAGTGGAAAGAAGGTCAGCTGCAGGTAGAGTGGCTCCCCTGTTGCGAAGCCTGGACAGGGAGAAGCAGGGGAGTCACCAGTTAAAAGAAGGCACCGGGCTTGTTGTTGATTTTAAAGTCTGCTTCCTAATGAACGTTTTAACCTCGATTTTAAAGGATTGTTTTTTTTTTGTGTATTTTTTAACCTCCACGTGTTTTATTGGATTATTTATTTAATGACTCTTTTTGAATCACTGCAATTTATGGACACTTTGTTTTTGTTGGATTTTTAATAAAAACACTTTTGCACATCTTTACCATTCTCTTGCTCAATTGTTATTGCCTCAACTGTCTAGCTCATTGGTGACATTACCGACGGTGTTGGGTTGAAGGGCTCTCGAACAGCGATGGGAGCGTGGAGCCGAACCTGCATCGTCACAGGGCCCAGCTGTGGACTGACTGCCCACCCATGATTGTTTCCCACATAGTGCTGGTAGGATTGGCTTCAGCCTTTTAAGACCCTAAAATGGAGCTAAACTGAGACATTTAGAATATCATAGTTATCTTTTTCTGTTTAAGAAAAAATGCAAATTCAAAATTATGCTCAAAAATGCTTAACAAAGCAACAGATAAAACAGTACTTTACTGTTTCCATACTATATTTGTTAAGCCTAATTAACAAAAAGCAGATATTGTAAGGTAATTACATTAGCACAGACTGGAGGTCTATCTATATGTGTTGGGTACTTTCCCAGCACAGGAACTTTTTTCTGGACTCAGTGTCTTTTTGGAAGCTCTGGAACTTTTGTAGCATTTTCAACACAGAAATGTAGGCCATTTGTAGTTCCTGGTACTATTTTTTTAGCTCCTACTCCAAGGTGTTTACAACATTCAACCAGGTACTATCATGGGTAAAATGATGGCTCATGCTGATTGGTTGACCACCAGCACTGATGGAATCTTATAAATATGTTAGAAGTTTGATGTTTGGAGAATTATTGATGGAGTGGCTCACTTTACACTGCATCACTCTTCTTTGCTTGTCACACATTTTGCATAAAGGTTACAGTTCCTGTTATGCGGTGGGAATGCAACACATGAAAGTGGCCAGGGACCCCAAGTAGCACAGGGCCTGCATTGTACAAAAGCTCATTGGCTCCTGAAAACAAAGTTCCTGTGGTGTGAAAGCACCTATAATTACTCCAGAACTTCATTTTGAACACAAATTTAAAATTCAGCCTGCACCAAAAGCATAGCTTTAATTATAGATAGATTTATAATGATACATGAAAAATAGCTTGTTCTTGTAAAAGAACAGATCTAAAAGAAAACTACTTACACAGCAGTTTTCCTCAGTGTTTAACATTACCATCTGTTCACAAGCACTTTTCATAAAATGTGCCGTTAAGGACACCAAAGGAAAATAAAAGGAAATGCATTAAATTACTTATTTACACAGCCGTCAGAACCAACTATTCAGTGACGTAGCTGAAGTGGATGGTTTTAACAACTTATATTAAGAACAATATTATTACTGTATCTATGAATGACAAGACGTGGAGTGAATGATCTTCCTGTTTTCTGTAAACTTTATGTACACTCTTTGTTGCAACAGCAGTCTTTTCACAACATGCAACTACAGTATGTCTGTAATGACACAACCATATCAGGTCTTCGTGGTCCTTTGAGAAGTATCCGTTTTTTTTCTTTCTATAGGTATCCATCAGTTTCAAGGAGATTCATTTAATCTATTACAGCTCCCAAAGCACTCAAGCAATTTAGAAATAATGACATTCATTGTTCTCTTGTTTTAACAACATTAGTATCTTGTTCTCATCATAACATCAATATTCATGTGTGTGCAGATTGCAGTGCTTCAGACGTCATGGCATACATACAGACTTTTTCCAGTAATATGTCAGAATATTTAGTTGCTATTATGAACTTATCCACTCAATCTATAACTGAGTTTATTTTCCCACATAGGATTTTTAGCCATTTAGTGTGTTTCCTCTCCTTTTACTTTTTCAAACAGCTAAACACAACCAGTGGCATTCTTCCCTGTGTCAGATTGAGTTTAATTTATTTTGTCATTTTGCGCTATAATGTTTATTTTAGTTTAAAATGTTATTGATGTGTGATTCACCTGCCAGTTTTTCTCTTTTTAATAAAAAACAAACCAGAACTTTCTCCATACCTATTGTTTAAGGAACACAGTATTTATGCAATAATTTATCAGTTATTGGTAGCATATTTCTGTAATAAAAAATTACATTTCTAACTAAACAATGACATTTGAGCGTATATCTGTACAAATAAAAAAACTGTTCAAAACTTGTAACATCCACTAGGCAGGTAGCACAGAGGCACATAGTGGTTTCCCCTATTCCTAACATCTAGAAACTGCTGCATTCAAATACTGACCTGGTGACTGTGAGGAATCTGCTCATTCACTTGATGTCTGTAAGGATATTTTTTCTTGTACTATTGTGTTCCTCCCACATCCCAAAGATGTTGTAATACACTGATTGGCAGCCCTGAACTTGCCTGTTATGAGTGGGTACAGGCATGTGCTCGAGTGTGCTCCACAGTGATTTGGTGCCCTTTTCAGTGCTCTTTCTACATGCTGCAAGGATAGTCTCCAACCGTTACAACCTGGAGCCAGATTCACACATGAAAAGGTGGCTTTTGAGAGAATTTTAGAACAGGTTTTTTACATTTAAGTATGAGAACGATCCAAACAAAATACTATAATGCATTAAAAAGGTATTATTTTATTATTTTTGTAGTCTGATCTTTTTCTCTTTTCTCTCAGGCACTGTCAAGGACAAATTTTAATCAATGCTGGAAACTATGTGTTGGTGGAGGTAAAGAGGGTAAAGAACATAATGTGTTGTATTCACCAATAGTAAAGTCACTTACATATCTGACCAGGCACTTCCAGTATCATTATAAAAACACATTAATGCAATGGTAAACATACCTACTTGAGAATATGAAAATAATTCATAATACATCTTAAGTTAACTAAGCTGTGTGAAAATACTTGTGTTAATTTTGATTTAAAAACAGTGTGTCACACAAAATTGCTTGTTTACGACAGACACAAAAGAAATAAAAAGATACTGAAATGTTGCTCAGTCTCAGAAATATTGTGTTTAACTTTATTTAATATTGTAACTTAGTTTTACATATTTTCATATTACTTTTTTTGATATCAGCCTCACAGTGTCATAAATAGTGGTGGCCATCAAAAATCCAAAATTATGTGATCAAAATCAATGTACAATCTCAGGCTTAAAATCTTCCAAAATTAATTTTTTGCATTCTGAGCAATGAATTAGAAAATGACTGACATTGGGAAAGAAAAAGATTAGTTTGTAATTAAAGTTTGTTAGATTATAATGGTAGAGGGACCGTGTGCTCGCAGGAAAAAGAAAGATAGCTCTAAAGTTTCAGGAGGCAAATATATATTCATTGAGGATAGGAAGAGGAACAACACACAGAGAAATGGCGAACGACAGAGGAATAATTGATGTTAGAATTTGGAAATTCATTGAAGCTAGTGAATGACAAAAGCATACAGTAAGGCACTGGTGAAAAGCTTAAGTTCAAACAGTGCATCAGCATGTCCATGTTATGCAGGGAGACCAACACCAATTACAGCTAAAGTAGAGTGAGTGGTGAATGAGTTCAGGTCAGCAAATCACAAGTACTGGAGAAGCAATGGTTAATAAGGTAGAAAGTGTCAAAAGATGCTAATTTTTAAAAAAGCAGGAGGGGTTCATTTAGTTAGATATTAATGGCTTAGTCCTGCAATAATTATTACATTATATTACACTGCATACATTTCAAGTACAAAATGACTGTATATTATGTTGTGTATAGTGACATACTTTACATATTGTGTTGTATATGTAAGTTTGAATAGTTCATGTAAAGAGTTTTCAGAGGTAAAATATTATTGGGAAGTGGAACACTACAGTTCATTGTGTAGGCTGATGTAAAGTGTTCACTTAACTTTACAGTGTCTGTTGATATGCATCATTTAACACCTTGTTTAGGAAATTGTACATATTTTTCAATAAAGTACAAACCCACAAATGGCTATTTTGATGCTTGATTATTTGTACTAATAAAAAAATAAGTAGTAATTTACAGGTCAATTTGTGTTGCCGAATAAATCAGCATTTCTTTTTGGGATACATACCAACAGTGTTGTTATTGCTGTGAGATGTGTTTCTTTAAAGTGAGACTCATGCAAGACTCTAACCTGAGATTATTTAATAAGTCATTTCCCACCATAGGAACTTTGGTTTTCAGGAACCAGTGAGTTCCTGTAAGATGTAGGCCCCTTAGCCACTTGTGCTGTTCCTTGGCCAATTTTTTCACATGTTGCATTCCCACCCCACAACAGGAACTAATATCCACAATATGTGATGTGAAAAGAAGAGTGATGTGGTACGAAGTGCAGTGCTCCATCTTCACCAATAACTCTCCAAAGTCCAAACTTCTCTAAGGATTGTGAGATGGCTGCAGCTCTTGCGGTCAACCGATCAGCACAGTTCATTATCTGAGTCCCACCCGTAATAGTTCCAAAAGTACATACCCTAGAGCAGGGGCTAAAATAAAGTACCAGGAATTACAAATCACCTGAGTTCCTGCAGTGGGAATGCTACAAAAGTTCCTGAGTTCCTAAAAATTCCTTGGTTCCTAAAAAGTGCTGGTGTGGGAAAGTGAGTTACACTTGTAGTCTCCTCATGAACAGAGAAAGGCTCTCATTCTTTGCTTAAATTACAAACTAGGTATCAGATTTTAGCAGTATGATGTACATTGAAGAATCTTTTTTTTTTATACAAAATCCAGTTTTCATCTTATCATATGTACAGACCTATCTTAACTCGTTTCCTTCTTGTTGCATTCCATTTTGCAAGTGTGCATTCATAGGCAAATTAGGTGGCAGCTCCTATGTTACAGTTAAACATCAGTACCATATATACAATCCTGCTGTTTTGTCCTAAACACATTTTGTTAAACAAAATCACTCTCAGCATAGGTCTACTTGTAGTACATTACACATTATTATAGGTAGCATTGTACACTGTAGTTTTTGTTTAGTGAAATTTGTTGCCTTAGTCTGTTAACAAAGGTTTTGTTTCAACAATGGCAGCTCCCAAATCACTCAATCAATCTAGCGAGAATGACACACATTGTTCTTGTGTTTTTGCACCATAAGTATGTTGTTCTTATTAGATAGCAACAATATTTATGTGTATACACACTGTAGTGCTTAAGATTTCATGGCACCACGTACAGCAACTTAACTTTACTTTGTAGGCTGTGATGATATATGAAATTAATATCATCTAACTAGAATTGCAGTATCTGCTTGTGTTCCTAGGCCAGCCAAGAGATTTGATTTGTTCAATGTGTTCTTGATGCTCACCATGGTCCCATTGGGCTGGGTGGTAACAATATGAAGATATCTAATTTTTACCACTAATACTAACAGTATTGTTCTTTGGCCCATTACTAACAGCTGCCATGGCCTGAAATTTAGTAATTACATAATTAAGTAATTCCCACAAATTATATCTTTTAATGAACAGATTTCCCATGTATATTTATTTGGTAAGCAGTCTTTCTTGGTTGTTGCAAGAATATTCAATATCTTTTTAAAATCACTATTTTATAATTGTACCAAATGTGTTACTAATGTATTAATATACAGTATTTTTCATTATGTATGTTTTGTTGAGCTCACATGCATAGGAGGTTAGCTTACCTGTTGCAGTTGCTCCACACTAAAGGATGGAGTTGTGGAATTTGTCTGTTCAGGAGGAGGAGTCATGGTTTAAAGTTTAACTTTGTTAAATTGAAGGCTAAAAGTATTTTCTTGTGCTAAAATCAAAACAAAAATTCTAGAAATTGACTGGTTTCATTTAGTGAATTTGTATTCAGTTTTGTTCCTTTTTTGGATAAATCGACCACTGTCAAATTGTGGCTTAATTTCTTTAAAATGCCTTTATCTTGAATCTGAAAAGTACATTCACTGACATATACAAATAAATAAGAAAGAATGCTCATGGAGAGCTTTCAAGATATACCCACAGCTAAGGCAGCCACATAACTCTAAAAATAAAGACGTTTCAGCAGAAAAATAAGGACTTTGTAGGATGCCTTATAATATCACAATTTACCTTTATTTTCTCTTAATGTCTTTTAGAAGCATCCTTTGGTTTTGGCAACAGTTCATGGTAATCTCAAAGAAAATGTGTTATGTTCACTGGCAAATAATAATAGTCCTAGTAATTTTCAAACTCGCTTACTCCAATTCAGAGAAGCAGGGAGCAAGAGTCTATCCTGGCAGCACTTGGCACAGTGCAGGAAAAGGGCATGGACAGGGTACCAGTTTATCACAGGATCTACTTACACACTTACTAACTCTTGCACTGGGACCATTTAACTGAACCTGCGTGGCCTTGAGTATGTAGAAGGATAACTGGAGTCACCGGAAGAACAGCACAGAGAAACATGGAGAACACGCAGTCTCCATGTAGACAATAATCCATCCATCCATCCATTTTCTAACCCGCTGAATCCGAATACAGGGTCACGGGGGTCTGCCGGAGCCAATCCCAGCCAACACAGGGCACAAGGCAGGAACCAATCCTGGGCAGGGTGCCAACCCACCGCAGGACACACACAAACACACCCACACACCAAGCACACACTAGGGCCAATCCACCTAACCTGCATGTCTTTGGATTGTGGGAGGAAACCGGAGTGCCCGGAGGAAACCCACGCAGACACGGGGAGAACATGCAAACTCCACGCAGGGAGGACCCGGGAAGCGAACCTAGGTGTCCTAACTGCGAGGCAGCAGCACAAACACTGCGCCACCGTGCCGCCCTATATAAATATATACACATGTATATTTATATATTGTAATGTATAGTCCATCCTCAAAACAACACACTATAGACTACATGGGGGGGAGGCAGTGTCCACTGCTCCAAAAATCCATTGTTCCTAATGTTTCATATTTTCATAGCTACAGATTATTTATATTCTATAGGCTGTTTTGTATTACTCTACTGATGTAAATTTTCCATGGCAAGTCATGGAAAATATCTCTTCTAGCTGTTGTATCTTCTAATACATGCTGACAAATTTTCAGAGCTCACTGTGCTGGCACAAAGCCTTGGTTGATACTCATTGTTGCTTATTTGAAATGACACAAGAGAAGATAAAGATCCCATAAAAAATGATGATGTAAATACACAGCAGCTTGACATAATTGCTGGGTCAAAAAGTAAAGATTCCTTAGTCTCAAGGCAGCTATTTTCAACCTTCAAAGAACACTCTGTTAACTTTGATAATACCTTTGAAATTTGATAACTTCTTTAAATAATATCATCCTAACTGAAAAAGGAGAGTAGCTGTGATCCAAGAGATTGTGTGCATGTCTTATCTGTCAGGGTCAACACTGAACACGCTTCTTTACTTGATTAAAAAGCAATGTTTGTTTCTACAGAGAAAATTTATGAAATTGTTTTAGTTCTTGATAATCAACATTTCGGGTTGGTTTATGTTTCCCACGGTTATCTCCATTAGAAAAACGATGTCCTCAGGACATTCACAGTTGCGACATGCGACTTGGAAATAATGAAATATAATGCCCCTAGAACAAATTTCTTAAGTGTATCTCAGGATACTTTTGTGTAACCTTTGCAAATGTTTTAACAACATCATCTCTTCATAGTAAAAGTACTGTACATCAAATGACCTAGAGAATGTTGCAGTATAACACCCCATTAATTGTTATTTTGTAGGGTCCCTTAAATGTAACATAGAATGTTTTGTACATTTATGTTTCATGAATCTCCAGGGAACACAGCAAAGAGGTCTCCTTGTAATGTTTTCAGGATGTTCCTTTAATACAGTCAGTAAGCACTAAGGCATTTGAAATGAAGTCTTATTATCTCTCTGTAGTTATGTCAGCAATCTACTGTTTTAACAAGTTGAGTTAAAGGAGAGTTGTAACTAACATTCTATTTTTGAGCAACTCTGGTCATGTATTTTACCTTTTTATTAATTTCTGAAATGAGTCAGAGCTGTCCATTCCTTTGGCCCTGGCTAAGCAAAATGGTACAGGTGGTCATGAAAGTCTTGTGTTTTTGGCGGATGGATAGTGTTAATGGTGTCACAGTTTATGACTTGACTATGCCTCCTGCATGACCTTTCGGTGTTCATCAAGTATCTCTCCTGTTGTTGCTATCGCTGTTCATCAAGTATCCCTCCTGTTGTTGCTATCTACAGGATTTCCTGTGCCTGTTTTTAGGACAGTCTTTCTTCTGTCTTCTGGTTAAAGATTTGCATCAACCAAAACACATATGAAAATGTTGTTCTGCTTTGCAAATATTAGATTAAATGGCAAAATCTATTAATCCTTGATTAAATGTCAGCATTAACAAACAACTGGGCAATGGTTTGTACATTATGTTAAAATGAAAGATTTTATTCCCTGAATTAAAGAAGAAAATAACAAATGTGTTTTGCTCTCTGTAGTTACTGACTATCAAAAAAAAAACTTGACTGATCTCTGAAAAGGTATTTATTCTCTTTGTGGTCAAGTAATATACTCTTATTAATCTTTATAGCAGATATATGAATGGATCTGAATTTTTAATAAAATTAATTATAGCTGGAAAAACTGAAATTTACCTAAATGTAGTGTTGTATAAAATGCATTGGTTTAGCTTTTGCCAATGTGCAGTGTGTTTTGAAAAATGCTTGTAACTATATACAATTACTATGTATTCCACTTTCACATTTATATTTGTTTTTGTTGATTATTGGAAAACATCACAATTAAACTTTATTCCTAAAATGATCAAAGTACAACATGAAAAAGTCAAAATGGGTGAACACATTGTATGGCCTATATGTTTGCCCTGTTAAAGAGTCAGGCATATCAAATCATATTGGCTATAATGAAAAACAGCAAATACCTTTACTTGTGGATGTCTGCTTAAGTCTTAGAATAATGCAGGATTTAATGTCCTTGAGTTTACAGCATTGTGTTATATTTAGGAAGTACTTTGGCAAGCAAAACAAATATTACGTTGAGCAATAACATAGGGACGATATTTTTGTCAAGACATAGACAGTATGTAGTCACCAACAAATATTTATCCAGTTCAGCTTAAATAATTTTATTGTCATTTTAAATAATAGTACAATAAAAAGCATTACCAGTCCAATCAGTGTAACCATAATACAGTTAATACAGATCAACAACCCAGTAGACACAAATTACTAAACAAAGCAATGAAAGTTAACAGTTCATAAATATATATGTAGCCATTCCAAATTAACAAGTTCAGTAATGCATAAAAGTAAATATCAGATACACTGTAAATATATAACAGGTGGCAGACAGAAAAAAATCCAATAAATTGCTACTGTAAACTTATTTGTACAACAGGTTTTGGAATCTTGGTCCATAGTGTTGCAGATGATGGTATCAAAGGTAATTGTTTTTATTGGTCCAGGGACAGAATCTTTGTGAAGGTCTGGTGGTACAGCATTGATGTCTAGATTGCCATCAACTAGAGTGTGTTCTCAACCATTTTCAAATGTAACAACCTTAGATGTGTTTTGCCATTGCATTGATGCTTATATTTAGAGCATATTCCTTTATCTGTTACTATTATATAGTTTAGATGATTATTAAGTTTGCTTTTGACGTTGCGGGTAATCCCACCTTTTTCACATGAATCCCTCACATTTAATTTTTTTTATTTTAGTTAATATTGCAACTGCCATTTTTAAGAAGTTGTGTTACTTCAATATCCTTCCATATCTCCAATATCCATTAATTATATCCACTTAGCCTATTTTAGAATGGTGATTTGAACTGACATTTCATCGCTCCATCATTTTACACCAAGAGAAAAACTTGCAAACTACAGTGAGTGGGCTAGTACTTAAACCCTGATTTCTGGACCACTTTTTTCACTATGCGACCTTAATGTCCCATTTCATTTTGTCCTAATGGCATTGACTCCCTCCTATGACAAATAGCGTCATGTCTAATTATTACCCCACCATACATTGGCTCAACTATGTTCCTTTATCTTTGTTTATATGAAATTGTACATTGTACAATGTTCTGGCTTGGTAAAATTCATTCATAGATTGTTGTGCAAACCCTTGAATTCTATTGCATAAAACTTTTGAGTAAACATGGTCTTTTCTTTGACATAAAATGAAAATTTCAACTGATATAGGACAGAACAACTACTACATAAGAATTAAGTTGTTGATTATGATATAAAGCTGTCCTCTCAATTTGAAGTAGTTTGCATTTTTGGAACCAATAAACACATGGAACTTGTAAAAGCACTCTTAGTTTTTTATCTGTTCAATAAAATGAAAAAAGTGCAGTACAGTATAACAAAAATGTTGAACACCAGCTACAAAAAAGCATTTACTTGCAAATAATGAGCTATAAAAATGAACATTAAACTGTTAGAAATGATGTTACTGGAGAATTGATTTTCGTTAGTATATGTCCATGCTTAAATTCCAGCTCCAATATGCATAACCCACTTTACATTCATCAGAACTGGTAAATAACATTCTTTATAGAAATTATAGCCTTCCTAAATATTTTCTTCACATAGTTAAATTAATTCATTTATTTTAAAGAGAAGTTGGCAGCATGTCAACCTGTGGGCTTTGGTTTTATTGATTTCTTACTAGAGGACTTTCCACAAAGAGCTTGTGTTTTCTCCCTATGTTTATATAGGTTTAACTCCGGGGAATTTGGATTCCTCTGAAAATCCAGCTTCATGCTGTTAAGATGTGTGGTGGGACTCTATTCAAGTTCAAGTTCAAAGTTTATTGTCATGTGCACAGTAAGGAAACACATTTCCCTGTACAATTAAATTGTTTCTTTGCTGTCCACACCAAATGACAAAACCAACATATAAAGATAAACATAAATAATAAGTAGCAGATAGATAATAAGTAACAGAGGCAGCATAAAGTATAAAAACAGAATAGAAGTATAAAGTGTAATTGTGCAGGTAGGTGTATGGTGGACAAGTCAAATACAGTTGTGAGAGGTAGATAGAATGAGGTGAACCACAGTTATAAACTCCAGTCAGTTATTTAGGAGTCTAATGGTCTTGGGAAAGAAAGAGTTCTTTAGACTGGAAGTCCTGCATTTCATACTTCCTGCCTGAGGGTAGAAATGAACAGTTTGTGTTGTTCCCTGAGGATCAAGGCAGTTCTCCTGCAGACTCTGCAGTTGTAGATGCTCTGCAGAGAGGGCAATGGGGTCCTGGTGATCTTCTCAGCATTCTTTACCACTCTCTGCAGGCGTTTGCGGTCCATAGCAGTAGTGTTGCCGTACCACACGATGATGCAGCTGGTCATGATGCTCTCAACAATGCAGCTGTTGCCGAAGATCTTAATCGACATACCAAACTTCCTCAGCCTCCTCAGTAAGTACAGTCGCTGTTGAGCCTTCTTGACCAGCTGTGTGGTGTTAAGTGTCCAATTGAGGTCCTCATTGATGTAGACACCCAGGTAATTAATGCCACTCACCCTCTCCAGCTCAAGCACTTGGATGAACAGTGGCCGGTGAGGTCTCCTCTCCTTCCTCATGTCCTCTATCATTTCCTTCATCTTGTCTGTGTTGAAGGTGATGTTGTTGTCCTCACACCATGATGCCAGACTGTCCACCTCCCTCCTGTAGGCTGCCTAATCCCCACCAGGGGGTGAGGATGCATCCCTGTGGGGTACCTGTGTTTGTGATAATGGTGGCTGAAATCCTATTACCAATTCTGACAGACTGGGGCCTGCCAGTCAGAAAGTTTAGGAGCCAGTCACAGAGGGTGGGGTGCAGGCCAAGTGCAGACAGTTTATGGGTGAGTTTATGGGGGATAACCGTGTTAAAGGCAGAGCTGTAGGGAGAGGGAATAATGTAGTGTGTTTATGGATTTGAGCATTTGTCCATGCTGTGCATTTTATCTCTCTGTCTATTTTTCATCTCCCTTATGTTTTTGGGTTTTGTTTCTGTTGAAAATTAAAGACTTACATTAAAAACTTAATCACTTGCATTTATTTAGGGTGGTAGTCCATTGCAAGGCACATACAGTGGAACCTCGGGTGACCCGAAGTAATTTCCCCCATAGGATTGTATGTAAATACAATTAATCTGTTCCGGACCATACAAGCTGTATGTAAATATATTTTTTTTAAAGATTTTTAAGCACAAAAATAGTTAATTATAACATAGAATGCACAGTGTAATAGTAAACTAAATGTAAAAACATTGAATAATACTGAGAAAACCTTGAACAGAGAAAATTAAGAGTTCACGCTATAGCCTTACGAACCGCTCTCTGTAAACACTTTTTTAATGAGTTTTAAGCACAGGGAAAAAAATGAACATTTGAAAAATCTGTAAGTTATACAAAAACTAACCATAAACAACCAAGAAAACTAACCTTGCATGAGTCGAGTTCTGGCATGAAGGAAGTGAGAAGGAACTGGGTGGAGAGATTACAGTTTTGCGGTAAAGTCTGTGAAGATGTGGGTTCGCTGCATGCTCCCATCTCGCTTCCGGGAGCCCTTAAACCCGTCACCGTTGGTAATGTTACCGATGAGCACGACAGTGAGGCACTACAGTGGAGCAATAGGATGGTGCAAAAAGTGCCAAGTGCTTTTATTAAAATCAACAAAACAACAATCAAAAGCAAAGTCCAAATTAAAGAGCAGTGCTTTCAGAATCCTTCAATAAATAAATGATCCCATAAAAACAGAAGTGAAGTGGAGGTTAAAATCCAATAGAAAAAAGTCTTCATTAAATACAACAAGATTAAAACAGTGCTTGAAGCAGTCTCTTTAAAAACAAGCCCAGTGCATTCTTTAACTGCCTTCTTTAACTGCAATCTTGCGCTCTCTCTCTTGCTCGCTCTCTCATGCACTCTCTCTCGCTCGCTCGCTATCTCTCTCTCTCTCGCGCTCTCTCTTTCTCTCGCTCGCTTACTGTCTTGCTGCACAGGGAGAGACTGAACATATGCGGAAATCATCGGCACGTCTGAACCGGAAGGAAAACTGGCCTGTTCGTCACCCGAGTATATGGTCGTGAACAGATGCAAAAGTTTGGCAAACTTTTTGGTCGTAACCTGATTTGTACGTGGTCCGAGACGTTCGTGACCCAAGGTTCCACTGTACATGCAAACGGTCACTCATTTTGAAGCAGTATAGTGTTGCCAGTTCACCTAACACTCAGATCCATAGTGCCCAGTGTTCTCCCTAACATCTTTTAGCCAGGCGCTCTGCCCGGCTAATTTAGTTGAGCACCCAGCTGTCATCTCACATGACATTGTGAGATGACAGCCAAATCTACAGGCACAGGTAGATCTAATGATCTGCACAGATGGCAAGGGATGAGTGGACAGGTGGGCAATATTTTAGAAGGAGGATTGCAAGTGGCGAGGGGAGAGGCGCGGGATGGGATGCTATCACTCAATGCTGAAGCTAATAGCGGGGATGAGGCAGAGCGGTATTCACAAGCAAGGAGTATGGGGAGGTGGGCTTTCGAGAAGGGGGTGTACATGGTAATAGCGGAGGCGGAGCAGCTTAATACAGTAGCAAAGAGTATGGAGAAGTGGGCGGGCGAGAGGGGGCTGTACATGCTAATAGCGAGAGCGGAGTGGCAGTTCACAAGCAAAGAGAATGTGGAGGTGGGCGGGCGAGAGGAGGACTAATAAAGTAAAAAAAGACTAGTGGAACCAGCCTGTCAGATATCAGAAAGAGGGTGTCAGGAAGTGACGTCTCTGTTTTCAGTGTCAGTGCAGTCTGTGTAGTGCTGCTAAGCGTACAGCTGCTCTCTTCTTAGCAAACCAATATATATATACAGTTGTTTAAGCATTAGGTGTGTTCTATGTGCAAAAATCCTTGTAGCACTCACTGTGGTTCCTGTTAAAGTGACTCCCTCTGCCGTTTTTATATTTGCTCATACTGAGGGTTGTGTTCAAGTGACCCCATCTGCCGTTCTTATATTTGCTCATATTTATACCTGCGTCCATATTGCAAAAAGTGTGCAGAAACCCTTGCAGCACACCCTGTGTCCTGAGCAAAAGTTTTGTCACCGAATAGCTGGGGGTTTTGTTAAAGTGACCCATCTGTCATTCCTGTTTTGTTCATAACTTGCCCTGCCACAGTGCAAGTGTGCATTGAATATCCAACAGGCTCTCCACTTTCCCACTCAAAAGTCTTATTCATAGGTGCTTTTAATTTTTTCCCAATGTTTTACCAACATGAGCAAAAAAATGTGTTCAGACAACAACACTGTTCAGTGTCACAAGTGGCTGGGGGCCAGACCCAGCCGGGACACCTGGAAGGACCGGGAGGTGGCATGTACATCCTCCAGGCCATGAGGGGGCAACCGCCCTGGATCAGGAGAGGACCATGGGAGAGGAGCAAGGAGGCTCAAGTCCATTGGGGCCCATGGCCACCGCCAGGGGGCGCCCGAGTCTCAGAGGGACCAGGAAACATCTACTTCCGCCACACCCGGGAACATGGAGGATGATCCTTCCAGGGACGCCCTGTGTGCTTCTGAGTGCTCTCCTGACACTTCTGCCACACCAGGAAGTGTCGTCAGATGGAGCACCTGAAGCACATCCGGGTGGGAATAAAAGGGGCCGCCTCCCTACAGTCTGGGAGCTAGAGTCGGGAGTGGGAGCAGGATGAGGCTCCCGTGGAGAGAGGAAAGGCGGCCCACGGACAGTAAGAGAGAAGCCCGGAGTAGGGGTGATTGGTGCTGGGAGCACAGTGTGCTGTACGGGACTGTGTTTATTGGACCTTAATAAACGTGTGTGTTTTATAAGATGTGGTCTCAGTGTGGTGGTGTCCGGGCATGTCTCACATCAGTTATTTCAGAAAAGAGATGCCACAAAATAATGAAGGTGTGGCGTCAACTCCTGATGTGGTAATTTCAGACAAAGACATTGCAGAGGCTGGTCCATCAGGGGAAATCTCTTCAGCACACACTCTGCCAATTGATAAATCTAAGCATTGCTTATCCGGCATAAACAAACAATGGTTTAAAAATTTTGATTGGCTAATGGTCAAAGAGAATGGTATGTGGTGCTCATTGTGCATGAAATATTCAAACAAAAACACCCCAAGGAGGAAGTTACCTTGGGTAAACGTGCCATGCACAAGAATTCGAAAAGAAAACTTGCTGGACCATGAAAAAAACATTGAGTCTTCTGCTGACCTTTTAGGAAAGCGTGTACTAGAGCAAACTGGAATCGGTCAAGATGAAAGATCTGTCTCATCTCAACATCTCAATGTTGGTAAAAATGCACATTACACCTCTGAAAGAATAATGCAAGAGCTGCTGGATGTCTTAGCATCAGAAATAAAGTCTAACATATTGAAAAATATATACGCTGAAAATTTTTTCAGTATTCTGTGTGATGAAACCACAGACATCTCAGTTGTAAACCAATTAATCATTTACATTAAATATGTTTGCCAGGTCACTAAAGAGGTCAGAATTAGTTTAGTATCAACCCACAATATGATTGATGGCAAAGCGGAGACTATAACCAACACACTGAGTGAGACTATGGACACTGTAGGCTTGAAAACTGCTAATCTGGTTGGACTAAGGCAGTGCTTCTCAAATAGTGGGGCGTGCCCCGTGGCTCCGTCAAGGGGGGCGTGTTTGACCTCGGGGAACATGCTTTTTTATACTTGTACTTGTACTTATAACAATTTTATAGACAAATGATACTATTTATAGTCGCGCGGGGGTGCGAGATATTTTCTTCTTCCTAGGGGGGGCATGACAGAAAATAATTGAGAAGCACTGGACTAAGGTCAGATGGAGTGGCTGTTATGATTGGGAAACAGAAAGGTGTGGCAAAACTGCTTAAAGATAAAACATCTGGACTCTTGGTCAACTGCCATTGTGTAAACCATCGACTGGCCCTTGCAAGTGCCCAAGCAGCAGCTGCTGTACCTTATTAAACAGAACTGAACAACATCTTAAAGCAGCTGTTCTATTTCTTCCAAAATTCTTCAGTTAGGATGGCTGGTTTAATAAAAATTCAAAATATTCTGAACATTCCCCAGATTAAGCTGAAAATGGCCAGTGACACTAGATGGCTGTCTCATGACTTTGCAGTACAGTCACTACAACAGGCCACTGAACGAAATGACATCACAGCTGAAGGATTAAGCAGATGTATTAAAACGTACAATTTTGTTTCCTCTCTGATGATGCTTTCAGATGTATTACCTTTGTTGTCCAATTTATCTAAGGCTTAGCAAAGGCAAGATGTCAATCTTACCGAAATTGAGCTAATTTTTCCAGAAAATGTGTCTTTCAGCTCCACAAAATTGTCCATCATGGAGTTGAAAGACACTCCTGGGAGATATTTTCAAAGCCTTCATCATTTTCTGGCAGAAGAATGGTCAGTTTATACACAGAGTTATGTAATGTCATTCAAAACTGCAATATACTGTATAATAAATACCTAGAGACAGTTGTCAAGCACCTATTTGCAAGATTTCCTGACATGCCAATTATTTCCAGCTTTTCAAAAGTTTGCAATGCAGAAACTCACGATTCAAGTGAGTCTGCTAAAATTCTTTTTGATCATTACTACAAAAATGGTAGCCCTCCAGTTTTAAAATATGAAGGTAGCAGGCAAGAATGGACAGTTGAGTCAAAAATGATCAGAAGTCAATCATACAAAGACTTCAGTCCAAAACTGATTTTACTAAAAATGACAACAACATTAGAGCTCAAAGAGTCGTTTCCAAATTTAGCCAAACTAGCTCATATTGGGCTAGTGATCCCAGTGAACACAGCTGAATGTGAAAGGGGGTTTTCTGCCCTTAAAAGGATCAAAACATGTTTGAGAAATCGCATGAATCAAAGCAAGCTAAATAATATCATGCTGATCTCCTTGGAGGGTTCAGATCCTGGGGACTTTGATTATGGGAAAGCTGCAGACAACTGGGCCTCTAGGAAGAAAAGAAGAATAAATATTTAACTGAAGACACCTTCTGCATATGCAAGTTGGCTTTGAGGAATATTTTTTAATTTTTCTTTATTAGGTTTCCCATACTTTTTGTCATTGTTTTCACTTTTCTTCCCGACAGCGACAATACTCGTGCTTCTTGGTTTATGTCATAACAATTGTTATTTAAATTTTTTGTTAGGGTTGCAGGATCCTGAATGGGATACTTCTTAAATTTAATAAAAATATTCTGGCAAGTCTCAAACCTTAAAAAAGGAAGTCATATTGAGCATTGGAAGATAATTAATAATAATTAACTAATAAAAATAGTGCACATTTAATTTTCCCTACCACCAAATTTCCCCGTCCTGTCCTACCCAGCTACTTTTTCATGCCACCCGGCTAGAAAAAGTTCTGGGGAGAAAAGGTGCCCAGAGAAAAATTCCAAGCAGATACAAGAAGAATATGCAGGCTGCACACAGATGGTAATCAGAATGAAAATGTTGCTTTCTGGATAGTGCTTAGTGCTGCTAGTACAGTATAGGCTGGATTAGGTGGGCTAAGCAATGAATGATAGGTGGTTGGATGGATCTCAGGCAAGTTTTTTTTTTATTTTCAGTTGTGGCTTAGTAGTTGCACTAGTTGTTCACCTTAGTCCTTGCTCAAAATATGTGTTGTGCTGCTGGTAAAACATTGCTAAAAGTTGTTTGCTTTTTTGTGCTTTTTATTTTTCTTTCAATATGCTTTTGTACAAATAACAACATAACAATTTTACACCCTGTTAATCCAGTTCTGAATTTGGTGGGCCAGAGTTTATCTTGGCATGATCAGGTGCAAGGACAGAACCAGCCCATAGCAGTGCCCACTAACCTACTGTATATACTCTGCAGGGGCCAGTTTAGAGTAGCTGTTTAAAATAAATACCGGTCTTTTGGAATGTGCAAGCAAATATGGAGTGCCCAGAGAAAAATCCATGCAAACACATGAAAATGCACAGACTCCACATAAACAGTATCTGGGAGCACACATTGAGCTTAAGATACCAAATCTGAGGCAGAAGTTCTGTGATCAGTTTAGTTCTGATCACATTTATTCTTTAATTAAATATTGTTGGTTAGAAGGTCTTAAATGTAAAAGAAAATCTCACAAAATTTGACTTAATTTCAGCCTTAATATTGGCAAATGATGAAAGTTTAATAAGGGTGTGCCAACTTTTGATAACAATTCTGCATATGTTGTACAGTATCTACAAATTCAATTTTTTTAAGCCAGAGAACATTCAGTCCCAGCTTTCCACTGATCTAGGCCAGTCAGCCGCACTTCCAATGCCATGCACTTTACTAGCTGTCACATCACAGACACTTAATGATGCATTTAACAGTTTCAAAAGAACGGGTCTCTAAAAGAAGAATGAGAATAAGAAAAAACTAGTAACATTAAATTAACAGTTTCCAGGACTTGTAGAGCAATATGAAGGTCCTCAACAGCAGCAGCTCAAAGAAGAGTATGCTAAGCTAAAAAAGTGTTCTTAATGCACACACTGATATAGCCTTGTTTCTAATGTAGATGGTAAGAGCTTCTGTGGTCATTCTCAACACCTGACTCTGTTTGCTGCTACTTTTAAAGCTGGACATGGTAATATAAAAAGCAAATACAAAATGAAAACAGTGCAAATTTAATCTCTACATATCTTGAACAGCATACTCAACTTCTCAAATTGATTAATCATAAATGACTATAACTATTCAGTAGTAAGAAGTATCTGTCATTTTTCCCTTACAGGCAGGAACCCGTAAAATAAAACATATGACACTGCACTTCTTAACCTTCCTATCTTACACTTTTTGCTGCCAATACCCTAGAACTGACTTAGATTAAGTGGGAAACATAAAGACAAGTCTAGTTGTGAATTGCAATATATCTTAGTGAAATCAGACAACTGTACATGAAAGACTAGGAATACTAAGGCTGTCCTTGAGTATAAATCATGCTTCTACTATCCATCCAAAACCTTAGATACATAGATAGTCCTGAACTGGCAAATATCACACAGGTATTACAAACAAAATAAATAAATGACAGTATAGTTTTAATAACTTAAAAAAATATTATAATATCATGAAATAAATTATTAACACTTAAAAGTGATGTATCCACAGTAGAAGGCATGAAACTTAAGATGGATTGTGAAATTTGCAAAGAGACATTTATTTTCTTATTGAAACCAATTTATATTCAACAGTTGAAGAGGTAAATTTGGTATTTTGAAGTTTTGGGTATTTTTTCAGAATTATGGCTTGATATCTGTCCATAGAAATGCTTTGTTAAGTGAAACTGTATTTAGTCGTTTTATTAAGAATAAAAAGATCTCACAAAACATTGACTATTTAGTTTTGCTGAGTGTGGATTTACCTTGAGCATTTGTATTTGTTATTATTGCGACAGTTGGTTCACAGTGGGCAAGAGAAGATCCTGTTACAAGCTGAACCCATGACCTTTGATCTAAAATGTCTATGGTGACATTTACGGGGTTTTTATGTTTGATTGGCTCTGTGCTTTAATGAATAGTGGCAAGTGGTTAAACAATTCCAGCAGGAGAAAACATCTGTGGGTGTTGCAGAGACTGTGTGCATCATATGTTTGTCACAAGGTTTTCTCAGGAGTGAATGGCTTGGCTCTGGCAGGCTGTCATATTAGGATGGTTATGTAATTTTCCCATGTGAGTCTAAGAATTTTTTGTGTATGTGCTCTGTTGCTGCACCCTACATAGAAAATAATAGGGAATGAAAAAAAAAGCATTCACTTCTGCTTTGATAGCACGGAAGGGAAATATAAAACTCTGAACGCACATGAAAGTAGTATGTTTGGTTTATTGGGTGATGGTCTGTCTCTTTCTTTTAGACATTCTTTAGTAAAGTGAGGGAATCAACACAGATGTCTTTAGATCCCACCTGTCCACCGTTGCTGTAAATGCATAAGGTCATAAACTGTAAGCAATTAAAAACACTGCACATACTGTAAATAGTCAGAGAGTTTGTTTCCTAAAATTAGACAAAACAGTTAGACTACCATTCATACTGTAAATCTTTCACATTATGTAAATTAAATAATGACATTTATTTATTCTGTTAACTATTTTGTAAAATAAAGTATTTGGAATACTGACATATGAGAAAATAATTGAGATAAAACACACATTATTCCCCATTTTGGTTTGAAGTGAGCTTGGATGATAACATGTTACGTTTTCCGAAAAAAGCATGCATTTTCAAATCCTCAGAGACCTGGGTTTTGTTTTCTGTGTACTGTATGCAGAGTTGGTATATTCTTCATGCTATTGTGACATTTCTCCCACATCCGAAGACCTGCATGAGTTTCTCCGGTGATTTGCTGGTATATTGTCTATGTTTGGTTACTTCTTTGCATTTAATGCTGCCAGGCTAAGGTTTAGTTGTGTGTAAACATTTAAAAGAAGAATGTATTCAGTAAATGGAGAGATAAAAAAGATTTGCAGTTTTATTGAAAGATTTATTAGCATTACCCAAATTCTCAAACTGTGACGATAATACATTCTTTTAGTAAGTCTGGTAAATATTACACAGCAGTGCAAATTACCATCTGCATTAGAGACAAAAATAAAGTGACACTTGGCGGTTGAAAAGAAAGCTTGTAGTTAGATGGTTCTATCATTATTGCCCTTTCCTATTTATGATCTCTGAAGATGAACAGTTTATTGGTTGTGATTAACTATCCATCCATTTTCGGTCTCGTCCGATCACGAGATGGGCGTCTGAAGTGGAGCTCCGCTAGCAGTGGTGCTATTTTTCATATTATTTGCTTATTATTCTGAGATATCCTGTATTTATTCAACCCGAGAGGGACGCTACAGTATATGTAAACACATATAAACATGGCCAACAAGAAGGGGGTCGAAAGAATCGAAGACTAAAGCTACATCCAAGCTGCGATCAGCAAGCCCTAGTTCGAGATCGGCCTCTCAGAGACAGACCTGGATCAGATGGGAAAGTACAGACTCCTCGGGACCACGGTCCGCTACATCGTCGCCTGCTGAGGCGAAAAGGGGCGAAGGTGCGATCGTGAGTGCAGATGTGGATAGCTCGCCGATTGGAGAGGATTACCTGAAACTGGAAAAGGCGGGAGGTCCGCGGCTTCAGTTACGCAATCACGCGGGACTGGAGCAGCGGGACACCGGCTTCAGCAGAGTCTGCTGCTTCATCTACGGTACAAGAAGGCACATTTGAGCTATCTGAACTGAAAGTGTTGCTCGCTGACCTCAGGCAAGATATAAAGAAAAGCGAGAAGGCTAATGAGAAAGCAGCGGCAAAGGCACATGAGAGACTGAAACAGGAGATGAAACAGGCCAATGAATGTCTGCGACAGGAAATCCAACAGGCAAATGAAAGGCTCGTCAAGAGGTACAGCTTGAACCGACAGGTGCTGGGTAAAATTGAAGAGCGCATTGAGAAAAACTCGGCTAAACTGAGCACGCTTGCTGATCGATTGGAGCATCTTAGTGAGACATTCACGAATCGGATCGAAATAGCGAACATCTAGCTGCCAGTGCCGAGGAAAGAGCAGTAAATGTCAGTTGAATGTAAAAACTCGGAGAAAAACTTGGAGACAGACTGGCTGCTTTAGAAGATGGGAATAGAAGGTATAATGTCAGAATTGAAGGCTTGCGGAGAATCGAAAGTTTAAACCGGTGAAATTCGCAACTGAACTTTTTCTAAAATAATGGGCGACTTTAAAGCAGAATCTGAGATAGCAGCGGCTTACAGCGTCTGGATCAAACACCGTCAGACCCGACCAAGATCTTTTATAGTCCGTTTTGAGCGATTATCATTTAAGTTAGAGGTGATGGAACTCCTCAGGAAAAAAGGAAGATATTATATATGAAGATTGCCAATTAGCGTCTTCCCTGACTTCTCTCCAGCAACAGCTATCAAAGCGCCGCCTTCTATAATATTAAACAGCGGCTACGGCAAGCCAATGTCAAATCGGCCTCCTGTATCCGGCAAAACTGAAAGTGGAATGGCAGGGGCATTTCTATGTTTTAAGCTAGCAAGGAGGAGGCAGAAAATGAGTTAAGAAAGCTGATCCGGGACTATTCTGATACATAATTGTGAGTCATGGCGGTAAATGATAAAGCTAGGATTAATAATCTACTGTCTGATCTATTTGTTTTAAAATACGGGTTTTTATCAGCATATATTCTCATATTCTTATATTATTATTACTTACTTATTACTTATCATTACTTAGTATTACTAGGGCTAAATGTTTGTGTTTTATTGTGCTTAGTTACGTTTTCCTCCTCTTTTTTTTTTTTCTTTTCTAATTATTTCATGTGTACCCTAAATGAGACTGTTCAATATCATACCCTTGGTTTGCTGTTATTGCTATTACTGCATTAAGACTTGTTATGCTTGTTTTGGACACATCTTTAACACCATCACCTGGGTTTATTATCTGGGGATATCATCTTAATGCACTAAAATTGATGTATGTATGTATGTATATATATATATATATATATATATATATATATGTATATATATATATATATATATATATATTAAGTGCAAAATTCTTTTTTTTTTTTTTCCTCTTTTAAAGACTATATTGGTAACAGATATCTCTATCTTTTAACCTTAAAGCGCCACTGCATGGGGGCTTGATGTGCTTTGGGCGTGCTCTGTCTCTGGGTATGTCAGAGGACTGGGACTGCATGAAGTGGGTTTTAGCCTCACCTGGGGAGGCAAAAGGGAGGGTGGGGGTTAAGGGGAAGAGAAAGAGAGCAGGCTTGATCTATATCTAATCTATCATCTCAATCTTTATAATTATAACTATCAGCGTAATAATAAGCTGCATGGCAACAACTCTTGGGGAATAGGAAATTAAGACCTAAACTATTTCACTTCCAGTTAAGACTATAATATGACACCAAAAACTCAGAATCAGTGTCTCCATGATGGGACAGTTAACCGTAAGCTGGAATGTTAAAGGCCTGAATCACGAATTAAAGAGAAAGAAAGTACTTTCTCACCTAACAGGTCTAAATGCTAAAATAGTATTTTTACAGGAAACCCACTTACTAAGTAAGGATCAGTTCCGGCTGCAAAAGACTGGACTGGCCAAATGTTCCATTCTAGTTTTACAAAGAAAACTAGAGGGGTGGGAATTCTCATACATAGAACAGTACCATTTGTAGCATCAGATGTAGTATTGGATCCTGAAGGGAGATATGTGATGGTCATGGGAGACTTATCTAACTGTAAAATGATTTTGATAAATGTTTATGCACCTAATGTTGATGATAAGGAATTTATACAAAATTTATTTGCATCCATTCCCAATCTGAACACTCATAAACTTATAATGGCTGGGGACTTTAATTGTGTTCTAAATCCACTTTTAGATAAGACTTCCTCCACAGGGGGAGCGGCAACTAACACCGCAAAGATAATTACAAAGTTTATAACTGATCACAACTTATCAGATCCCTGGAGGTTTTAAACCCAAATTCAAGAACATATTCTTTCTACTCACCAGTACATCATTGCTACTCAAGGATTGATTACTTCTTTATAGATAATAACTTCTTGCCTAAGATTAAATCTTGTAAATACGATGCTATTGTTATTTCAGACCATGCTCCGATGATCTTGGAGCTGAAATTACTAAGCCCCATACACTCACCCGCAGATGGCGTCTCAATCCGCTTCTATTAGCTGGCGAGAATTGTACTGAATTTATATCCAAACAAATTGAATTCTTTCTAGAGACAAATACATCCCCTGAGATCTCTGCAGGAACACTCTGGGAAACTCTTAAGGCCTTCTTAAGAGGACAGATTATCTCATATCTTTCCCACAGAAATAAATCCGAGCGAAGAAAGTAGCAGAGATAAAAGCGAAATTACTAAAATAGATGAAGAACATGCCAGACTACCAAGCGAGACTCTACATAAGAGGAGGCAGGCTCTACATTCAGAATTAAACCTCTTGACAACTAAAGAAACCGAACAACTAATTTACAAATCCAGACATCATTATTATGAACATGGAGAAAGCTAATAAGCTTTTAGCGCAACAAATTCACAAGCAAGAAGTGCATAGCGCAATCTCGGTAATTACTAACACGAATGGAGATAAAATCATGAACACAAAAATATAATGTACACTTTTAGAGACTACTATAAATCCCTATATACTACTGAGTTTAAAGAAGACAATATACAATCTAATGCATTTCTGGATAAATTACAGATACCACAAATTGGCGCTATTAGTGTGGAGGAGCTCGATAAACCTCTGTCATTATCAGAATTACTGGATGCTATAAAGTCACTCCAAGGTGGAAAAGCAGCAGGCCCTGATGGCTACCCTGCAGAGTTTTACAAGAAATTCTCCGCTCAGCTAGCTCCCTCCTATTAGCAACATTTACAGAAGCCAGAGATAACCAATCTCTTCCACAAACCTTTAGCCAAGCACTAATCACTGTCTTTCCAAAACAAAATAAGGACTTATTACAATGTGCATCATACAGACCAATTTCACTTCTGAATAACGACGTTAAAATACTCTCTAAAATCATAGCTAGAAGGATGGAGAAAGTGCTCCCCTCAATAATATCACAAGACCAAACTGGATTTATTAGGGGCCGACACTTATCTTCAAATCTTGACGCCTGTTTAATGTAATATACTCACCAACTAAATCAAACACCCCAGAAATATTATTATCATTGGATGCAGAAAAAGCATTCGACATGATTGAATGGAAATACCTTTTACTATTTTGGAGAAGTTTGGGTTTGGCCCGAACATTTGTGCATGGATTAAATTACTGTATACTAACCCAGAAGCTTCAGTTTGCATCAATAACATTTGCTCAGACTACTTTAAACTAGAGCGTGGCACAAGACAAGGATGCCCTTTGTCACCACTGCTGTTTGCAATTGCCATTGAACCACTGGCAATACATTGTCGAAATACTGATCAGATAAAGGGGATTAGCAGAGAAGGACTGGAACAGAAAATCTCATTATATGCAGATGACATGGTACTGTATATATCGGACCCAGAAAATTCTGTGCCTGCAGTCTTAGCAGCACTCACAGAATTTCAAAAGCTCTCTGGTCTCAGAATTAATCTGAATAAAAGTGTACTCTTTCCGGTGAATTCGCAAGCATATAATATTAGATTAGACACCCTTCCTTTTATCATTGCAGAACAGTTTAAATACCTCGGGGTAAACATCACAAGTAAACATAAAGCTCTTTATCAACAAAATTTCGTCGTCTGTATGGAAAAAATTAAACAAGACTTGCATAGATGGTCAACCCTTCATCTCACACTAGCTGGAAGAATTAACACTGTTAAGATGAATATTCTTCCTAAGCTCCTTTTTATTTCAAAACATACCAATATACATTAATAAATCGTTCTTTAAGCAATTAGATTCAACAATAACCTCATTTATTTGGAATTCTAAACATCCACGCATCAAAGAGCGACCCTACAAAGACAAAAGGCAGAAGGCGGCATGGCTCTACCTAACTTCCAGTTTTATTACTGGGCAAATATACAGTCGATAAGAACCTGGACACAAATAGAAGAACATACACAGGCATGGACCGCAATAGAAGTAAAATCCTGCAGTACTTCTTTGTATTCCTTGCTTTGTGCTCCAATAAACACACGTTATCGGCAATACACTAATAACCCAATTGTGCTCCACTCACTTAGAATCTGGAACCAATGTAGAAAGCATTTTAAGGCGGAGAAGCTTCTTTCTGTGGCACCTGCAAAAGAACCACCTCTTTCAACCCTCACAAACATATGCAGTTTTAATATCTGGAAAAATTTGGAATTAACTTGCTTAGAGATCTTTATATAGACAACGTCTTTGCATCCTATGAACAATTACGTTCCAAATTTAACATTCCAGCTACAAATTTCTTTCACTATCTTCAAATCAGGAACTTTGTTAAACAGAACCTTCCAGATTTTCCTCATCTTGCACCCTCATCCACGCTGGAAAAATTATTGCTCAATTTCAAGGAGTTAGACTCCATCTCTACAATATATAAAATCCTTTTACAATCCCTTCCTTTCAAAGATCCAAGAGGACACTGGGAAAATGACCTCTCAATTAATATATCAGAAAAGGAGTGGAAAGTAGCAATGCAGAGAATTCACTCAAGCTCCATATGCAAAGCATACAATTATACAACTCAAAATTATATATCGAGCACATCTGTCTCGACTAAAACTCTCAAAATGTTTCCAGGGCATGATCCAACCTGAGCGTTGCAACCAAGCCCCAGCCTCACTAGGTCACATGTTCTGGGCCTGCTCCAAATTAACATTATTCTGGACAAAAATTTTTAATTACCTCTCAGACAGTCTTGGACTCACAATCCCTCCTAACCCATTAACAGCTGTGTTTGGGGTTCTTCCAGAGGGTCTTAAAGTGGAGAAAGACAAACAAACTGTGATTGCATTCACTACACTGTTGGCACGCAGACTTATTCTGATAAACTGGAAGAACCCAAACTCTCCTCTTTTAAGTCAGTGGGAAACTGATGTGTTATATTATTTAAAATTGGAAAAAATCAAATACTCAGTTAGAGGATCTGTGCAGACTTTTTCAAAACATGGCAGGATCTAATCAGTAATATTTTGAAATGATTTTATAAAGCACAGAGAATTTGTTGATTTAGGTATTTTTAAAAGCCTTAAATTTTACACCGTTTGGCTTGCTCTCTCTCTCAAGGGTGGGGATCGATCTGTTCTTAGCATAATTCTTTTTTTTTTTTTGTAAAACTTGATTGCTATGTATTGATTGTAATAAAATTAATAAATAAATAAATAAATAAAAAAAAAAAAGAGTTGAAGGTTTGTTTAGCTATTTGATGTTAGAAATGGGAAACAAGTTGACATTAATCAAATTGGGTATTTCGTGCTGTTTAAAATATATTTTATACTTTACATCTTACTCTTAAAAAAAACTTACAATTCTAATCTTACTTGATATTTATTTTACTTGACATCTACATTGTTTTGACTGATATTATATGTGTGTATATATATACATATACATATATATACATACTAGCAGAATACCCGTGCTTCGCAGCGGAGAAGTAGTGTTTTAAAGAAGGTACGAAAAAGAAAAGGAAAAATTTTAAAAATAACGTAACATGATTGTTAATGTAATTGTTTTGTCATTGATATGAGTGTTGTTCTCATATCTATCTATCTATCTATCTATCTATCTATCTATCTATCTATCTCTATCTATCTATCTATATATATATCTCTATCTATCTATATATATATACCTCTATCTATCTATATATATATATATCTATCTATCTATATATATATATATCACTATCTATCTATCTATCTATCTATATATATATATATATATATATATATATATATATATATATATATATATAGCAAAATATAGCAGCAGCGGAGAAGTAAGGTGTTAAAGAAGGAAAGAGAAAGAAAAGGAAACATTTTGAAAATAACGTAACATGATTGTCAATGTAATTGTTTTGTCACTGTTATGAGTGTCGCTGTGATATATATATATATAGCAAAATACCGCTTAGCGATGTCATGTGTTAAAGAAGTTATGAAAAAGAAAAGGAAACATTTTAAAAATAATGTAACATGATTATCAAAGTAATTGTTTTGTGTATTTGGTGGCAGCGTCACAAAGTTGTTTTCGGTAGCTGCATCAGAAAATGTACCACGAAGTCTGACACGCCTCCTTTTTACTGTTTTCTCACAGCTTGGATTGCTACTGTCATATATATATACACACACACATACACACATACATACATATATATATAATATACATATTACTCTGTTCAGTGCTTGCATGGACTGGGTGTTGGACAAGGTTGTAGGGTCCAGTGACTCTGGGGCATCTGTTGGTGAACAAAGATTCACTGATATGAGTGAGTGAGGAGTCTGAATATCTGGGCTTGCGAGAGTCCTGGATAAAAGCCAAGATCCAGGTCTTTAATGACCTCTTAGGCACAGCCATCAGCAGTGTGTCTGTCTGCAGAGAGAGTGTCAACCTTGTCGAGAGGTTTACTTACCTTGGCAGTGAAATTCATGTCTCTGGTGACTCTTCGTATGATGTCAGCAGACAGATTGGGAGAGCATGGGGGGTCATGAGGTCACTGGAAAGGGATGTGTGGAGATCCTGATGTCCAAGTTTTTAGAGTCCTGGTGTTTCCTGTCTTGCTATAGGGTTGCAAGCCATGGACGTTATCCAGTGACCTGAGACAAAGACTGGACTTCTTTGGTACTATGTCTCCTTGATGAATCCTTTGGTACCGCTAGTTTGACTTTGTGTGGAATGAGTTTTTGCTTACAGAGTCCCGAATGACGCACATTTCCTGCATTGTGAGGGAGCGTCAATTATGGCAATATAGTCATGTGGAGTGATACCCTGAGGGTGATCCAGCTCAAAGGATCCTCATTGTTGAGGACCCGAGTGGCTGGACCATGCCAAGGTGATGCCCACGTAACACCTTTTCCAGAGGGTGGGACTGGGCTGTGTGCCTGCCTTGGGGGTTGCAAACCTGGATCCCGAACTGTTTCTTTGTGTGGTGAGTGCAACAACGCACTGTACCAGTGCATGGTCCCCAACCAGACCTGACCTGACCTGTGATGAAACCAATTAATTATTTATACAGTGGTAGGAGAGAAACTATTATCAGATTTCTGCTTAAGTAGAATTCTGAATTAATATGTTTGTCAGATATTTCTGAAAATGTCACTGTATTTTAGTATAACAGTGTCAACAGTGCAGTACTTATAATTTATTGTTCATCATGACAACAGTAATTTTAGCAGGTTGCACTTTTGTTAGATTATGCATGTACTTTATTTTTGTCTTAATGGAACTTTAATGTATAACATATTTTTCTAACAAATGTAGTAAAAACAAGGGTAAGACCAAAATGATCATTTCTGCTACATAACATTTTATCAACTTTCTACATAAACAATGTGGTTTTATTGATAGTTTATTCCCAAAAATACAGTAAATCTATTTATTATTCTCCATTGTAAAAGAAGCATTGCCAGCTACTGTATATCACTTTCACCATGGTTCTAAAAAGTGATAGAATATGGGCATCAAAAAAGTTCAGTCAATATAATTACATCGCATTGGCCTGTGTAATTTAAAATGCTTTGTACTCACATATATAAGCTGCTAATGAAACATTATCTTTCATATACAGCATACTTTGTTTCTAGTTATTATTGTTATTATGCAAAATAGCTTGTTACCGTAACAACAACAACCTTAACAAGCCATGTTACCTTAATGTATTAAAAAGTATTACCTGACTTTAGAATCCCCACATCCACTGAACCTTGGACACTTTGGCGCACTACAGCCACTGACTTGTTCTGTAAACTTTTAACCACCAAATTCTCTGTAGACTGCAGCAGCACAGAGATGACTCAGAGGAAGATAATCATGCAGCTGATGCTCATTGAGTGCTTCTCGGCAGATTATGTCATGGTCTGCTAAATGATTCTTTAATACAAGCTAAATATAAAATTATTATTTGTGTCACAATTGTTTTATGTTGTTGTTTTGGCTATTTGGTAGTAGTTGTAAGTATGAGAGTGCACTTTTAGCAGAATTACTTTTCCACCATATATTTTCCAATATTAAACCTGTCCCATTTAAAGAGATAATGGTTAGTGCTGGATATACTGTCATATAAACTAGCTTATAGGAATTAAACATGAGTTGTTTGTGGTGACATACATATTTTTATTGTGTTCATTCATAAATTAAACAGTGTTTGTGGAAATTCTCCTTTTCCTGTAAAGTAAAATGATATATCATATTTGCCATCAAATAAATGGCATTCTCTTTACAGCCTGGGGACCCTTGTTTTTATTTTTAGTTTGGCAGAAATCTTTGACTCAAGCTGTTGATATGGTCAGCATATATTATACCTGTGACCGAAGAAACTAATGGAAAATGATCTATGCTTTCCTTTGAAACCCATTCCAAGCACTAGTTCTCTGCTCTCTGCCCCTTTTTCTGCCTGCCCATAACTCCTACTCTATAGCAGGGCCCCTACTGCCTTATGGTGTGGCCATAACAATGGCTGGCTCGAACCTTCTACTACAAGAAGTAATCTAGTACTTGACCTTAAGAGCACAAGACTTCTCATAATTGTGTTGGGCATGTGTGCCAAATTGAGTCCAGAGTTTCTAAAGGAGAAAAAGGTGCACAAGCAAGAGAGACAATACAGTCATGGCTGAAATTATCGGCACCCCTGGAATTTTCCCAGAAAATGCACCATTTCTCCTAGAAAATTGTTGCAATTACAAATGTTTTGGTATACACATGTTTATTTCCTTTATGTGCATTGGAACAACACAAAAAAACAGAGAAAAAAAGCCAAATCTGACATCATGTCACACAGAACTCCAAAAATTGCCCGGACAAAATTATTGGCACCTTTTGAAAATTATGGGTAAATTGTTTTATTTTAAGCATATGATGCTTGTTTGAACTCACCTGTGGCAAGAAATAGGTGCTGGCAATATAACAATCACACCTGAAGCCAGTTAAACTGGAGAAAAGTTGACTCCACCTTTCTGTTGTGTGTCTGAATGTGCCGCACTAAGCATGGAGAACAGAAAGAAGAGCAGAGAATTGTCTGAGGACTTGAGAAAAAAAAATTGTGGAAAAATATCAACAATCTCAAGGCAACAAGTCCATCTCCAGAGATCTTCATGTTCCTTTGTCCACTGTGTGTAACATAATCAAGAAGTTCACAACACATGGCACTGTAGCTAATCTCCCTGGACATGAACGAAAGAGAAAAATTGATAAAAGACTGCAACAAAGGATAGTCCGAATGGTGGATAAACAGCCCCAATCATCTTCAAAACATATTCAAGCTTTTCAGCAGACTCAGCGTGCAACAGTGTCAGCTTGAACTATCCGTCAACATCTGAACAAAATGAAACGCTATGGCAGGAGAGCCAGAAGGACCCCACTGCTGACATAGAAACATAAAAAAGCCAGACTGGAGTTTGCCAAAATGTACTTGAGGAAGCCAAGATCCTTCTGGGCGAACATCTTGTGGACAGATGAGTCCAAGGTAGAGCTTTTTAGTAAAGCTCATCATTCTACTGTTTACAGAAAACGGAATGTGGCCTACGAAGAAAAGAACACAGTACCTACAGTTAAACATGGTGGAGGTTCTAAGATGTTTTGGGGATGTTTTGCTGCCTCTGGAACTGGATGCCTTGACTGTGTGCAAGGTATCATGAAATCTGAAGACTACCAAAAGATATTGGGGCGCAATTTAAGGCCCAGTGTCAGAAAGCTGGATCTGCGTCAGAGGTCATGGGTGTTCCAGCAGGACAATGACCCCAAACATACCTCTAAAAGTATCCAGAAATGGTTGAAGACAAAGCGCTGGAGAGTTCTGAAGTGGCCAGCAATGAGTCCGGATCTAAATCCGATTGAACACTTATGGAGAGATCTGAAAATTGCTGTTGGGAGAAGGCGCCCTTCAAATCTGAAAGACCTTGAGCAGTTTGCAACAGAAGAGTGGTCGGAAATTCCAGTTGAGAGGTGTAACAAGCTTGTTGACGATTATAGGAAGCGCTTGATTTCAGTTATTTTTCCCAGAAGGCGTGCAACCAAATATTAAGTTGAGGGTGCCAATAATTTTGTCCAGCCCGGTTTTTGAGTTTTGTGTGAAATGATGTCAGATTTTGCTTGTTTTCTCTGTTTTTTTGTGTTGTTCCAATGTACATAAAGGAAATAAACGGGTATACCAAAACATTTGTAATTGCAACAATTTTCTGTGGGAAATGGTGCATTTTCTGGGAAAATTCCAGGGGTGCCGATAATTTCGGCCATGACTGTAAAAGCAACGTGTTCATCATGCTGAAGAAGAGAGTTGACTGATCACTGACTGCCTAGTAGATATAATTTTTATGCTAGCAGCAGAGGACCACAGTAACCTGGTGTTGTTTTACAGCATGTGGTGTGTTTTGCTTCTGAAAAATGACTTACATAAGCAGTAGTTGAGTGCTAGTGCAAAATAACTATTGTGTTTATGACAATAAATGGATGAAAGCAACACAACTCTTTGTTTCATAGTATTTGTGACTGCGTAATCCTGAAACGTTTTATTTCCATTTTGAGGTCATTGAATATAGACAATGTGTTTCTGCACATACTCAATATTTCCAGCATTTGACATTTCTGTTTATCTGAGAGACTATACTGTTTGATGTCCTGCTTAATTTTCTCATCTTATTGTTAGAACATTATTGTTATTATTGTTATTGTTGGTAGAACAAAAATATAATAGTAAACTTGAAATATTGAAACTGCATTTCCATTTCACTGCACACATTTTTATTAGAACCTAACAGGTGAATTACCACCAAAGATTCCTGTATTTTACACTTTCCCTCAAAAATCAATCTTTTTATGAAATACAGTGCTTTAGCAATGGAGCAAACTATGTATTCTGTCCTGTTAAGAATTGCAGTTATTAGGGTTCACCTCTTACTTTTCTAAATGCCTAGCAACTATTTAGTATTAGTATTTAAAGTTTTATTATAATTCTGTCCTTCTCAGGCAAGAGCAGACTATAAGAAATTGTGAAAGCATTTTTGAAAATTTATGAACAATGACTGACATTTTGAGCAAAGATGTGGGAAAATAATCAGAAGTTGGTGTCCATCATCCAATTAGTGTTTGAGAAACTAATTTTTGAGAGGAAATTTGTGTAAGAAGAGGAGACCAGAGACGTAGAAAGGTTTGGGGCAGCCACCCGTTTAATGCGGTTTCCCGGCTGCAAAAGTCTTTGAGGCATTGTTAAACAGTTGTTACACAACAGAGTCCAAAACAGAACTGCCTGCCTAAGCAAAGGCAGTGAGCTTTATAGCACAGAGGGCGGAAATGATGTCGCCCTCTGGGCCGGAACTGGAAGTGACATCATCCTTGGGGCCGGAACCGGAAGTGACCTCATTCTTGGGGCCGGAACCGGAAGTGATGTGTCCTTCCTGGAAATGGCGGCTCCTGGTGGGATTTCCCGGGTAAGACCTGCAGAGAACTCAGAAAGAGCGTCAGTGCACCCCGCCCCCCCCTGGGCAGATGTATAAACAGTATTTCCTAAGCCCTTCAGCTGCTTCCCATGCACACGTGTGTGACAAGACTCCCCCCTCAGCCCAGACCCGCCGGGTCGGGCGACCTGCACCGAGAGGTCGTGGGCCCGGGAGAGGGCATCGGCGTTGGCATGAAGAGACCCCTGTCGATGAACGAGCGTATACTTGTACTGCTGCAGGTCAAGAAACCACCTCGTGACCCGTGGATTCGACTCCCTGTGAAGGGCCATCCACTTCAGAGGTGCATGATCCGTCACCAGAGTGAACACGCGACCCAAGAGGTAGTACCGCAGCTGAGTTACCGCCCATTTGATCGCCAGAGCCTCTTTCTCCACCGCCGCGTACCTGGTCTCCCTGTCCAACAGTTTCCGCTCAGGTACATAACGGGTGTTCAACACCGTCGGCGCTTTGGCTCAACACGGCACCCAAGCCTGTGTCCGGCGTCCGTCTGGAGGATAAAGGAGAGAGAAGTTAGGGGAGATCAAGATAGGTGCTGAAGTCAGAGCCCTTTTAAGTCACTGAATGCAGCCCCGCTTTATCAGACCATACCACCGTATTAGGAGCTCTTTTCTTTGTCAAATCGGTCAAGGGCGCGCTCTCGGAGAAGCGAGGCACAAACCGGCGGTAGTACCCGGCCAAACCGAGAAAGGATTGGACTTGCCGCTTGGTTTTGGACGGGCCAGGCCATTATGGCTTGCAACTTGGAACACTGTGGCCTCACAGTACCCCGCCCACTAGGTAGCCCAAATATTTGGCTTCCTCAATCCAAAGAAACATTTCTTGGGGTTGATTCGAGCCCGCCTCTCCCAGTGTCCGTAATACTGCTGTGACCTGCTGTATGTGTTCCTTCCAGGTGCTGGAATAGATGACACGTCATCCAGATAGGCAGCACAGAGCGAGTTATGGGGCGGAGCACTTTGTCCACCAGACGCTGAAAAGTCGCAGGCCGTGTAACCCGAATGGAAGGACACGATACTGCCAGTGTCCGCTAGGAGTGCTAAGCGGTTTTTCCTTCAGCGGACTCCGTTAAAGGAACCTGCCAGTACCCCTTTGTCATGTCAAGTGTAGTCAAGAATTTGGCTGGTCCCAGTCTCGAGGAGGTCATCCACGCGAGGCATGGGATAAGCATCAATCTGGAAACTTGGTTAAGCCGGCGGAAGTCATTGCAAAACCTCCAACTGCCGTCAGGCTTAGCAATCAAGGCGATGGGACTGGACCAGGGACTACTACTTTCCTCGATTACTCCTAGTGCCAGCATTCGCTTGATTTCCAGTTCCACTTCTACTTTCTTTGCCTCCGGAGTCTGTAGGGTCGCTCACGGACGATCACCCCGGTCAGTCAATATGTCATGCGCAATCAGAGAGGTCCGACCGGGTTTTCACTTACCACCTCTGGGACAGAGCGGATAGCTGCTTGAGCTCTTGTTTCTGCCTGGGGATAGCTGCTCGCCGAAATTAAGGGAACTTACTTCAGCGAAGAGAGCAGGGCTGTCGGAGGAGGGATCGGGATCCCTCTCCTTCCACGGTTTCAGCAGGTTTACATGATATATTCGCTCAGCTGGTGGCGATTGGGCTGTTTCACCAAATAGTCAACCAATCCCTTCCTTTCCTTAATTTCGTAGGGGCCTAGCCAATGGGCGAGCAGTTTAGAGTGAGAAGTTGGTACCAATACCATGGCGATCCCCGGTTGGAACTCCGGAGAGTCGTGCCACGGTCATAAAGGCGGGCCTGTGCTGATTGCCTCCTCTATATGACTTTTAGAATCGGTCTTATTGCATCAAATCTACGCGCAATTGGGCGATATATTCCAAAATATTAGTGGAGGGCTGTGCCTCCCCTTCCCAGCCCTCTTTTAAAATATCCAATAAACCCGGGGTTGTCTTCCGTACAGTAATTCAAATGGAGAGAACCCGTAGAGGCTGAGGAACTTCCGATATGCAAAGAGGACAAGGGGGAGGAGTTGGTCCCAATCCCTCCCATCCTTGCTGACTACCTTACGTAGCATTTGCTTGAGAGTTTGATTAAATCTCTCCACTAGGCCATCGGTTTGAGGATGATACAACGAGGTCTTTAAATGCTTTATTTTCAGTAACTTGGCAGTCTCCTTGAGCGTTTCCGAGGTAAAAGGCGTTCCTTGGTCCGTCAGGACTTCTCTAGGAATGCCTACTCGCGAAAAGACTCCTACTAGTTCCGTGCAATATTTTTGTGGTAGCGGCGCAACGGGCGGCTTCAGGGAATCGGGTAGCATAATCCACGAGGGCGAGTATATATTTATATCCTCGGGCTGAGGGTTCTAGGGTCCTACTATGTCAACCCCAATCCTATAAAAGGGAGCGTCAATAAGGGGAAGGGGAACCAGAGGAGCACGGTCCCTCCTAGGAATTTGCCGCAGTTGACATTCCGGACAGGAAACGCAAAAGCGGCGAACCTCCTCATTAATCCCCGGCCAGAAAAAACGGAGCTTAATTCGCTCTAATGTTTTATCGGGCGAGATGGCCTCAAGAAGGTGGGAGTGTGCTAACTTCGCAAACCTGCCGCCGGTAGGTCAGCGGGATTAGCAACAACTTCGGACCTTCCCCTCATGTTCAGCGACCCGATACAACAAATCATTATCAATGACAAAGTGAGGTCCCTGTGGCATGGGCAAATCGTCGTTGGCGTTAGCGAGAACCACTGCATTCTTTATGTGTTTCAGAGAGTCGTCATTCCACTGTTCTCTCTTGAAAGAAGCGGTGTTGCTCTAAACTGAAAGTGCAACTCAGAGAGAGGGTCCGGTCTGACCTCAAGGGGCGGAGATTCCTCCCTCGCTGCCGGGGCGCTAGTGGATGGCGTAGTAGCCCGCGACGGTCCGGGAGTGTCTTCGTCACTCTCTTGGCCTACCGCCCCACTCCCTGTCGGCTGATTACGGTGTGGAAGCAACTTGAGATGAATCGTTGTCATCTATACGAGGCCATAAGTTTTTCGGGAATGCTTTCTAAACTACGCCGTTACTATCAGACCAGTCTCGCCCGAGGATTACGGAAGCGGAGGATCGGATGCACCGCCACGGTAAGCTGTCGAAGGGTTCCTCCGAGACATACGTAACACGAGGCGGTATTGTATGTGCGGATATCTCCGTGTATACATTTTAGACTGGTCTTCTTTTTAATCCACTGTTGCGGTAGAATAAAGCGGCGAGCAACGACAGACCGTTACTGCGGAATCGAACAGCGCTGTTATTTTATGACCATTAATAAGAAGCTCCCCGTATGTTTATCCGCCAGGGATTGCTAAGGGCACACAAACAACCCGCCATTGTCCCCTACGGTCCGCCTTGTTCCCGACAGGTCGCAAGCCAGGCGGCCCGGCGACTTGGAACAGGCTCTGGATTGCGTGGAAGGGACTGCTTTAGTAGGACATAGCTCCCGGGTAGTCCACAGAGCGGCTGTTCTGCCTTCCCAGGTTTCACAGCCGGCTTCTGGGTTTGCAAGGTTTGTAGCAGCTCGTCCATAGAATGGAATTAAGCCCCAGGCGGCTGGGCAAAATCCTGGGGTAGCTTTTAGCAGCAAAAACAGGCCACTTGCTGCACTATCTGTAGGGGTCAACTCGAATGGCGTAGCCACTCACCCACCTGTTGCCAGAGAGCCATAGCCTGCTCTGACAGCCCTTTGTTTGGGTTAAACTCCCAGTTTATTATTTCCTTCACCTGCCAGCCTGGGGACAACCCATCGTTAACAGGGACCTTGGTCCCGATGGGCAGCTCGGCTTTCCTGCCAAGGAGAGCATACTGAGCCACTCGAGTGTGTTCCCCAGAAGCCAGCCCACGCCTGTGGGTCCCCTCTACCTTCTCCACGAGATGGGTGGTCAACCCCGGGTTATGCTCATGGAGAGAGCCTGCACCGCGTCCTTCCTGACCCTCCGCGCACTCCCTGCCCTGAAACTTCGGCCCCGGTACTCACCCACCTGGTTCCATGAAAGTTCGTGTCCCGGGTTCATCGGGGACACCATCCTGCCGACTACGCCACTGTAAGAAGAGGAGACCAGAGACGTAGAAAGGTTTGGGGCAGCCACCCGTTTAATGCGGTTTCCCGGCTGCAAAAGTCTTTGAGGCATTGTTAAACAGTTGTTACACAACAGAGTCCAAAACAGAACTGCCTGCCTAAGCAAAGGCAGTGAGCTTTATAGCACAGAGGGCGGAAATGATGTCGTCCTCTGGGCGGAACTGGAAGTGACATCATCCTTGGGGCGGAACCGGAAGTGACCTCATTCTTGGGGCCGGAACCGGAAGTGATGTGTCCTTCCTGGAAATGGCGGCTCCTGGGGGGATTTTCCGGGGAAGACCCGCAGAGAACTCAGAAAGGCGTCAGTGCACCCCGCCCCTGGGCAGATGTATAAACAGTATTTTCTAAGCCCTTCAGCTGCTTCCCATGCACACGTGTGTGACATTTGATAATCATGGAGTCAACTAATTAGCATTTTCATTAAATGTAGCACTGTTTATTGAGACAATTCATAATTCAAAAATGTTATGTAAAGAAAGAGTGGCTAGGAGTCAGTACACTAAGTTAGGGACTATAAGATTTTCTTGCCAATATGTACATTGTTTTTTTAAGTTTTTTGTCTATTAAATGGTAAAAAGTCAGGAAATGGATGAATTCTGCATTGACCATATTGAATTATATGCACAACCCCAGGTAATTAAAATTGCTATTTGTTGCATGTTTTATAATAATACAATACATAGAGTAGGCCTTGGAAAATAGATGTATTGTATATTACCAAGCATTTTATTATTTGTCTACTCAGTTTTCCATATTATTCTGAAAAGTGCAGTTTTATGTACAAAAAGACTTAAATGACCAAAAAATAAACAAACTTAAATAATTACAAGCAGAATAAATGAGAATTAGTTTGCAAAAGAATTAGGTTGTCCCTTAGCTTGCTGTGCTTAAAAGATTGGAATCACATTATAAACATTAATGAAACTCTCCCTAGTGGGCTTAAATATAATGGAAGGTAAACAGGGCATTTGCGTTGTGGATTGCAGATTAAAATGTAGTTACAAAACAGAAAAAATAAGAAGAAAGCAAAAGAAAAGACTGAAAAATAGCAGAAGAAACTTTCCTTTGTAGTAAATTCATTCCCAGTCACAATGTCTGTCTCATCTCAGGAACATTTTTAATTTACTGTAGTAGATTTTGAGTGATTCCTAATGAAATGATCATGTTTATAAGGAGGTTTCCTTCAGATAAATTGATATTATAATGCAATTATGAGGGAGGTACTTGATATTCTTTTCATTAACAATTGGGCAGGCCAAGCATATTTTTTCAGAGTCGTATGTAACATTCAAAGATGGATCAATACCATTGACCTTGCATTTCAAATCAGACTCCAGTGATACCTTGCTAGTGGAGATTTCTTTCAAATCATACTGTACTATACAATTGCTTTATCAACTGAGTGAAGTTTCTTAGGTAAGTCCTTTGTAAAAGATAATGAACTACTAATTATAAATACATTACTCTATTCAAATATATAGGATTGTCTTCACAGAATGTTTTTGAAATAGTGCAGAAATGACAATAATAATACATATCTTTAAAGTAGCACGATGTAAGTCAGTTTTATTTTTCATATACTCAGTTATTAAGTTATTATTATTTACACCCTATACCTTAATTAGTAATAAACGGTAATGTTTATGAGACAAAAGCAGACTGCTGATTCAAAATAAAATGGGAAGTCAAGCCTGTGCATATTGTTTCTGGGTAAGCTGAAAAAAAAGCGTGGGAGGCTGTGCACAAAAAGAACAGGAAGTTTGGTGGTTTGGAGAGGGGTCTTGTTTGACGACTGCATTATGTACCTGTGGGACTGTATTGTCTGAAAACCATGTTGACAACTTTCATTTTTAAGATGACATACAGGGCTTCATTTTTATTTTTTTGCAGAGTGTTTACTAGGCCATCAGATCTGTTCTTTAGAATATTGTGAACTAAACTGATCATCTGTATGTATAGAAAGAATAAGAGAGAGTTAGGCTCTGTCATTAGTGACTTTTCAGTTTGAAAAGTGAGAGCACTAGACTAATAATGTTGTTGAGCCAGGAGGGTGGCCTTAATGCAGTGAGTCAGTCTTCAGTAAGTAAGGGTGATAAAATAAAACATGTGATGAGAGGCCTAGTGAACACAGGGAGATTGCAGGCAGAATAGGAGGAGCATAGGGTAATGGCAGAGGCAGGGACCATTAAAACTTTGGGACAGATAGTAAAGCAGATGTTGGCAGTAGTAGTATATGCTGTTTTGCCAGTGCAGAAGGACCAGGCATTGTCAGGAGGTAGCACACCCTGTACAGCATATGGACTGAATGCTCCATAAATGCTAGGGTCAAAAAGGTTACCTGGAAAAAATTTGCATCCACGGGCTAGATGACAGGCAGTCTAGTAGGTGCCAAATGTACCTGACACTGCTCCTTATGGTTAGAAAAAAGCCATGGTGGGCTAGTAACAGGTAAAAGGATTTTCAGACAAAGTGAAAAAGTGACCAGGTTGCCCTTTTAAGTATTTGATTGTTGTAAAGGCTGCCCTGGAGATGTTGCCTGTTTAAGAAAAGTGAGGGCTTGGGTGTGTAGAGAAGCTGGGCAGCTAGAGAAAGTTCTGTTCTTGAGTCTCTGTTTTATAAGCAATAAACATCAGGACAGAGTTTAAAACCTCCTTAAGCCCACAGGCTCATTTTGTTTAGTGTTTGGAGGTGGGTTCAACTGTCAGGGGTAAGAAGGAGGCCAGCTTATTAAAACAGAAGCAGAACGAGAGACAGAGAGATGACAGGTGAGATTTGGGGCCTCCATATACTACATTGATGGGCAAGTGAATGGCCACCAACATAGACTAGGGCCAAGAACATGCCAAGTCAGGCCAAAAGATGCTGGAGGGGTGTTTTCTATATATTTGAAAATAATTTTCTCTTTGTTCATCCTTAGCCTGATTTAGTTTTTTATTAAATCATCTATTTTTGTATATTTTGACCTCATTTGGTTAATACAGTAGCTTGTGTTTTTTTGGCATATTATATGTATAGCTGCTAAATGTAGTCTTTGATGCAGAGAAAGGAGAACAGAAATGACATGCATTTTGTGTGTTTTCCTTTCATAGATTATCTATGCATATTTTCTCCAAACATTCTTATTATAAGGTATTGTTAATTTTATTTGTGAATGTATTTTAAGCACTTTTTCAGAAGGAAGTTATTATAATATGGCAGAGTTATGGTCTCTCTATTTGCTCCCTTTGCCTTCATTGATTGTGCTCGTGTGGTTATCTGTGCTTGAGCCTCTTCTGCTTTATCTGTACGATTAGCACAAGTGTCGACACTGCATTAATGAAAAATACATATAAGTAGAAAATGCAGAGACAGACGCACTGTTCATCATCAAACATTTTCCAGTAGATGGTAGTATCCCTTATTTTCCTCAAATCTGTTTTTGAAAATAACCAGCCTACCTCATCAACTTGGTTGTCATTATCTCACAGAAAACAAAATGTGTGGAGCTATTTATAAAATAAACCAGGGTGTACTGGTCCCGAATTTACTGGAAATATCTTTTTTTATAGAACTTCAGCTTGCCACTGCTACACTGGAGCTGTAGTTGTTCATGCAGCATTAATTAGCATTTCTTAACCCAAACCAATGTATTGTCCGAATTAGTCTACTCTTTTGAAAGGCCAGATCTGTCAGCAGCTTATTTGAACCTACAGAAACTTGAGCCACTTTAAGAAATTCTTGTTTATGTCGTGTTTATTTTGAGTAACACTTTCATTTAAAAAAAATCAAAGTAGGATGTCTTTATGTTTACTTGTGTAAAAAACAGCTGAACAACAGCTACCTCATTAGAGATTACATTTTACTTTTCCAGTAAAGTAGTAGTATTTTATGTAAAGCATCTCATTATCTGTGGACTTCTTTAAATTAAAATGCATTTAATCTGCCTTGAAACCTGGGCTAAGTAAGGGTGCCTTTGTCAGAATATTGTTTCATTTAATTATATTGTAGAGAATGGTGAAGCCTTTATCTTTATTTGCAGTGTTTATAATTTTGGAGGCCATGGTCAGGCTAACATGAGACCTGCCTTTTCTCAAAACCAGGTAGAATTATATTTCTGACTTGCATTCATTCTCCATAAGGGTCTAAGCTTTAAAGGTAATGGGGCATTCTTTTGACAGATCATATTAAGAGAAATGTGTTTTGGGTATCCTCTGTCATCTATTCTAGTAGTATTGCCAATACTGTTGTTGGAGGGACTCTTAACTGGCTTATATGTAATATTTAAAAAGATGTTTTTGTAAACCACAACTATCTGACAAATACAGTATATCAATCTGTGAGAATTGCAGTTACTCCAAATCTTCAAAGAGTATTATTTGGAGTAACACTAGATAGAATAACACTCTGTTAAGACAAATCAGTAGTTACATTTTATGCTACACTGCTTGCTTCTCATCTTATCCTAAGAGGAAGAACCCTATATTTAGTATAAGTAAGTAAGAAAATGATGCCTTATTTTACTTAAAATTAGATAAGATCACATATCATTTTGAGGAGAAAGCTTATTTAGAAAGCTTTTTTGGAATCTGCCATGAATTTGTCAGTGTTGCAATAAAGTAAAAAAACACGCCAAGTTTTTTTGATGTCTCAACATTAATTGGTTTTTGCTCACATAGCTCTCAGGATTATGCAGGGGTTGGAGGCTGATATTAATTTGATTTATTTTGAAATGAACATAAATGTGTGTAAGTAGTAATTATTGAATTCTTGTATGTTCTGTGTGTGATTCATTCTACTACTTATATTTACAGAATGAATACAATTTGTTAAACTCTCTCTTTTTGTTGGGAATGATGACCACATTCTTTAAAGAGTCAGGTTTTCTAGGTTGCAGGTATTGATGGGTTTTGCAGTTCTGGGTGGTTGCACCTAACAGTGCTTAAGAAATTTGACTTTAGCTCTTTCTCACAGCTTTTTGTGTTTGCTGGCTTGAAATCTCAGACACAATCTATTTATTGTGTATGTTTTCAAATCAATGCTGATATTATCTGAATCAAATGAATCATCAGTTTAAGTTCTACAAAGAGGCTGCCACAAATTGTCTGAACAATTTCAAAAGAGAATTAGAAAATGGAGCAATTCTGGCTCACGTCCACCGTCATGCCCATTACTTCCTTCTGTGTGTTTAATGAAGATTAGTCATTTTTAAAACATGTTGGCTATGACACAGTGCATTTTCTTTGATGTCCATTAGCACTTGATAGCTTGGCAGATGTGCAAAAAGAGAAAAGAAGTATTTGGCAGTAATTCTGCTTTTCAAACTCAACCGTCAGTTTTGGGAAAAAAAAGACCTTTACCCGGATGTTCTTTTTCCTTACAAACACAAGAGCTGAGAAACCAAAGGGAGACAATTCAGTCCATAGCTAATAACTGAGTTGTCCTAAAATTTAACCCAGGTACTTAAAAACATCACCTACGTAACTTACTAGCTTGTTTAAGATTTCATACTCTTTTGTGTGAAGAAGTGCCTCTTGGTTTCAGTCTTAAGTGTACTTCTCCATAATTTTTACCATCATCTTCAACCAGTATTACATTTACAATTTAACTTTAATCTGGTAAATCGATTTAATTATGCTTTCTTTGCTTAGGCCTGTCAGAGGCTTTTTTCTGTTTTATATGCCATGGTGGTGGGCAATTACATACCTAACCTGGCATGGAAGGAAATGCTGAATTAGCCTTTGGATTTTTGCATATTTTAATGTGTCGAGTGTTATTTTTAAGGGTAATTCTGCTACAGATGCAGCTAAGCAATGTGTGAGGTTCTTGTCAAAAACTGCCCTGCAACATTACATTTAGTTTGAGTGTATTTATTTGGAATTGGTTGTGCAAGTTTATATGTATTTCAGTTTAAAAAGTGAATATCATAGCTGACAATGAGAAATAAACTTTTTATATAAATACAGTATGTACTGCATTAAATATACAGTATATGTTATTTTCATTCTTTTTTATGTCAATTGACTGTGATTTTGTGCTGATTTTGGTATTTTTTAAAGCAGTTTTCATTGTTTATTTTTGACACAATTGATATTTTGGCACTTATATGTTGTGGTATATCAATGATGTCATTGAGAAATGCATGTTATTCCATGTGCATTGTAAAAGCATTTATGGACAGATAGTGCATTACAAACATTACCTATGATTCAGAGTTTCCTATTTCAAATGTTCTATTCCTATTTTGTGTAAGTTTTTGGAATCATTTTGGCTAAATTATTTTCTATACTCTAACATTGTAGTGTTAACTTATACAAACAACTTAATAATGTAAATGAACTAGGGGGCGAAGCCCCCTGCTCGCTTCGCTCGCCAACCCACGTGTTTGGTTTTCCAGATGCACACTTTTAAGATTTTTTTTCCTTTGAATTGTTGCTATTTCATTAGTTTCACTTTTATTTCAGAACTTCTGTAAAAACAATATTTGGAATCTTTCTAGTCCCAATATGCCGAATCTTTTAAATAAGGTCGGTGAGACATGTGTTTAATGACTTTGTACCATAATTCAGGATAGGTTTCTCTGTTTGGAATTTCAGCACAGACAAAACGATCAACATCATCAGCAGTTAATAATTTTTTTTCAAAGTAATGAATAAATACATGTGAGGTAAACCACGTTTTTGAAATTCTCTGACTTAAACTTCAAAGCCTTACAATATTTACATACTTCTGACATATCACCTTTGTCCATATATTCGATCTCTATTCACCTTTTCTTATTTCTCCGAGTAATAATTTCTCTTTTTTTGTGCTAATGCGATGTTTGCTTTCTTTGTTTTGACAGTGTCGTTTTTTTCTGTTTTCATATTCTGTACCTTACTCAGCATGTCTTTCGCGCCTACTTTTTTTTTGAGTCTTTTGAATTCCAGTTTTAATTATCTCTTACCCACTCTGCATGTGTTTGGCCCCCTTGTTTTTTAACCTCTTTATGACGTTTAAGTAAGTTTTCAACTCTGTCTTTTATTTCTGACCTCGCTTTGTCCTGCTTTTTTTCAATGACACCTGGTCCATGGTGATTATTTTCCCTTTTTCGAGTAATAATTTCCGTTTGTTTGCGATACTGCAAACTTTACTTTCTTTTTTTTATACTTTCTAATTTTCCTAGTTTCATATTCTATAACTTTCTCCACATGTGTATCACGCCAACGTTTTGTTTTTTGAGCCTTTCGAATTCCACAGCTTTCATAATCTCTAACCTGCTCTGCATGTGTATAGCGCCAACGTTTGTGAACGTCTTTATGAAGTTCTACTTTGTCTTTTACTCTCTCTTTTAATTCTGAGCCCGATTGGACATGCTTTTTTTCAATTCCACTTTTTCCGGGGTGATAATTACTTTCCTTATTTTCTGAATTTGCACCTAGATTATTCTTTTTCTTTTTTTCACTTTTTTCTCTCCAATGCTTTTGAGTCTCTTTTCTCCACGCTACTTTCTTCTCCACTTAGTCGTCGACGTTTCATTTATAATGTATTGTCCTTATACGCTTTATATGCGCTGATCTGTGTGTGCTCAAAGCATTTACACGACTGAGTGTTTTGCTGCATTGTCAATAAAAAATCAAGTGCTCCAGCATACTACAAAGTAGGACTGGATTTGACTCTAACTCACAGGAGTACATGAAGACTATACTGAATCTCGGAATCACAATCAAATCAAATAAAAAATAGAGAACCAAAAATTCAATTTATTCGTGTTATCTGTTTTAGTCTGACTTTATAGTTGACTTTCTCTTTTACAATTTAAATTTCTTCTGTTATCAACTGGCCACAGCTCATCAGTTAATTAATGTTGGTTTCTATTTAATCAGTTTGCACCTTGTTTTCCATGGGTTTTAACAATTATGTATTTTTTTATGTGTACTAATTTTATATTTAGTAATGAGTATAATCCGTATTTGTATTTTAACAGAGAATTGTTCACAGAGCTTTGCTCCTGCACTTAGTGAAGAGCGCTATGCAAAAATAAGTTGTATTGTGTTGCATTGTTATATTTAGCTATAGCATTTGTAAGGTCCTCTGTATGCTTTTTGCTTCCATCATGACTGGTCAGAGTTCATTCTCTGGGCGAGCTTTAATGAAGCTCTGCCAACAAAAAAACACAAGACTAATTTCCTTATAATCAAAAAGTAAGTGGATGCTAGGTATTATGGATTTTCCATTCCACAAACCTTTTGTCAGAATTTGAAAACTAAATATTGCACAACATGTTCATCTTGTATGAAAGTTTAATAATTTACAGAACAATTACCCAGTTCATTGTCTACATTTCCCTCATGTACATTTATGTAGTCCAAGAATTTGAATTGGCCATTTGTATATATTCAAACCTATGCTTTGAGTATGAAATATTATGGTTGACACTACAGACTTAAAGGCTCCTTTAAACACTACGTGCCCAGAGATTAATTTAGACAGTGTACTGATGTGTGTTTATGTACTATAACTGAGTGTTCCCAGTCTTTCTATGGAAGTTTGTGAGATTAAAAATGGTTTAAGTAGGATGAACTGAGTGAAAGGATTTACTTATTGAATGAAATAAACTGATACATTTTTGCCTATCAGGATACATTTTCAATTTTAACTTCAGTAAACAACATTGAAATAAAAAATACAGTATTGTTGTAGCATTGTATGAAACCTAGGATTGCCCACACTAAAAAGCAATGATTCAGTATTCAGTCTTTTCCATTAATTGTAATTCCATTTTAAAACAGTGTTAATATATTAGTGTGAACACAACTCTAATTTTCATCATCTTCAGCAACATATACTGTATAACAATAAATTTGATGTGCACATTCCTACATCTCTGGGTACAACATTTTTCTTTGCACTATTCAAAGATGTGTCTGTCAATTAATGGTGTTTAAACTGTCCCAATGTAAACTAATGTGAATGTATGTGTTAGTGTGCCCTGATGTGGACCAGCATTTCATTTAAATTTTGCACGCTAAGATTTGGGGTGGACTCTGGCTCTTTGTGGTTCTAAAATAGGACTAAGAGATTAGATTTAATTAGATAAGCATTATTAGTCCCGTGGGGAAATTTAAATGTATACAGCAGCAGAAACATAAAAAACAAGATTACAGACTCACAGGTCAGGTAATGCATCCAATCAATCAATCAATTAATAAATAAATCAATAAATAAATAAACTTAATGAGTACATTGAGTGGCAGCCTTGAATTGGCAGATAGCAGTGGGCAGAAAAGACCCCCAGAGGTGCTTCTTAGCACATACTGGTGGAATAAGCCTGTGGCTAAAAGTGCTTAAAGGGAGTGCCAGCTAGAAGGGATGGAGGCGATTTTTCATGATGGGATCCAATTTTGCCATCATTCTCTTTTCCACCCAGCTTCCAGTGTGTCCAGGGTTTGCCCTGTGATGGAGCAGGCATTGTACTTCTGTTTTTCTTCATTGCTGTAAAAGGATGAATGGAATGAACTGAAAATCATATTTCTTGGTGTAAATATGCCCTGAAAAGTAATCACTTTTTACACCTTCAGTTATTTTGAAATATCATTACTATTTCCATGTTTGACATTCTGCATAATTTCAGAGAAAAGAAGTTTAAATTAAGAGAGAAATCAAGGGGTTCAACTAAGTATCATTCGAAAATATTGTTCAGGGTTCAGCTTTATCTGTAAACCTTTGACCTTTACTCACAAATCACTATTTATGCTATTTTAGGTATTTTATCTATACTAATAAAATGCAAAGCCCTCATTGACTCACTCACTGACTCACTCACTCATCACTAATTCTGCAACTTCCCGTGTAGGTAGAAGGCTGAAATTTGGCAGGCTCATTCCTTACAGCTTACTTACAAAAGTTGGGCAGGTTTCATTTCGAAATTCTACACGTAATGGTCATAACTGGAACCTATTTTTCTCTATATACTGTAATGGACGTTAGCCCGATGGCCGTGGGGGGCGGAGCTGCGTGTGACATCATCACGCCTCCCATGTAATCACGTGAACTGACTGTTACCGCAGTACGTAGAAAAGAAGGAAGAGCCCCAAAAGAGCGCTAAAGAAAAACGCTGAATACTTTACTTGTGAGATACAAGTTTAATGAGAAGACACGAGGTATAAACGAGACTTTGGATCACTTTGTAAAGGAGTTAAAATTGCTGTAGCAAGAAACTTATAAGTCACGGGTCTTAGCTAACATTAAATAACGCCGTTTACATCACGAGATCGCGCGAGATAACACAGGCACAGCTCAGAAGCTTCGATGCATGTACTCCGAGCGGCTCACGTGAACTGACTATGAACGCAGTACACAGAAAAAGCAAGACCTCTAAAGAGCACGGAGAGTTTTGCTCACCTGAACGTGTCTGCAAAAAATGACGTTTCCTGCACTGCAAAAATACTACAAAAGTCTGGCAGCCAGCGCGCGCGTGTGTAGCTGTGCTGGCCTTTGAGATGCTGACTGCGCTTCTGCCTTAAGTGAAAGTAAACACTTTTAATTTTTTTCCCCCTTCCCAGGAGCTATAGCCCAGACAACTGTAAACACGGGATCCCATTTCTAGACCACGGCAAACTAATATTAAGGCACTTAGCACTTTCTTTTACACGTATACGATTATGAGGTCGTCAGGTCGGATTATGAAGACACGCACAGGAGTGGAGGACCAACAGTGCCATCCCGGACAGTTAATGGCAGCGCCGTCTCTCCAGTCTACACGAGACCGACCCACCGAGACACTGATATCATCAGCAAAGACCTCTCTCTACACTATATTAAAGAAAAAGGCAAGTTTCCTTTCTTTACACCTTTTTTCCTTTTATCCCAAACCAAAGCCTTTCTCTCTTAACACTGCAGAGGACACAAAACTAATTTTCTTTAATTGCTGGTAATGCCGGTAAGGCACATAACCAGAGGCAGAAATTTGGACGTTCACATAGAAAATGTAATTTCTATACCACAGCCGTCGTGTAGCGCCTTTCAAAAGGGATCAACTACCCAGAGATGATCCATATACATTTTACCTGCTGTTAGTACTACTTACCTGTTATATTACACCGTCTTTAAAATTTAGTTTACCCGAAACCACTCCAGTAATGCTCAATGTAGCTTTACTTCTTAAAACGTTAATGTTTTACTGTTTAATAACTTATAGGCCAATTGAAGCTTTATGAATAATCGATTCGCTATCAATAATTGTTTTGGTAAAGCCATACTCAGTGTAATCCTATCCACAAGTTAATACACACGCTGTCTCTACAGTTTCTCCACACTGAATCCTCCAAGCACTGCTTACAAAAGGTTACATTGACAATCGTGTTACGTTATTTTTAAAATGTTTCCTTTTCTTAGCACAAGCACAGCTGAGAAGCTTCGATGCATGTGCTCCATAACGCATTAAAAAATCATGCATTTAATCACACTTTGCAATACAAGCAAAGGGGAACTTCTGTCAATGCATGATTTCCTGGTACACCGATTACATTGATCAGCATTTCCCGATTCATTTTACCCTCGCACCCCCTTGGTTTGAGAAGAAGTATGAAAAAATATGAGGTTAACACAGAAAAACAGATCACCAATTGAAGCTTTATGAATAATCGATTCACCATCAATAATTGGTTTGGTAAAGCCATACTCAGTGTAATCCTCCTTCCATTTTATAATTTTTCCGCCACTAGCCATGATTAAATGAACGGTAAAAAAGTAAGAGCGAAGCGAGGGTGACTTATTCAGGCAGGCAGGCGATGGCTCAATAGCTCGAATTTGGATATAAGTAGGTTCTATTTAGTCGCCAGAAATATCTTTGTTAGGAATGGAAGTTGAATTTAGTCTTTAAATTTCTATGGTAAAGAAAAAGTTATGCAATGATGACTAAATTTAACTATATAAAGTCAAAAGTTTAATATATAAAGTCATTCCCGAATATATAAAGTCAAATCGTGATTATATAAAGTCAGCGCTGGAATATATAAAGTCAAAACTTGAATATATAAAGTCAGCGTCGAAATATATAAAGTCAGCGCTTTATATATTCTGATGCTGACTTTATACATTCAAGTTTTGACTTTATATATTCCAGCACTGACTTTATATACTCAGAAAAAAGTTTTGACTTTATGTATACCAACGCTGACTTTATATATTAAAGTTTTGACTTTATATATTCCGACAGTGACTTTATATATTCAAGTTTTGACTTTATATATTCGGGAATGACTTTATATATTCAAGTTTTAACTTTATATATTCTGACGTCGACTTTGATTCAATGATCAATGTATTTGCCTGTTTGGCACCCCATAGCATATGTGTGTGTGTATATATGTATATATATGCCAGCAACACTCATGACAATGACAAAACAATTACATTGTCAATCATGTTACGTTATTATTAAAATGTTTCCTTTTCTTTTTACTTCTCCGCTGCCAAGCGCGGGTATTTTGATATATATCTATACTAATAAAAGGCAAAGCCCTCACTCACTCACTCACTCACTCACTCACTCACTCACTCACTCACTGACTCATCACTCATTCTCCAACTTCCCGTGTGGGTGGAAGGCTGAAATTTGGCAGGTTCATTCCTTACAGCTTCCTTACAAAAGTTGGGCAGGTTTTATATCGAAATTCTACGCATAATGGTCATAACTGGAAGATGTTTTTCTCCATTTACTGTAATGGAGATGAGCTTGAACGCCGTGGGGGCGGAGTTTCGTGTGACATCATCACGCCTCCCACGTAATCACGCAGTACATAGAAAACCAGGAAGACCTCCAAAAAGCGCTGAAGAAAACATGCATTATATAATTGAGAAGGCAGCGAAACAATAAGAAGCGAGCGAGTGACATATACAACCATATTTATGAGTTCTGCTACTGAAACAAAGCACGATGTAAACCTACACTTTAAATTAAGTTCATAGACAGGCTGCCGCTGGCGTTTGTAATTTAGTGCCTGCCCATATAAGGCCGTCCGTCAGCGGCAATCCAATAGCAAACTCCCACTAAATATTCACGGGTTAAGGACTGTGCTTATGCAGAGGAAGATGAGATGGTCAGGGTGGTGTTTGACACAAACTCAGCGAAACTGCGAGAGAAAGTTTTAAGTGCCAGGACTAAGGTAACATTAAATACAGCCATGGACATAGCACGAGATGGCACCAGCACAGCTGGGAACCTTCGATGCATGTACACCGAGCGGCTCATGTGAACTGACGCAGTGCACAGATAAAAAGCAACAGTTCCAAAGAGGGCTGAACAAAACCAATTACACAATTGAAAAGGCAGCAAAAACATGAAGCGCCTGATACATACAAGCATATTCATAAATCCAGCTACTGCGGAAACAAAGCACACGTTGGAAAAGTCAATGTCCCGCTAAAGGAAGACAGTGTAAAAAACCCGTGCATGCAGTGTGTCAGGTCTCAGATAAAGAAGAAGACGAGCTGTTTATTGATGCAGTAAGAAACGAATCAATGAATGAAACCTGTCATCTTTACAACGATTGACAAACACGGAATGTAACTTGAACACAACACATCCTACAAATACTAACCTGATTGAAAGAAATAATGATAATCAAATCCTTGATGACAGCAATACTCAGTAACACTCACAAAACAAATACTGTATATTGACAGTCATGTTACGTTATTTTTAAAATGTTCCCTTTTCTTTTCTAGCTTTTTAACACACTACTTCTCTGCTGATACGCTGGTATATATATATGTATATATATATCCCGATCTACATACTCGAATAATGGATACTTTATTCGCCATCAATGATTGTTTTGGTAAAGCCATACTCAGTGTATTCATTAGATGAACGGTAAAAAAGTAAGAGCGAGGGGAGGATGACTTATTGAGGCATGCAGGCTGTAGTGCGTCAACTCTATCTGAATTGCGCGATCACATTTGAAAAATATATCTTTTCAAGTTCTATTTAGTCCATATGTGTCAAACTCAAGGGCGCGGGCCACATCCGCCCGCGTAATTATATCATTTTATATACTGTATTATTGTTATTAATGGCCGGGTATATGAAGCGCTGGTAACACAATAAACTACAGATCCCATAATGCAGCGCTTCAGCTGCCTTGCCAACACTTACGCGTTAATCAAGTCTAGCTTATGATGCTGCAAGTTATTGCGAAGCTAGCTCACACGATGCTGAAGAGAAAAGTTGATTCTGAAAATAGAGCCTTTAAAACCGATGGGAGGCTGAGTATATGTTTACTGAACCCGTGTGTCTCATTTGTGGAGCTAATGTGGCTGTAATTACAGAATTTAATCTAAGACGGCACTATGAGACAAAACATCAGGGTAACCTGAATGCAATGCAGAAAATACAGAAAGCAGAAGAATTAAATAAGAATCTGACACTTCAGCGGACGTTTTTACCCGTGCACAATCACAAAGTGATTTCAAGTGAAGCTGCTTTTATGGGAGACACAAATGCACCAGTACAACTTGCCCCACTTTCCCTGTTGCCAAGTAATGTTGAACCAAGTCGTCACTACGGTGTTCCCAAATACGCACTTTGCTGATAAACTGAGCGCACTGAGTTTGCACGGCGCTTTGGTGACTTTGAAGAACAAAAAAAGTCCGTCTACATGCGGCTCGAACCTTGTGCATGTTTGGTAGCACATATCTGTGTGAGAAGCTCTTCTCAGTGATAAAGACTAACAAAACAGCACACAGGTGTCGCCTCACTGATGAGCACCTGCAATCCATCCTGAGAATCTCCACAACACAGAACCTCACACCAAACATAAACGAACCTGTTGCCAAAAAAAGATGCCAGGCGTCCAGCTCTAAAATGACATATGAGCAAAGACAACTGAATGATTTGATTTGTTATTGCTGAAAGGAACACATTTTATTTATATTTCCAGGTTTTGTTATGCAGCATGTTCATATTTGAATTTGTATAATTTTGACAGGATATATTTTTATGGAGAGCAAAATCTTTTGGGATATTTAAAATCTAAGTTTATTTTTATATAAAATTACATAAGAGTAAAGAAATTTGAATGTTTGTTCTTTTAACGTTTACTTTATTTCTAACTTGTATAATTTAGACAGGATATATTTTTATAGAGAGCAAAATATTATAAGTTGTTTAAGGTTTGAGTTGATTTATTCACGAATAATATTCCTGTCTGTTTTTACCATTCCTACCAAAGATATTTCTGTCGACTAAATAAAAATTCCTTCTATTTAAAATTTAAATAGAACTTGAACAAATCGATAGTTCATAATATCCACGCAGACTTGCACATAAGAGCGGAGTTATCCGTTTTAACAAGCAGCGTATTGCACTGATCTGAAATAGCTGTGTGTGTATATATGTAGATATGTATGTATATGTATATATATGTTTATATATGTGTGTGTGTATGTATATATATATATGTATTTGTGTGTATATATGTGTGTGTATGTATATGTATGTGTATATATGTAGATATATATATGTGTTGGTGTATATATATGTGTATATGTATAGATATGTATATATATATGTTTATGTGTGTGTGTGTAAATATATATATATATATATATATATATATATATATATATATATATATATATATATGACAGCAACACTCATCACTCACAATAGTGACAAAACAATTACATTGACAATCATGTTACGTTATTTTCAAAATGTTTCCTTTTCTTTTCATTGCTTCTTTAACACACTACTTCTCCGCTGCTGGTATTTTGCTAGTGTATATATATATATATATATATATATATATATATATATATACATATATATAGATATATATATACATATATATAGATATATATATATATAGATATGAGAACAACACTCATATCAATGACAAAACAATTACATTAACAATCATGTTACATTATTTTTAAAATTTTTCCTTTTCTTTTTCATACCTTCTTTAACACACTACTTCTCCTCTGCGAAGCGCGGGTATTCTGCTAGTATATATATATGTAGACTCAAACCGATTATAACAGCAGCACTCCAAGCTGTGAGAAAACACTAAAAAGGAGGCGTGTCAGACGTTGTGGTAAATTTCTGATGCAGCTACACGAAAACAACTTTGTGATGCTGCAGGCCAAATACACAAAACAATTACTTTGACAATCATGTTACGTTATTTTTAAAATGTTTCCTTTTTTTTCATAACTTCTTTAACACACGACTTTGCTGCGAAGCGCGGGTATTTTGCTATATATATATATATATATATGACAGCAACACTCATAACAGTGACAAAACAATTACATTGACAATCATGTTACGTTATTTTCAAAATGTTTCCTTTTCTTTTTCTTTACTTCTTTAACACACTACTTCTCCGCTGCGAAGCACGGGTGTTTTGCTAGTCGTCCAAATAAATAGCTTATTTTTAGAAAATGCTATTGGATCTGATGTTTAAAGAATTTGTGATTGTATGAAAATGCGTATTTGTGCATACTTATCTCCATTTTTATTGCAGAATACTGACAATTGCCCTTTTATGGTATGGGTAGGTTGGCAAACGGGCATAGTAGATAATGCAGCTATTTCACAGCTCCAAGAATAAACAGTTTTTGGTCTTTTTCTGGGTGCTTTGGCTTTATTCTTGCATTGTATGTTAGGTTAACTGGTTTTCTAAATTAGTATTGAGTGCCTGTGGGTATTGCTTCTATACCCGGTGATTTACAGGTTTCAGGGCTGGTTACTGCTTTGAGCTAAGTTCTGCCAAGAGAATTTCTGGCTTCCTAAGAGTATTGGATGAATCAGGTTAAGAAAATAGATGGTTTTAATTTTAATAAGTTCGGTTTTTAGAAAACTTAGGAAAGTGTGCATTTCATGAGCACTTTTTATACACTGCAGAAATGCATTTCATTACAGTGAATCAAATCAAAGTTAAAGCAAGTTTAAACACATTCCTGGTCCATGGTATAACCTTTAATGATATATTCAAACATTTATCCATTTCCTGCCTGAGTTTGTATACTCTCAGCATGATAATGCAGTACAATTTTTAATATAAACCCACTCGTGATTAATGTTTCCGTGCCATTTCCCTGCTATTTACTTCAGGCATGGATGAGCATCCTAGAAGTGTGCAGAAGTACATCCCAAACAGATATACATACCTTTTGACAACAGTAAGTTTTTGTCCTGTGTTTTTGTTTTGTGTTAGTGTGTATGTGTATTTCAACTCACTGAAAATAAATGGCAAAACCAGAAGTACAAAAATGCTTTGGCATGGTGGTGCAGTGAAAGCAGTGCCATCCATCATCCTGGAGAGCCTGATCTTTGTTCTTGTAGTGTTTGCAGTTTTTCTCGTCTCTGTGGTTGTCCTTTCACATCTTCAAAGACATGCTGCATAAGTTGAATGGTGATTCCAAATTCCACTGATTGTGGACCCAGTGACAGACTTCTGTCCTGTACAGGGCTGTTTCTGCCTTGCAAATAATATCATTTCTGATTAAATCAGGAAGGGGGCGCTGGCGCACACATGCTGTTGCCGCTCCTCCTAGGTAACAACACTTTTCAAGTGCCATGAGCATGGGAAAGGCGCTAAATAAATAAAATGTATTATTATTATTAGCAAGAATTTCTTAGTAGAGCATGCTGCAAGGCTTTTTTTTTGTTTGTCCTTTTGCTTAATTTTTTTTTTTTTTCAGTTTTGGCACAAAGAAAAGGCTCATTTCGTGTGGTCTCTTGGTGTGTCTTGTTTTACAGTATATGCAATCTCAATACAGCATGTCTTCAGATAAACAAGGGCTGATTAGCCAAATCTACTGATGTTATTGTAGTATAAACTGGTACTTACAGTAAATGAGAGTCTGATAATTGCTATGAGTTTTTCAGCTTGAATTTTCAAATAGAAAACTTTTAAAAGATTTATTAATTGTGATTTTGGACAAACAATGATACATAGTAAGAAGCAAGCGAACTATAAACAGCCAATGCCGCTTTTCATTCTAAACATCATATTATGCACTTTATGTGTCTTTCATGTCATGAAAATTTCTCTCAATATTATATTAAAGTAATTACTCCTGGCACTTTTAGTGTTGGGGAAACAAAATTAAAAAGTCTTTCAAAAGTAAAAACAATGAAATATTAAATTAACAAACACATAATATTACTTTCAGGAGTAAATATAAGCAAAGTGAACAGAAACATTGCACATTCCTAAAAGTGATTCTGATGTAGAAGCGATGCATTAAATAAATGAGTAACGGAGAATAAACAAGCTTGGATAGTGAATGGAAGAAAAGATAAATATTCAGCTAATGAAGGAAGTTGTGTTGTGAAAAATCCATATTAACACAAATACTGCCTGGAGAACACCATCAGTGACTTTGTCAAATTATGGTGTAGGCTATACTGTGTGACAGAATATGGCTTCATTTATGTTATAACAAATCTTATAAAGATATAGACAAATAACTTACTAGGCCAATGCAGATTTCTTTCATAGTAACAGCCTATTGTGATATTTTTGTAGCTGGTGTTAAAGTTTGCTGAACACCGAACATTTACTGAATGTGATAATGTTTATAAAATATATGACAACATCAAGAGCATTTTTCATGCCAAAGTATTTTTTGGTGTATAAATCTTCACAGTGTGGTGTTCTGTGAACCATTTGGTCACATTTTTACTTACATTGGTTTTCAATTTTACATTGTGTGAAGGCTCCTGTGTGACTGCTCTCCTCCAATTAAATGTTTCCTAATTCCTCCCAGCTCTGACTCTGGTTCATCAATGTGAGGCAGGCAGCTCCTTTTATCTAATTCCCGGGGAGTGCTCCCGGTGATATCATGCTGCAGCTATGGAGCACTTCTGGGTGAGGTTGGAGACCCACAGAATAGGGACTCCCAAATCCTGCAGCTCCCTCTGACGACCCCTGTATGTCTTTTGGGCACCCGTGTTGGGATCTGAGCCTGGGCTTGCTGCCATCTAGGGCTCTGGGGAAGATAATGCACTTTGCACATTCTCTCCCCAGTACTTCCATTCCAAGGGTGTCCAGAGTTGGGCAAGGACCCAGCCGTCCATCACAATTGCTTTATCTACAGTAGTGAAATGAAATATTTGCTCTTTCCTTTGTTATACCATAAATTGTTTGTCTAGGGATTTTGTTTTGTTATTTGCTGTCTTTAAAATTATTTTTCCCAGCTTTTCAAATTAGAGTATATTATTAGAATGTATAAAAATAATATATTAAAACAGTTAAGAGATTTTCTTCAGGTATGCTTCAGTAGGTTCCTTTTTGTAATTCCACTGATAATTGTCTGTTATGGCTACTTTAGTTGAGTCTGCCTGAAACATTAATGGAATTTGACAGAGTATCAAAGTAATACAAATTAAGGATTACATATGAATGCTATGAAATCACTGTAGATTTTTTGTCTGGCACCTTTTGACTCATTGGTACAAGAAAAGCCCCACATATGATATATTGTTCATAATGTCAAGCTATTCAGGGATATTATTATATTTTTTTTTATTATATTTTTGACCCTGTAGACCAGAAAAACCCTAAGTATTAGGCCATTTTTGGAGCATATTTTGTGCAGGAAATTGCACCCTAATGATAAAGAACAGGCCAATAGCTGTCTTCAGTAAAAAAGATCAGAAAGTCTTGTTGAAGGAAAGTTGAGCATGTCACACCTGTGGATGGCAGGGGTTCACCCCTTAATGGAATATGAGGGGTTAGAGTTACTCCTTTTCTGAAATGATTGAAAAACTGGTAATCAGTATTATAGACATGTAGAGTGTTGCTTTCTGCTGTTTTGAGGTTGTTGATCATGAAAATATTTTTGATGTGATGATTCTTTATCGGTGGTCCTAGCCCTCTAAAAAGCCACTCCCACAAGTTTAAAAATATCAGATTTCAAACATAAACATATGGGGTAACATTTTGGACTATTTCATTGTCAGTGATTACAAATATGTTGTTATTTATGATTTTTGATCCTTTACCAGGAATCTAGCCCCCTATGGACCTCTATCAGAGGATGAAAAAGACATATTTTTATTATAATCAAAAATAAAAAAAGCAACAAACAGATATCTTTTGTTCAAAAACACCAGAAGAATTAAATGTAAACAAAAACAAGAACCATAAAATGTTAAAGCAGTTTAAATCAAAGTAAAAATCAAGGTTGTGAAACCCTAGTTATCAAGTTTTCAGACCCCTGAAAGCCTCAGAATTAAACTTGTAGAGGGTCCCTGAAAATTGATTTTTAAATACATATTTTGGTGTTGTATATCATTCAGTGCCACATTTCTGGATTTTTGTGAAAACAGCCTAAAATATACAGGGAGATTCACTCGAAAGAGTCCCCAAATATTCTGTAGTAACTCTCGCTAGGACGAAGCAATCTGAACCAAACAATGTGCAGTGTGCTCCTCATTATATGGAGCTTCGAACAAACCAGGATGCCCCTGTGTCAGAGCGATGAGGTAGGCGCTGGACAGCCGTTGAGATGTTTAACCTCCGTTTGCAACTTCTGGGTGCATAATGCCCATACTCAGTCACTCGACTTCTCATCAGGATGGTGGAGTACAGTATTGAGTAGCACGTCTTCATGGTGCGAACCTATTAGTCACCAATTCATTTAAGTGAATCAACTGGATGATTGTGAGTTAACAGAAGGTTACTTCCTGCAAGATGGAGCAACGTGTCACACATTGGCAAGGAGCTTGGCAGAGTCCTTCTTCAGCAACAGGGCAATTTCAAAGGGGCTTTGGCCACCACGGTCGTTGGCTGTGAGACCATCAGACTTCTTCCTTTGGGGTATACTGTACTCAAAAGAAAAGTCTATCGGGACAAGCATCACAAGATTTCGAAGATTTGAAGGAAAACATCCAACGTGAAATTGCTGCTATTTCCTCTGAGACGCTTGCTGGTACGTGGAGCGACGTGTCGAAATGTGTCTGGCAGAAAACGGAAACCACTTTCAGCATCACATATAATGTAATCAATTATACATACGTCAAGTTATATAGCATATTTTTTTGGTTCAGATTGCTTCATCCTAACAGGAGTTACAACAGAATATTCGGGCCTCTTTGGAGTGAATCTTCTTGTAGTTTAGAAGAAGATCATTGTTAGGGGCTTTCTTTGTATTTTAGTCTCCTTTAATCATGAAATGATGTGCCTCTCTCATCCTTGGTCTTCACTAACTGTTGTAGATCTGCTGTGTTTGTTTAGCCTAAGAGGAAAAAAAAAAAACCAAAGTCCTGTATCCATACTTTTTGGATCTACTTTTAGAAATTTTAAATAAAACTATGAAAATATTTCAATTGGTGAAATTTCAACCAGAAGTAAGCTTAACAACAGTTGTGGTCAGTGAGCTGGTGGTTACTACTATTTTACACACAATTGTGCATGTGTCATCAAAGACCATTGCAGATTGTATATCCGTGTAGGATGCAGTTTGTCCAATTAAAATACATATATCCTAATTGATAGCATTATGTAGAGCTCATTGTGTATCTCAAAGTATCAGAGTATGTTTACAGACTTCAGCCAACAAAAGAGCACTAATACAATTCCCCCAATTACCAAGAATTATTTTACACACCAGTTTAAGTGTTGAATAGTGCATGTATTATGCAATACAGATTTCCATCAAAGACAAACACAAATCCAACTATAAAATATTCATAAGTAAACTGAATCTATTCCCTCAATGAACTGAATCTGTACCATGTCTTTTGCAGTTTTCACAGAGCCCTTTTCTTTGGCTAATGCTGCCTGAACAAGTTTTCTGTACAGTTGATTTAGGGTTCGCAAGACAAGATGAAAAATTAAGCCTTTCATATTCTTCATATTTTTTGCAGTTGTTAACACAAAGATGGTGAAACAAACTGGTTGTTGAATTTTTTTTAACTGCCACAACTTTCAGCATGTTTAAAAAATCTCCATTTGTTTTTTAAAACCTGTTTAGAAGCCAATCCATCTGTATGAAGGAAAACTTTCCTGTGTCGGGCAATTAATATTATAGTTATGGATTCTGAGCCAGAGTATTTTTGTGTCTTCATCTAAATTTTGTTACTTGTTGTTTATTTTTCATTTTACAAACACGCTGTTAGTTATTTTGCCACTAGGAAGACAATTTGTGGACACAGTAATTGAAAAATGAATCACTAAACAAAATTGACATTCAGACTAGTAACTACTGTTGTTCAAGTTGCATATTGATCTTGAGCAAATGCATTTTATTCTACAGGATAAATACCTGTAGAGCCAGTATACAACTAGGGAAGGTATTTTGAAATTACAGCTTTATGCAGGAGAAGTTATGTTCCGGACATAAATGGCACATGCATCTCTTGAAAAATAGCACCCCAAATCACTCAGCCAGTCAGTCAGACTGTGCAATGTCTTGCACTGCCGCCTGATGATGGCTACAGCTCTTTTCCTGACAGACATGTCGAATGCTTGTGTCATTGTTCTTTCCTTATCAGCCATGTTGCATGGCCCTGTCAATGCTTGCCATGAGAAGGAACCAAAGCCCAATAATGTGACAGAGGAAGCCAGTACCTCCAATTCATGGGTCATGTTACGCGTATCATGTCATAAGCTCTCTGTTAAGACTAAGATCAAAATTCAAGTCCCAGTGGCTCACAAGTTTTGATGCTCAATAGGAAAAAATGCTGGATATCTATACTGATATGGATTGAGTAATGTGTTAGGAATGAATGGATGCCACATAGTTTGATAGAAATGAAAATTTTCAACCTACAAGGGGCTGAATTCAAAGACACCCTGAAAATCAAAGTGAAAAAATGATGCGACAGGTTAGTCCATTTTGCCGAAATTTCATTGCAGCAACTCCAAATCATACTCAGTAGTATGTATGGCCCCCACGTGCTTGTATGCACTCCTGACAACGTCAGGGCATGCTCCTAATGAGATGACAGATGGTGATCTGGACCAGGGCATTACTGAGCTCCTGGACAGTCTGAGGTGCAACCTGCCGGCGTTGGATGGACCGAAACAATGTCCCAGAGGTGTTCTATTGGATATAGGTTGGGCGAGTGTGGAGGCCAGTCAATGGTATCAATTCCTTCATCCTCCAGGAACTCCCTGCATACTCTCGCCACATGAGGCCGGGTATTGTCATGCACCAGGAGGAACCCAGAACCCACTGCACCAGCATAGGGTCTGACAGTGGGTCCAAGGATTTCATCCCGATACCTAATGGCAGTCAAGGTGCCGTTGTTTAGCCTGCAGTGGTATGTGCATCCCTCCATGGATATGCCTCCCCAGACCATCACTGACCCACCACCAATCTGGTCATGCTGAACAATGTTACAGGCAGCATAACGTTCTCTGTCAAACGTGATCGGGGTGAACCTGCTTTCATTTGTGAAAAGCACAGGGTGCCAGCAGTGGACCTGCCAATGCTGGTATTCTATGGCAAATGCCAATTGAGCTCCATGGTGCCAGGCAGTGAGCACAGGGCCCATTAGAAGACGTCGGGCCTTCAGGCCACCCTCATGAAGTCTGTTTCTGATTGTTTGGTCAGAGACATTCACACCAGTGGCCTGCTGGAGGTCATTTTGTAGGTTTCTGGCAGTGCTCATCCTGTTCCTCCTTGCCCAAAGGAGCAGATATCAGTCAGAAAAGATGAGGAGAGAAAAATGTTAGTGGTCTTCACCTGCTAAACCATTCCTGTTTTTGGGGTTTTCTCATTGTTGCCCCTCTAGTGCACCTGTTTTTAAATTCATTAATACTAAAGCAGCTGAAACTGATTAACAACCCCCTCTGCTACTTAAATGACCAGATCAATATCCCAGAAGTTTCACTGGCTTGATGTGATACTCTGATTAAAAAATGTTTTGAGCAGTATTGAAAACTGGCACTGTGGACAGAGCAACCTATGTGATACAGTATTGTATAAGAATTCTGCATCCCACTTTTGAAAGGAGGATCTTTTTTTAGTCAGTATGTAAGTATAGTGTTCACAGTAGTGACTGTGTGGCAGTAAAGTCATATTTAGCTTAATCAGTTTTCTGTACATGTATATTCAGCAAAGTCAGTCTAGCATTTGATGTTCACGTATAAGTTTATTTTAGGTTTGAGACTGTGGAAATAGACCTGGACAATGCCCATAATTTGTACTCTTCAGCAGACCACACCATGAATAAACACCACTGGTCATCATAATATTTTAAATCATTCAAGCATACAGTCTAAAATAAGAAAAAGATGAGAAGAGATTAGAAGTAATTTGTTTTGTGTAAATTGTGTTTCTCTGTTAATTTTACTTCAATTTTATCCATAACCACAAAGTAAAATGTAGTACGTTTGACGGAAGCATTACTGAGCAGTTCAGTCAGGTACCCCTGTTCAGACTGCATATTCCATTGAATCTGTAAGTGAAAAGATGCTCACACAACATGGGCTATGCACTTATTACAGTATAAGCACAACTTAGAAGATAAAAAAATCAAACTAAACTTTTGGCTATTGTAAGCCATTACTTAGTAACACATACTTATGGAAAAAAAAAACTCTGCTTCCAAATGTTTTTGTTGTCAGCTAAAAGTCTTTCTGTTTATGCTGTGGGATTTTTGCTGTTCTTCCTTTCAGAACTCCTCAATCTCAGAAGTGTGCTTTAGTCTTCTTATATGCAGTGCAGGTTTGAGATTTCTCTGTTAATTTAATGACAGGGAGTACTGCAGGAGGAAGGCAGAGTACAGATTGCAGCAAATTAACATCAGTGAGGTGTGGGATGGTATTTCCCTTGGGATCAATAATAAATCTATCTATAAATAATAAATCTATCTATCTATCTATCTATCTATCTATCTATCTATCTATCTATCTATCTATCTATCTATCCAAGGAGGATAGAGAGCAGTAAGACTATAAGACATCCTGTAGTCATATTTTTTCCTGCAAAGTAATTCATGGTTGATTTTGATGTATATTTTTAAGTAGTGTTTTGATGAAATAGTCATCTGTTAGGTTTCAGATTCTTCACATTTGGTAGAAGATTATGGTACATTTGGTTCAGAGTGGTACTGATATCTAGTAAAGTCCATTTGCACTGGCAATGGTCAGCCTATAATAGATATGCTGTCACACTGGATAGTTCAGCTGTGTATCTGCAGATATATAGCTTTGTTCAAAAACTTATTTTTATTTTATCAGTTGATGACACTTTGCTACAAAATCTTTTTCATTTAGGCAAGTATTTTTTCATACTTAAGTTGCTGATTTTTATGATGAGATCATAGAAAAGATTTTCTTCTAGCAGCTCTTACATGCAGGCAATTCTTATGTAAGCAACATAATACTATGGATCTGTGAACCACTATTCTGTTATCTTGCCTTAACTTCAACATTTTACTTTAACCTGTTATTTTGTTTGCAAATTCCAAGTTGTAATTATTTAGATGTCTATGTTTAACCTATATCTTCCTTTGAGATGTAAACTACCTTTATTTTCAAGATCTCAGTCAGCTGCATAAATTAACACATGACTTGAAGATTTATTCAATTTTGAAATTGTCCTTGCCTGGTTTAGCTTAACCTCTAATGAGTCAATCAAGTATTGAGACCTTAAAAAGATATTACTGAATTAACCGAAAGGGCACTTAAACCTTTGGAAATGCGTCATTTACTGTTTTATGTCTTCAGTCTGCCAATTTTGGTAAATATATAGTAATTGTGTAATAAAATGTGCAGAAATATGTTATGTTTTAATACAAAGTACAACACCCTGTGGAGCACAAACTTAAACTCTTTTCAGTGAGAAAAGAAATTTGATTAAGGCCCTTAAGAGTTTGTATACACATGAGTGCTTCAAAATATGAAAAGGTTACCAGAAATGATCTGCTGTGTTGCATGGTTGTCTGTGTAGTTCAAGTGGATATTTGTTTGTTTTGATACTTCTTAAAAATAGGGACAAGTCACATTTTGGCTGTTGGTAATGTGATATTGAATGCTTGCAGACAGCATAATCATCATTTTTCCAGAGTACAAATGTACTAAAGATTTTTTCTGTACTCTGTGCACATGATATAAAATTGAACATAGACTTGAAATGTATCAAATGTACTTTTATGTGTTTAGAAGAAGCCCTCGATGTCACTTGCATGCTTCTGCCCTGTCAGGAATGTAGCCAAGATTTCCCCTTTAGACTCTGATGATTGTAGTTTTTAATAGCAAAGGCATGTGTGATTATTTAAAGTTAGTTAAAACTCCATCTATTACTTGTGATTATTTAAAGTCAGTCTAAAGTATTTTATTATGTGGAGTAATAGTTCTGGCTTCTAGATATTCTAGAATTTTGTAAGGGGGAAGGAACACTTTTGGTGCCAGCAATGGTGACTCATTTTCAGCATTGCTGAAGTTTTGTCCATGATTGAAGGGTGAGATTTTTGTTTCTTAGTTATGTATTGAACTGGGGAAACTGATGGAACACTGACGAATTATATGTGGCTGACAAGTGTGTTATGTGTTTTAGTGTTAGGTTGTGCATTGTTAAAGAATTAGCACAGAGCTACAAAGCAGCTAGTGTAATTTTGGGGTGACCTGCTGATCACTGAAGCTTGATTTGGATTACCCTCTTCTCAAAAATAAATGCACTATATACTGTAGCTTCAGTCACTGTGCTAAATACTGGAAAACAGACAATAGCTTGACTCATTTAAACACTAACACAAGTCAATTGATTAGTTTCACACTATCTTTTAAAAAGGCAGGTTGACAAAGAACACAAACAAATGCACATTTTTGCTACATTGTCTTTTTATTCTGGCAGTAGGAACCTTTTTTTAATTGAAAGTGTAGTAAATATCAATTGACAGGGCCCCTAATTATCCAGAAATATTTTTTCCTTTGCTTTACTTACCTCTGGTACTCAGTGATGGTTTTATTATATAAGCTTGTGAAAACCAGACTTTCTTGAACACATTTTATATCTATTGTTCATTTTTATGTAGCCGTCCAAGATACATAATCTTTTGAAATAAGTAGATAGATAGATAGATAGATAGATAGATAGATAGATAGATACTTTATTAATCCCAAGGGGAAATTCACATACTCCAGCAGCAACATACATAAAGAACAATATTAAATTAAAGAGTGATAAAAATGCAGGTATAACAGACAATAACGTTAACATTAACCCCCAAAACCCCCCGGTGGAATTGAAGAGTCGCATAGTGTGGGGGAGGAACGATCCCCTCAGTCTGTCAGTGGAGCAGGACAGTAACAGCAGTCTGTCGCTGAAGCTGCTCCTCTGTCTGGAGATGATCAGTATACTTTAGAGATATCAGACTGGTGTTTTTAAAGCATTTGAGTTATGTTACCATTAATAGCATTAGAGGGTTATGTTCTTCGTGTATTTCTTTTTGACATTAAAAAGTACATTCCATGAAATCTTCTGAAATTTTGTAGGTTGGATGGTTAGTCTGTCAGTGTTTTTTCAACATAATATGCTTCCATATTCATACATATGTTGTATTAATGGATAAGTTAGACATTTTACTATTTTCTAATATGCTGTCATTTGCCTTAGACACTTACAGTATATTGTTAAATGAATCTGTATTTAGTAATTTTAAGTGAAGAAATCCATCTCCAGAAGAATTTACAATTGAAGCCAGTTGGAGAGTATTCCAGACATGAAACCAGATTCTTAAACATTTTCAAATGTGTCCTGTTTTTAGCAACAAGGCTCCAGGTTTCACAAAAAATGAGTATCACTTCCTCAGTGAACTATGTAGCCGTACAACATGAGATTTTAGAATATGCCTTGTGAATTCAATGAGATCCCACATCTAGGAAGCCACATAGTAACAAGCAACTAACCAGGTAGTCATGCTGTAGCTAACATCAGAAGCACAAATCATAGTGGTGTGGGTTAAACTCCTCCAGCTGTGGTGGTAACTTAGAAAATATTTTTTTAGTAGTCATTGTTTAGAAGAGCTAGAGTGTACATTACAAGCTATAGACTGCAAATTTTCTTTTATCTGCCTGTTTAATAATATATCTTTGTTTATATTCTTGGCCTCAGTTGGCTGCAGCTGCTTCTCATTTTTCAATAAAGGTAAGGCCCAAAGGGACTGAATGTTTTGTCATAGGCACTTTCACATCAAGCTTATTATTTGTGCAAGTCAAAATTTGTTTGCATTAATGCTTAGAAAAGTAAAAAAAGAATTTTACTATATATATAGCTAAGGGGAAGAAGCACTTTCAATGGAACTTTGTAACTTTAGCCTCCAGGAAACTAGCTACCAGAAACAGTGTCTGTGAAAAAGAATAGTGCAATTCTGTGATGAGGACACCGGATCTTCTTTTAGTAAAAGTGGAGGCTCATACCATACACTTTGTGGAGTGCATTTTTATGAAAACCAATTGAATAACCACTTATTTAATATGTGTGCAATTTCAAGATGGTAATCAATATATGTGAGCATTTTCCCCTTTAGACTGGACATATTGTGTACGTTTTAAAGTTTTAGACTGATACCCATGTGGCTGCAGTTGTAAGCCATTCTGGGAGTTTAGTTATTTAACAAGATTTATAAATGCATTATCAATTTACAACACAAATATCTGGAAAAAATGACAGAGAATTACTATTGTGAAAAGTAATCCTAGCTTGGAAAATACCTAGTTTATTAGTCCTACAAGACAATAAAAAGATTATCCTATTATTAAAAAAGAACTGAACAAAATATAATTTCTTCTTGTTGTTTGCTATACTGTACATTAATATATTACTAAGGTGCAGAATAATAAAAGTAAACAGTGACAAAAATCAGCGTAACAATGTTCAATGTGAAAGCCTGTTATGATGGAGTAATTTCATTGTTCTAACAGATAGCAGTTCTTCTAACAAATTTGTATTTTCAGCTAATTAGGATTCTTGCATGTTAGCTTAGTGGCTGGAATGTGAGCATGAGGCCCAAGAGCTTAGTTTAATGTTGAAGAAGCTTTCACTAAGGGTGAAACTATTTTTCTTGAAACATCAACACTCTATACTTTATATTATCTATCCATGTTAACTAATGCCAAAGAAGTGAGTCAGAAATACCCTTCTGTCTTACAGGTTAAGTGCTTTAACACAAAACTAAGTTTTTAACCCTGCTAAGTAAGAAGCAACATAACTGTCTGTGTTATAGTCCTGTGTTGAAAGGGACTTTGCTAAAAGTCTTTGTTTTTATTTTTGATTTGATGGAAAATTTTTTGGTTTAAAGAAAGTTTAATCATCTCCATACTTATTTTAAATTATGTTGGTAACCAGTCAGGAACAGCCATTAGTAAGTACTGTTATTTAGTTATTTAGTATTTTTTAAATTATCAAAATATCAATAAGTTATCTGTTGTAGCATTTTAAAAATGGCCTCAATACTCATTTTTCATGGTATTGATTGATTATACAGCCTGCATGACAAATGCATTTATGGTTTTCACTGGCCTTTGACATTTGAGCCCCATAGGCTACCAATGGTCATGACCAGAGTTGCAGCCCTGTGTCCACCCACTCACAGGTGTTAATAAGGTGGCAACTCTAGCAGCATCAAAGCCTTTACTAGCATGCTTAACTGACAAACAGGGCAGCTGTAGTGGCATCTGGAAATACTTCAACATTGTACCAAATGGGGACAGAAACCACAAGATTCATGCAGGCCTGTATGCAATATTTGTTACCACACAATACCAATTGAAAGGGAGAAACACAAACAATTTAGCTAAATACTTAGGATTAGCACGCAAATCAAAACAAAGAATTTAGCAAGTTATATTTCTTATTTCTAATTTACAGAAAAAATAATCAGTTCAAGCAGAGTTATATATCCATCCTTTATCCATCCATCCATTATCCAACCCGCTATATCCTAACACAGGGTCACAGGGGTCCGGTGGAACCAATCCCAGCCAACACAGGGCGCAAGGCAGGAACAATTCCCCAGGCAGGGCACACACACACACACCAAGCACACACTAGGGACAATTTAGGATTGTCAATGCACCTAACCCGCATGTCTTTGGACTGTGGGAGGAAACCGGAGCAGACACGGGGAGAGCATGCAAACTCCACACAGGGAGGACCTGAGAAGCAAACCCAGGTCTCGTAATTGCGAGGCAGCAGCGCTACCACTTAGCCACCATGCCGCCAGAGTTATATACAGTATTTACTCGTGTACCACACGCCGTCGTGTAAGACGCGTACCCAAATTTTTACAAAGAAAATTGCGAAAATCGTTTTGCCACATGTACGACGCGCATTGTAATTCTATAGGAAGCGTTTAGAGAGAGAGAGCGTGAGCAAGCGACAGAAAGAGAGAGCGTGAGTGCGCAAGCGAGCGACAGAGAGAGAAAGAGAGAGAGAGAGCGCAAGCGAGCAAGAGAGAGAGAGAGCACAAGCGAGCGAGAGAGAGAGCGTGAGCAAGAGAGAGAGAGAGCGCGAGCAAGTGAGCGAGCCCAAGCAGAAGAAGTTAACATTACAGAATTACATTTCCTCATGTATGACACGCACCTGATTTTCTAATGCTACTTTTCAGGAAAAAATGTACGCGTGGTACACGCGTAAATACGGTATTTAATTTGTAATTTACAGAAACAATAATCAGTATAAGCTATTAAACTTTTGCGTTTGAAGTAGGGATGTAGTTTTTTTTTTCTTTTTTCTAAAGGTCAAAACGTTCCTTGCAGTCAGTTAAATGTTTAACACATTAAGACAAGAGTCTGCAACAATTTTTACCTGCAGCCAGTTTAAATGTGTGGTATTCATTCTGGGACAACGATCTTTACTGCTAGGGCTCCATTGCTCCCTTAATTTTTAAACCCTTGTCACACAGTGCGCTGCCATAGCACATAACTTTATTTTATTTTAATATGTGCTTTTTTAAAATTACAGTATATTTAATCACATTTACTACATAATGTAAGGTGCTATAACCTTTAAGTGTGTGTTCTCATATACTTGGTGTATTATGTATTACAGTAGAAGTTGAATTATGTGATTGAGACTAAAGTGAAAGTGGATTGGATTTGGCTGACTGTGCTGATACTGTATTGGGTATCAAAAGTGGTATTGAATTTCAATATTTTTCTTAGTATTGTATCAAAGTTTGAAATTTTGTTATTGTGACATCCCTAGTGTAATAAGGTTTAAAGTTTCTTATGTCAGGCTATTTTCAATACAGATCTTGTTAAAGTTATAGAATTTTGAGAAACTTGGTGGAACTGTGTTGCAGTGGGTTTGCACATGATATAAATTAACCAGAATAACTCAGTCGGCAATTGACTGGAGCCATTTTTTAAAACTACTAAATGTTTAGTATTAGTTTTTCAGTACAAAAGTGATAATCAAAATGTAAGCATAATTTAAGTGTGTTCGCTTTGTAACTCTATTAAATGTTTGTATGCAGATTTTACATTATTTTCACTAAGCCTATCAATGTTCTGGAGAGAGTCTTTCAAAAGAAGAGAGTATGTGTTTAAATGTTGTTGGCTAGAAACAGTCTAACACTGACACCCCACATCACATTTCTCCTGCTATTAGTTATCATCCAACCAGGTAGCCTTGCATTTTTGAAAATTACTTATTCCATTATAGGGTCATAGGAGCTTGAACTTATCTCAGTAAATTTGTGAATCAAACAAGGACCATCCTTAAATAGAATGCCAGTCCATCACACGATAAACACTTAGTCACTTAGAGGGGCATTTTGGATTTCTCAATCAACCTAACCTACATATCTTTGGGACAGAAAAAGTGGCGTCCAGGAAAAGGCCAGCACAGAAAAAAATTAGAAAGTGCAAACTACGCATATATGCTTACCTGGCCGGGAATTGGATCCAGTCTGTGATGCAGAAGTGGCAATTACAGTACTGTCCTGCTGTTATAAATAACAGTCTAATTATACTTTAAGAAGAATCATCCAAGAGGCACCACAGTGGACTAAATGTGTGGGAAAGATGTTGTTTTGAATGCAAACTTGTACCAGGGCACAGATGATCTCAGTGCACGATTGGTGTCTTGACTTCTTAGTTGGGGAATGTTTCTTTAGGCTGTTGGGTTTATGTCCTCATGCAAGAATAGAATATAGATTCATTTATTGCTCTTAAGGTTACTGCCAAGATTCAGCACAACCCCCTTCCCCCCCAAGATTTGTGTTCAAAAATGGAGAAGTTGCTTTTCAGACTTCTGACTTTTGTAGTTGCTTTGCCAGATGTCAGTGGCCACATATGACCTATGTTACATTGTTTTTAGTTTACATAAATGTGTATTAAAACAATCTGGGAAGGTGGTAATTTCCAGTTTATATAAATAATTCTGGCAAAGTTTTTTTAGCTTATTAAAAATAGAAAGTAAAGAAGAAATGTTTCTGCTGCTTAAAATATTTTCTTAGGCAATTTTATTTATTGATGTAGCTTTGCTGAGACCAAACATACCTGGGGGAGTGACAGTGAGTTAAGCTTTTCATACGTTGTTTCATCTTTTTTTACCAGAAGTGGTAATGTAAATGAAGATTTTTTTTGTATACTGCCATTGCTTGACATTCAGCATAGAGCTGACCTTGTGAAACATAAACATGCCATTCCCGTATCTTAATAAAGCGGCTCTCTTTGCAATTTTTGTATATTCGTTAATGGACTAAATGTCATGTTTTGCAACATCGTAGCTAATGTGTTGGTGTTGAATTTTTTTCCTAAAAAACAAATAGGAATTTTTTTTAATACGTTGATAATCAAAAAACCAATTTAATTAACTTATCAAAATCGAAGGTAAAGTATAAAACAAATATAGCTATGATATTTAACTTATAGTTGAAGCAGTGGTTTAACATAGGAGATAAACCCTGCTAAGTATGTAACTGATTATTTTTGCATGTCTGTTAGGCTCACAACAGCTACTAGATAGCTATATATTTGCCTCACTATAATAGACAAATGTTTGGCATTTGATCATGGTGATTTTGACATTCTTGTACTGCCCCTACCACCTAGCAATAATACCCCAACAATGCAGTCTTTAGTTGTACTGCATTATTTGTGAAACCAGGTAGATAGTCTTATGTGTCACAATACTTCTTTCCTGTTCATATAGTGTGGTAGAGTGCAACCCATTAGGAGGTATATGGGAGGCCACTGCACAGGAAATGGCAGACCCAGGGCCGTTTGAAGGAATTTGGGGGCCCCAAGCAAAATGGACATGGAGGCCCCCCGCACGCATGCACACACGCAAAGGAACCACAGCATAGCCATACTGTACATATTTCTGCTAGCCTACCTGCTGCAAAATTGCACCATTTGTACAAGACAAGTAGAGCTATTTTATGTGTGTAATTTATCACTTACCACTGTCTTGTTTTTTCTTATCCTCCTCTTCCTTTCTCTTCTTTCTTTTTTGGCTTCCTGAAGCATAATTCCGCTTCATGACTGCCGAGGAAGTTTTGTATTTTGCCGGCAGCAAAGATCGCGTGGTTGGCTGGCTGCTGTCTGCGAGGGGGGCCCCCTTGAGGGGGATCCCGATAACAGTGTCATTGCACTTTACTGCATTCACTATCAATGGGGCGCTCACACAGTTTGTTGCTGCATTTTATTCTTAACCAGTCGTTGTCTTGGGGCCCCAGGCCAGCTCGGGGCCCCAAGCAATTACTTGGTTTGCCTGCCTTGTCGCGACGGGCCTGGGCAGACCATACCACTATATAAAGATCTTAGGGTTGGCTCCAGTTAAGGCACACAGTGCGACATTTATTGTTGTTCATCAGCCATCACCAGGTGCATCTGGATTAGTGTTAGATATAAACCCGCTGCACTGCTATGTACTGGTGTTGGGTCAAGCTTTTTGTTTTGTGACCATGCCTTAAAGGATACGTTTGGTATTTTTCCAGTCAATTTTTTTTTCTTCACAAACATGGTATTTATGCATTTGCCACATAAATTTTTTTTCTAAAATTAAGTGTTTTCTATAAATATTAAAAATATCTTGCCTGCACGGACACATTACAAATAAAAGCTTAAAAACTTACCGAATACTTCAAGACAATTGTCAAGTATTGATTTGCATCTTTGCTAATACACACACATTGTAAAATAGTATTCTTGTCATTTTTGAACATATAAACTTTAATATTATGAGATTCGACCATTTGAAAGAAGGCCAGCTGTGCATGCCAACTCAGCATTTGTCTTCCTTCGCAATAACCTTTCACCTCCTGGGATGTAATTTCCTCTTGAAAAACAAAATCACAGTAAACTTTTCATGCCACGTGGTTGGATTTGTTTTGATTTACTTCTGTATTTATGTAAGAACTCACACAAACAAATAGACAATAAATCCTTGCCTGGAGAAAAATTTGTTTTGATTTACATCTGTATACTGTATATGTTAGAAGTCACACAAGTGAATAGAAATGTATGCTTGCCTCAAGAAAAATAGTACCAGGACTATGCATTAAAATGATTATTTCCAGATACCTTTTGTTGTCATAAACAAGCATGGGAAACATGAAAAGCATGTTTTTTATATCAAAACTTCTGCTGCTTCATCAGCAAATGTTTAGGCTTTTATTTTCCTGTGATAACCCATGCCCTATAGTCTCCATTGTAAAGCACTAATGTGGGCAAGATATATATTTTTTTAATTTATAGAAAACACTTAACTTTAGAACTCAATTTCATGTGGCAAATGCAAATATACCATGTTTGTAAAGAAATAACTTTGACTTGAAAAATACAAACCTTAATACTTTAAGAATATTCAGTTGCCTATCATCCACACCTTTGTGTCAGGCCTGTCTTTTGCATTTTTCAACAGGATAATGTCTGACCACTTAGTGCTGCCTATATGATATCAGCACCCTTCCTTTCTCCAATAAATCATGAGTGGAACATTCTAAGATTCTAGTTAACCTGCAAAGACAGTTAACCCCCTGTGGGAGCCATTTTACTCAGAGAACACCATTTGGCTCAAGTCCTGGAATCATTTGTTACTCATGTGTCTTCCATTCTGTATGTTGATTTCCATTTAAGCTGGATCACTGCTGGGTACAACAATTTTTTTGTCACAGAGCGTGTTTTATTAGGTTTCCCTGGTGTGGAAATTGTGACACATAAAATATGTAAAATGTATCTTTCTTTATAGCAATAGGTTATTCGTGTATCTGACAGATGCCAAATTATTACTAGTTTTTTGATGGCATGTTGCCATTTTGTTTTCTTTCCCCCAAATTCTGAGATCTTTGCAGCTGAAAAATGATTTATTGCAAGCTGTGTGCTGAAATGAATGATGATATTGGAAAACAATTATTAAAATATTTCATTTTTCAGTTTGGTTTCTTCCAGAATATTTTTTGTTTTTGCCAAACACCACTGTGATAAAATGCATCATTTGGGTATATAATGCAATCTTGTCTGGCACAGGTTTTGTAATATTTTTGGGACAGTCAGTGAGTACTGGTCCAATGTGATTCTTTTTTAACTAACACATTAACTGTACTAAAGTTTTAATAAATCTTTGTTTTATTTTACATGGTATTTAGTAAAGTGTTTTGAGGATTTGAGAATAGGTGGGAATGCAATTTAAGTTTATTTGACTACTCAGAAGAAGAATAGAAAAGTAAACATGGAAAGAAATTCAAGCAATAAACAATTATAGCTCTATGTCCAAATCTTTTCCTATGGGCCTAAATGCCAGTCAGTTTGTTTACTCTTCCAGCATTCTAGATTTTTACACCAGATTAGACTGTTTCAGAATTCTATATTTAATAACTTCCTACCCTCAAATCCAAAAATAAAGGACTCATCAGTTACATTCCATCATATACCTTCACAAGGTTAATGGAAAGTTTCAAAACTAGCCCCAATGGGTTTTTAGTGAGCATTAGTTTACACTGCACTCAGACATTTCAGAAATTTAAAAGAGAAAACAACAAAGAAACCTTTATGGTTTTTTATAATTGTCTATATTTTCTTCTTGTTTGGAAGGCTGCAGTAGTTACCTAAGCATCTTCTCTCCCTGGTACTACCTCTGTAAATAGTAGGCTATTACTCCTGTTTTCTTTTTCACCTTCACACTTTCCTGCTGCTTGTATCTCTACTTTTACTCTGTCTTGTGTTCCTTTCTTAACCTCTGTTGCTTCTTTCCACTCACAGAACTTAAGGAAAGTGACCTTAAATCAAACAAACAAACTCTGAGTACATGAATAAGTAAATCAGATATGCTTTGTTTTCATGTTATTGCCAAACCATCTTTCCTGCTTAAAATACTTCAGAAAGAAAGTAATATCCATGTGCTAGAATCTGTCCAACTACCAGTTTGTTTTCATAACAGCATTGATTTTTTTTTCACATTTTGTATTCTCAGACTAGATTTTATCTCAGAGTTTATTATTATTATTATTATTATTATTATTGACCTCACCATTGCTTTTGGTATAGTTAACCACATAAACACTTGCCACAAAGGAACAGTATGTTCTGTTTGTGTGTGTCTTCACTTTTCTCCAGCTAAACACAAGTAAATGTTTGGCAGATAATTTATTTCCCTACATCCTTTTTCCTGCAGAGTAATGTACTTTCAGGTTTACTTTTAAACCAGCTTCCCAGAATATTCATGATGCTATTGGCCACATATTTGCCAACTAGATGCCATGTTCTTCCCATCTTTGCACTCTCCTTGAATAAAGCTTGCGTTCTGACTCTGTGGTATCAATGTGTGGGTATCTACCCTCTTTATAAAGTTAACCAAATTGAACTATGTGCTATGTTTCCTCAGCAGTGACATTAATGTCTGTGGTTACTCTTCCTATGAAGTCAGTAGACGGATTGGGTGAGCATGAGGGGTCATTAGGTCACTGGAAAGGGGTGTGTGGTGCTCCTTATATCTGTGAAAAAGGACAGAGGTTCAGGTCTTCAGAGTCCTGGTGCTTCCTGTTTTGCAATATGGCTGCAAGACATGCAGTGACCTGAGACAAAGACTGGACTCATTCAGTACTGTGTCTCATCAGAGAATCATTGGGAACCACTGGTTTGACTTTGTGTTGAGCGAGCAGTTGCTCACAGAGTCCCAAATGAGGCATATTACCTCCATTGTGAGGAAGTGACAGTTACGTCTCTACGGCCATGTGGCACAATTCCCTGAAGGTGATCTGGCTCATAGGATCCCCACTGTTGAGGATATGAGCGACTGGACCAGGCCAAGGGGACACCCATGTAACATAATTTCCGGAGGGTGGGACTGCACCATGCCTTGGGGATTGCCAACCTGGATCTTGAGCTGTTTTGTTGTGTGGTGAGTGCAGCAATGCACTGTATCAGTGCATGCTCCCCAATCTGACCTGACTTGTTATGGAAGCTGTAATCCATAACAACATCATAACAACTACTGTGAACAGTAAGCACCCAGTTGCCTTCTATTGAGGACACACAGAAAGGCAGGCAGTATAATTAAAGGCCTCAGCCACCCTGCACAGCCCCTGTTCTCACTTCTCCCTATATGGTGCAAGCTGTGGTGGTGGTAGTGGTAGGGAGCATGAACTAATAGTGTGTTGCCACACCCACCACTTCACAGACCGTCTCTGGATCCCAGTTAGGACCAAAGAGCAGCCGTGCAATGGGTGACACCTTAGCACCACACTAGTTCGAATGGAATGAAAGTTTTTTACAGAGGCTAGAGTGCCAATCCTGCACAATTCTTAGATGAAGGACAGTGACCATACTGTAATTGAATGGCTACTCTGTTAATAAGTATTTGTAAATTCCATTCCGTTTATCACAGGAGGAACTGTTTGAAATTTATTGCTTCCTCTAAACAATACCAGCCCTCCAACCCTGTAATTCTTGTTAAAACAGCCTCACAGAAGGTCATATTAGTGAGAGGCATCTGGATGGTTAAGGTGACATGAATGATTAACAAATTTAGGGTGACTAATTTCGAAAAGATTCTTAATCTTAATGTGGGTGTGTAATGTCCTGTTATAAAAATCTCTAATCCTGCCACTAACTGCTTTGGTGTTATACACTTATCAACCTTAATACAAGTGATTCCCAAAGTGAATTAAGTAATTTAAATGAATTCAATTCAAATTTCTGACATAATAGTAGCAAGCCTTGATATTTAAAGGAAGCTTTTGGCCCAAATCCCATGCAACGTAAATGAAAATGTCACACAGTTTTTTATTACGTGGTAGCATTCTAATTGTCTTTTTTATAAACAATTTTTGTTGGCAAGTAAACTGAGGAGCATTAAAAAAATACAATACCACACACACAACCACGCCTTGTTTTTTTAAAAATAAAAAGCATAAAATATATCAGCACGATCACTGTCATGATCACAGTCAAAAGTGGAGGCCAGCTGGGGTGCTTACCCTGAGGTCTGAATATTGAACTCAATGCCCCAGTGCTGTGATGATGACACTGTGCTCTAAAAATGACACTGTCTTTCGGATTAGATGTAAAATCGAGGTCCAAACTCTCTGTGGTCATAAAAGATCCCTGGGCATCCTTTGTAAAAAGAAGGGTTTTTCCTGATGTCCTGGCTAATTTGCCTGTCACGGCTTGTCATTCTGGCCCTATAATCATCCTCTGTCTCTTATTGACTAACTGTCTCTCACTCCTTCGCCACCTAACAGCTATAATGTGTGGTAAGTGTACTGGTACAAAATGGGTGCCATTGCATCATCCAGGTGGATGCTGCACATTAGTGATGGTTGAAGTGTCTCACCACTCACTGTGTAAAGCACTTTAAGTAGAGAGAAAAGTGCTATATAAATGTAAACAATTATTATTATTTTCTAATCGTAATTTAAGCGTACTCTAGACCAGGGTCACAGGGTATGCTGGAGCCTATCCCAGCTATAATATGATACAAGGCAGGAACAAACCTTGGACTAGGTGCCAGTTCATTGCAAAGCGAGTACACGCATATACTCCAATCGCACACTAGGACTAATTTAGTGTTGCCAGTTTACCCAACTTGCGTGTCTTTGGTAAAATGATTGGGAAGAATTTATCTTGCATTGTCTTGATTTTGAAGCACTTTTCTCAAAGTCAGAGAACATTATTTTACCATCTGTATTGGTAAAATGTACAGATTTAATACTGTATTGTTGGAACACATAGAGTCAGTACGTCATTGCTTCAATGAAGTCATGTCATATCCTTAATAGCTGCATGTAAAGAACCTGTTTTATTAGCAACGGTACATTTTACCAGTATTTGAATGAAAGTATTTCATAATTGAGACACTTAACTCTTGTCAAAAAAACGGTATGTGAAATCTTTACACTAAACACATTGTTGCATGTGCCTTTGTTTAGGTATTTCTTTTACATTTGCAGTAGTGCAGGACAATAAAAATACATGGCTAACCAGAGGTTTAGTTTTATACCTATTAATATTACAAGTTTTTGTAACATCTATGTTTAACAGGTGGTTTAAAAGACAACATACTGTATGATACACTTATCAAAGTATTATTACGAGTGAAAGATAACAAAACTTACAGAGATGATTTTTCTCTTAAAAAATTCAAAACAGTCTTTATTGAAAACCTCTTCTTTAAGCCTAGGTTTAAAGAAAAAAAGCATTTAGTATAATAAAATATTTAGGTTTATGACATAAAGAATCATGAATTTCGCCAGAACCACTAGATGGCTGAATAGATGGAAAGAATGAAAGATACATCTATCAACAAATATAATTTGAAAAGCACATCATTAAATTAACTTATATTATAATTTGTCTTTGTCCTGTCATATCAGGAACAAAGCATTTTACAAGCAGTTCTTTGTTTTGCAGTTTCTTCTTGACTCCTGTGATAAATGAAAGCCAAGAGTCCAAGTCAATGCAATTGTCAGGAGCATCTGTCTGAATTGACATTTATTTTTTAAGGATCTTTGCCTACAGTTGTGAATATTTGTAAGTGTGTGACATTTTTTCTAACTGACAAACCTTCTTCAGTTAGAACACTTTCCATTGTTAATAGCCAATCACATGGTGTGACAGTGTAAATATTTCCCTTTATTTCTGTGTTTCTCTCAAACTTTAAGCTCAGATTTGCTTGACTAGTGATCTTGAATATTTCATCTAAGTGCTATTACTCTGGGTCATTTGAGTTTTCCTCTCACAACCCAAAGATGTGCCGACCCACTATGAGTCAGTATAGGTCAGTGCATGAGTGTGACCTGTGTGTGACTAGTGTACCACCCTGCGGTGGTCCAGCTTTCCAGGAATGGTATTGGTTTAAAAAAAAAAACAAAAGCAGTGGATGTCTTCCGTTATGCTTATATGGTGGCTAAAACATGGAAGGTAGTAGAGATATGGTATACTGAACAATACAACAACAACCAGCATTTATTTATATATCACACTTTCATACAAGAAGTACAGCTCAAAGTGTTTTACAAGACGACACAAGGATAGTTGTATGAAATGAAAAACAAAAAAGATTATGCAATATTATTGAAGGGTAAAAAACAAAGGAAAAATGTAAGATTAGATGGCCAGAAGGACAGAAAAAAAAAACAAACAAAAAAAAAAATTAGGCTGGAGAAAAAAATAAAATCTGCAGGGTTTCTAAGGCCAAAAAGACCACCCAGCCCTCAATGGGTATTCTGCCTAACATAAATTGTCATAAATCAGTCCACTTTGTTTTCAGGCTGCCCAAGGTAGTATTTGATGATGTTGGTCTTGTGGACAGCTGGGACACCCACCTTCAACCCATTAACACAGGGGGCTGTATAATGCTTTGATTAGGTGGTTGTAGTGCAAATTGCCACCACAAAAGTACCAGAAAAGACAGATGAGAATATTAGAGATTAGTACAGATTGCAGAACCTTGAAGAATATGATAATTCTATGCCCTTGTATTCTATCATGAAATACAACTAAAATGTAGCTATTAAAAAGCCATATTAAAATAATGGGCTTTTAGAAGTTTTTTTTTTTAAATAATCCACAGTATTAGCCTGGTGAATTTCAATCAGTAAAGTATTCCAGATTTTGGGTGCATAATAGTAAAAGGCCACCTCACCACTTCTTTAAAGTTTGGTAGTATTTTAAAATCAATTCTGAATGACACAGGTAACCAATGTAACAGCACTAAAACTAGTGAGATGTACTCAAATTTTCTTTTTCTTGTTAAGATTCTGGCTGCTGCATTCTGCACTAATTGTAGCTGATTAATGTCTTTCTTAGGCAGTCCTGTTTAGGAGTGCATTACAGTACATCTAGTCGAGGAAAAACAAAACTGTGAATTAATTTTTCAGCATCTTGTAAAGTTATAAGAGGTATAACTTTTGTTATATTCCTTAAGTGAAAAAATGTACACTTAGTTATCTGGTTAATATTCGATTTAAACTTTAGGTCAGAGTCAATAACTACCCCTAAATTTTTTACTTCTGTCTTGACTTTTTTTGGAAGCTCTGAACCGCACAGTGAAAAAAATTATGGGATAACCCTTATCTCGTACATTTGTGAAAATATCTTGTACGTATGAGATACTTTCATGTATGTACGAGATGTTTTCACTTATGTACAAGATACTTTCACATAGGTACAGGATATTTTCACGTACGTGTGAGATACTTTTACGTACGTATGAGATGTTTTTACGTTTGTACAAGATAGTTTCACATACATACTAGATAAAGTTAGATTAAAAAATTACAAAAGTGTGCTTCGGGGCTACCTAATTACACCTTTACCAAGGCTGACGTCACTTCCATCCCTTGTGGTGTGGTGTTATAAAAAGCAGACGGGGGGCTTTAATTATATTAATGTAGTGTGAGATGGTTGGAGATGGGTTTAACTGCAACCTCTAGTACCTACTGTATGATGTTCGTCAGGTAATGCCCCATTACACTATGGTGAAGATTAGGGCCGTGGGATGGTTATATGACTCAAAGGGTTTAGGTACGTGATTTATGTTTACAGGCACTCGCATGGAGCTCCTGAGGAGATATGGTGGTTTTTTTTTCTATTCTAAAATAATCTGAAGTTATGGATCAATACAAACATTCTCTAATATGAAGCCTATTTTTTAGGATCTTGGTTCGTGTTTGTCCTGCAACCAGATTAGTTGGAATTATAAATTGTATTCAAGGGCCTTTTGTTTTATTTATTAAATACAGCTTCACTTAACAAAAAGTGTTTGGTTCACAACAGTAAAAAAATAACCTTTATTTCAGAAATTCTCAACTACTCCATTAAGTGTATTATTATAACTTATGTTATAATATTTACTGTAAGCTTAGGCTTCAGTAATATCAATAGAGATATCTAGTCTATTTTATTATAAAAGATAAGCTTTTTATTTTTATTGTCTTGATCAGACTGCAAAAAGACTGATAAGGCATTGCACAATGTGGCTTTTTCAGCTTTTGTATGTGTTTTACACTTATTTTTAAATTAGTGGACATGTATAGTTTTTGTTTTATGCTCTGTGTATGTGTACAGTGGGGTGGTTGATGTTTGGTTGATATTGTTCTTTATTATTTATTTATTTTTTTTGGAAATGTGCTTTTCATAACTATATACTTATTTTTCATTGTCTTCTTTCCTGTTCTCATTCAGTTAATGTTATTGAGAACCTGTATATGCAGAAGGAGAGTCTAAATTGTTGATATTGTAGTGGAGTTACTATTTTGTCCCAATGCCATAAAAGGCTTTGTAATAAGCAAATATCAGATGTAATAAAATTTCTGGGGTATAGAATTTTCCATTTCTATTTTTTAACTGTCTAGATCAGTGGTTTTCAAGTTCAGCCCTAGGAGTCCCCTGTGGCTATGGGTTTTGTTCTGACCAGTTTTTCAATCAGTGCATCATTCTAGCTTTCAAATGATCTCATTCTTTGCTTATTAGATTAGATTGCATTAGATTAGATGAAAACTGTTGCATACAGCAACAGAAACACAAATACATACTGTTATGACAGGTAAAACACCCAACCAATCAATCAATCAATTAAAATACATTTAACAAGTGCATCAGGAGGAAGCATTGAATTGCCTGATAGCAGTGGGCAAAAAAGACCCCCAAAGGTGCTTCTTAGCACATTGTTGTAGAATGAGCCTGTGGCTAAAAATAGTCCAAGAGAGTGCCTCTATGAGGCGGATGGAAGGGTTTTTCATGATGGCATCCAGTTTTGCCATCATCCACTTTTCTGCAACAACTTCTAGTATGTCAAAGGTTCACCCTGTGATGGGACAGGTTCTCCTGATAGGTCTGTTCGGGCATTGGTGTTCTTTTGAGCTTAGGTTGCATTCCTCAGGAGACAGCAGTATAGATAACCACACTGGCTACTATGGACTAGCCTAATGGCCTGGAAATATTTCTAATACATTCATACATATTATTTTTCTTGCCCAGGCTTTCAATGCATACTTTTTTCCATTTTTATTTGCAATTTTCTGCAGAGTTTATTCCCTTAATTGTATCCAAATACAGAAAGTTAGCATTGAGCAGTACAGGCACCCCTGCAAACAGCATTAAATGCTAAATTAAAACAATTACTTCACTGGAATTTTCAGTTTCTTGCTTGTTAAGAAACATCTATATATATAATTTACTAAGGCAAGACAACCATGGAAAGCACGCCGGAAGGGGCGTGGATTCACTAACACGCCGACAAGTGAGACACCTATGGCGCACGCAGGAAGGAGCCACGGCCACCAACTCGGACACGACGACACAGAAAAACCGGCGTCATTTATATTCGTCTGTCGTAGAGGTCACATGCAGCTCCGACCCACGTTGACTGTTAAAAGAGGCATGTTTCTCGTGGAGTTGAATCACCATATGCGGCGTGTAAAACTGTTTGCAAGGGGTATCCCATGGGATCCTTAAAACGTTCCTTCACAACTGAGGTTAAAACACAATGAAGTGAGCAGTCTTTAAAAAACGAGTTTTCGGTTACGACGCACGACCGCGTGTACTATAGCAAACTGTTTTACACACTACATACAGCAATTCGCATCCGCGACAAACATGCGTCTTCTTAGATACTTCTGCACTTTGTACACACCCCCCTCCCACTGTGGTGGGTGTCTTGGTGGATTATATATAGAAAGGCAGCCAAAACCGCACAGAGCAATGAAAAGTCTACGTGAGTCACAGGTGCATCTGGACTATACAAAGACGACAACGACTCGAGTGACGATTTGGAGGTGGGCACATGAGCAGGCAGTGTATACTGAACGAGAAATCAGCAGACTAGCATGACGGAGGGAGCGGAGTGGATGTCCTTCTCCTCTCCTCCCGTTCCACCCTGAGCACCGCACGGACGATTGTGTGTTGGTTCATTCCGTGTATTGGTTAAAACCCAATGAAGGAAGCAGTCTTTAAAAACCAATAAGCCCTGTGCCTCTGTTTCATTACCGTCTCACCTGCTTCACTAATGCAGGCCCTGCAACAGGCGATCCGGCGGCGTAATTCCCATGACCCGCGGGCAGCCAACCGGGTAACCAAAGTCTTTGGGTTCAGGGGGGAGTATGCTTACAAATCTGAAACTTAAAGGAATTGACGGAAGGGCACCACCAGGTGTGGAGCCTTTCGCTTCTTTTGACTCAACACAGGAAACCTCACCCGTACACGGACAGGATTGACAGATTGATAGCTCTTTCTCGATTCTGTGGGTGTTGGTACATGGCAGTTCTTAGTTGGTGGAGCGATTTGGCTGGTTATTTCCGAAACCGAACGAGACTCCCGCCTGCTAAATAGTTACATGACCCAACAGCAGTCGGCATCCAAATTCTTAGAGGGACAAGTGGCTTTCAGCCACGTGAGATTAAGCATTAACAGGTCTGTGATGCACTTGTATGTCCAGTACTGAATGGATCAACGTGTGTCTACCTGGCGCGGGGAGGCGTGGGTAAGCCTTTGAACCCCATTCGTGATGGAGACCGTGGCTTCCAATTGTTCCCCAAGCGAAATTCCCGAATGCGTGCGGGTCATACGCTCGCACTGATTACGTCCATGCCCTTTGTAAAGCCCCGCATGGTCGGGTGACTTGGTGGATTATATATAAAAAGCAGCCGGAACCGCAAAGAACAATGAAAAATCAGCGTGGAAACCGACTGAGGCGGTGTTTGGAAAATTAACAGTCAGCGTGACTCACAGGTGCGTGTGGACTGTACACAGGCAGCGACTCAGGTAGGGAGTTGGGGCGGGCACATAAGCGGGCAGTGCGTACTGAGCGAGTGCCGTTCAACCCGTCCCGCTTTGGAAGGAGAAAGCGCGACGGCACTCCTCCGGTTTTCAGTAACGGACAATTGTATGTTGGTTCGTAGCGTGCATTGTTGCAATGTTACTTTTCTTGGTGGTTTATTAAATTACGGATTTTTCAAATGTTTATTTTTTCCACTGTGCTTAAAAATCATTTAAAAAGTGGCCTGATTATGCCGCGGGTTGGCTAGTTTCTTATAAACAAATAGACAAGAGAATGTGGCCCTGGGTGGTTGTGCCACATAACATTTAGTATTGTCAGCATTTGTATATACAGTAATTGGTGGAGTATGCTCTATGCATGAAGGTAGATTTGCATGAAAATGGCAAATCCAATTTAAGAATTTACAGTTTTCAGAATTTCTTGGATTAAGGGAGTAAAAACGGAACATTCACTAAACAGTGGCATCAATTAGGACTTAACTGGAGAATTACTGCTCTAGGTAAAAAGAACATATTACAGAACTGTTAGAAGTTATCAGCAAAGTATTATTTTCAAATAATGCAACTATTTTAGAATGCTAAACTAATCTTTGACCTGTTGTCACTAGGTGTTTTATTTTTGTCTGTTTTGGATGCCGTTTCTTGTTTAAACATGAATAATTAAAAATATTAAACCTTAAAAAACTATTCTCATTATGAATTTAATGTAAAAGAGTTCACATTTTTTTCTCTTGTTGATAGTCATAAATTTTATTTGAGGCATAATGTAAAATAACAAGTAGAAGATGATGTCATTTTTTAATGGGATTGCAGTTCAGAAAGTTTGAGAGAGGTGTGCTTTTCACTTTTAGATTAAGATACAATGACATTTTAGACACATATTAAGAGGTAATGTCTTAGTTTTTCACATTGTTTAAATGAGTAGAATAAATCACTTTTGCAGACAACAGGAAATTCCTACTACTGGTAGATATCCACAGCTGATATTATAGTTGAGAGAGCCATACATTCTAGAAGTTGGTGGCTTATCACAACAATCGACAATCAGCATTTAGCCATAGTGTCTTTCTAGATGGTGCTGCTGCATAACCACTATGCTCTATTGATAAGTCTGTTAATTTTTTCATTGTCAGCCACCAAATGTATTTCCTTCAGTGTGAAATGCTACTGAACAATTGACACTTTTTCCACTTTTTGTTCTGGCACACATCAATGCTTTGGTTGCCTCCTGCCATATTGCTGATTACTCAAGGTAATACTGTAGCTCTTATGCAAGTGGGTGCTGCATTTACTTGCTTAATCAACAGTCTATTAACAAGTATGATATAAGCATCTAAATGAAATGTGTGTAAAAATATTAAACCTTTTATTTTAGTGGAAGCTGCTCAGTCTTTTTATTATCCATTGCTGAAGTGCCATAAGAAATGTATCTGACTCACTCAGTGTCTATCAGCTTTTCCTAGTAGCATTCATGTTTGAATGTCATGCATACTTTTTAATTGTTAGAGGCTGCCTGGCTGTTTCCTGGGTTAATAGCATTGACACAGAAAAGTTTAATCTTAGGCATCCTGAATGTTGCTTAAAAGGTTACTATTATATTGTCTTAAAAATGCTTTTTTATGTTTGATGTGTTTATTGAATCAATAGATTTTTCAGTGTATTCAAATCACATAAATCTATTTGAGACATAAACAACACCATGAATGGTAAATTGAAAACAGCTGTACCAAATATGAAACAACAAGGTTCCAAAGGTGAATGCTAGTAAAAATTTTTATTGTTGTTTAAAGGTGGACAAAGCTTAGCTGATACCCAAAGCTCTTCCTAAGTCTCAATGGTGCTCTACTGCCATTCACATGCCTTTCCATTCACAGGAGGAAAACAGCATATGTGAAATTCAGTATGTGGTAGCATCTGGAGGTAACCTCATTCAGCAGTTTCCTTTTTTTATCTTGTATGAAGTCTAGTTCCCTTGTTTCTAAAACCCATTCAATTTCCAGACTCTTTGGAAATTGATACACTTAGAAAGGAGCTACATTGATTTTAATTTGTGATTGTTAAGTACCTTATAATTAAACTAATCACAAAATTTTTACAAGAGAATATCTTGACATTTTGCATGATTTACTCAGTAGTTTGATTGCAAAAACATTAATCCAGGAAATTTCCAGGAAAAAGAGAAAATACCAGAATTGCCAGTGTGAACGCTGGCCCGGACACATCGTTAGTTCACCCAACACACTCATTTATTTACACTATTTACAATAAATACTCATGTGCACCCCCAGTGCCTCCAGCACCGATCCCCCAAAGTCCAGGCCACACAGTCCTTCGTGCCTCTCTTTCTGGCTGCCTCCAGTCCTCTCTCCAGCTCTGTCCTTCTTCCACCCGACTTCCGCTCTCAACTGAAGGGAGGCGGCCCCTTAAATAGGAACCCGGATGGGCTCCAGCTGCTTCCCGGCACTCCTCCGCAGACACGCCCCAGTGTGGCGGAAGTGCCGGCTGCGCACCTAGAAGCCCTCCGGGTGTCCCCTGTCTTCTTCCCCCCAGGGTTGTTCAGGTACCGGTGCGCCGCCTGGCGGTGGCCACGGGTCCCTACAGGCCTGGGCTTCCAAGCCCTCTACCTGTGGCCCCCAATGTAACCAGGGCGGTCGCCCCCTCGCGGTCTGGAGGAGGTACAAGCCCTCCTCCGGTCCTCCTGGGCATCCTGGCCGGGCTCCAGCCCCGACCGGATGCCACACCAGTAATAGGCTCATCCTGGCAGGTCTTCAGTAGAGTTTCTTAGGCATTAGTGTTGGGGTTTTAACATTTCTGTCTATTATAAAAGAAAATCTTGAAGACAAGACTTTTTCCAAGATATTTTTTCAAGTCCCATGAGACAAGACTTTTGCTAAGAGATTTTGTCAAAGGGCTGCATGGTGGTGCAGTGGGTGGAGTTTGCATGTTCTCCCCGTATCTGCGTGGGTTTCCTCTGGGTACTCCGGTTTCCTCCCACAGTCCAAAGACATGCAGGTTAGGTGCATTGGTGATTCTAAATTGCCCCTAGTATGTGCTTGGTATGTGTGTTTGTGTGCGCGCACCCTATGGTGGGCTGGCGCCCTGCCCAGGGTTTGTTTCCTGCCTTGTGCCCTGTGTTGGCTGGGATTGGCTCCAGCAGACCCCATGACCCTGTACTTAGGATGTAGTGGGTTGGATAACGGATGGATGGATTTTGTCAAGTCCAGCCCTCCACTCAACCATTTACAACCACACCTACAGTCCACTCACCTCTCATTCATGTCAATGCTTTTGTCAGACACAGTTCCTGTGCTCTCAGCTCTTATAAATTTTTTATGTTTTCCTCGCTGTAAGTTCCCAATAAAATAAGACTTACTATGTCGAAATCCTATTGATGAATTTCATCCCGAAGGGTTATCGACAGTAAAAATGAGTACACGGGCAATCCTAGCACCGAGAAATGATGAAGTCAAACAAATGAACGATCGGTTACATGGCGATGACATGTAAAATTTTAACAGGCAACAAGAAAGGTAATGTACTGTAGTACATCTTATGTGGATAACATTAGACACCAAAGTAGATCTTGATATGCCATTCATAATAAAACGTTCACAGTTTCCCATTACAATAGCTTTTGCTATGACAATTCACAAATCACAGGGTTTTTTTATTAAGAGAGAAAGAAATGATATTCACTCACAGGCAGTTATACGTTGCGTTGTCACGATGTAAGTCCAAACACGGAATCAAAATTCAATGCGATATTGCCGAAAAGTTAATTAAAAAAATTGTTTTTGCTGATGTTTTACAGTAAAAATGTACGTTTAAAAAGTATTTCCATGTTAATGTTGCAGAGCCCCCTAGTCTTAATTTATAATAGAAATATGAGTTAATTATCAAATATAGATTTTCCTTGATGTGAGTGAGCATCAGTGTGTCTGTATGAGCTGGACTGCTGTCCCATCTTCTGTTGACTAGCGTCCATTTTCCTGCAGTAGGTTCCCTTTTCTTTTCTTCTGGAAAAAACAAGAAAATGTACTGATGAAAGAATAGACTTGAAATTTCAAGAGTGCACTAAATGACTTAGTAAATCTTTAGACATAGAAGTAATAACTGAATGCTATTTTCATACCAAGAAAAATATTTGGAATATATTTTAACATAGTCATTTGCCAACAGTACCATTAACAATAAAGGTGTAATGCATGTTTTCTATATTCCTAGCAGCAGCAACTTTTTACACAGAGAGCAAAGGTTTCTGGAACAGTTCCTAATGCTGAAATGTAGTCCCTTTCATCATTTAAGAAGTAAGAAGGTGATGTACTATTTAGCTATTAGCTATTTGTCATCAAGAGGGGTTAATATAGATGAGGTTAATGATCCTCTCTAATTTTCAGAATGGAGGTGCCATTTTAGCACTGCTTGTATGCATATTTGTGTGTATGATCTTTTATCAAACTATAACTGGTCAGTTATAGTAGAAAATAAAAAAAAAAATCAAAAGAAAACTGTCATCTACTGTATTTCTCTCAAATGAAAGAGAGGATGCTGGAAGTTTTTTTTTTCTTTTTTTTCTGTTTCACTTCACTGAGGTCTTTAATTGTGTGGTTTCATACTGATCAGAAGTGGGTTGCTGGACTGGATTGTGCTTGTTTATAAAGGAATTCTGGATTTGATTTCTACAGCTTGCTAACATATTGCAGCTGTTTCTTTTAGTTCCCCTGTCAGTGTATAATAAGTATGTGAAAGGATTTACAGAATTTAGCGTGGCTCTAAGACATAAAAGTAATGTGTATTTATTAAATTCAGCTTTATAAACTTGTAGAAAATTATTTAAAATGCACATAATCATTTGTGTCCAATGGTAAGAGATGAATAGATCTTTTGTAAGCCAAGAAAGAATCGACAAATATTAAATCCTCTACTTCTAAGCAGTAATGAAATGTTGGGATGTATTTCATTTTTCATATCTGACAGTCTTTGAGCTAATATTGCTAAAGTCTGAAACTCTTTGCAGATTTTGGGGTATTTCCAACATATCCTGCTCCAACAGCACAAATGAGCACCTGAGTGTGACAAAAACACATGCAATTCACTGTTTTGCAAGCACAAAGAAAATACATATGTGACTGGAAAAGTAACTGTTTTCATATTTAATTTTGGGAGTTACTTTTGGGCTTTGGAAACTGAAATGTGGCAAACGTGTCTTCAAAAAGAGAGAAATGCGTTCTTGAGGACAATGATTTCATCATTTAATACAATTATAGGCTTTGTATAAACTGACTTAGCACACCATGTTACAGGTTATGCAAGCACAGAACCAGTTTGTCCTGTTTGCAAAGTTATTGCTTACAGTAAATCTGAGAGTTTTAGCAGCACTGTCTACGTTTACTGTTAGTAAGGATTAGTGCTTTCATGGTTTAATTCTCATTTGATTTAAGGTTTTATTTACTGTCTCAGCTTAACACAGAGGCTCGTGATGTTCACCTTAAGGTTCACAGAGCCAGTTATCTTAGTAAAGAATGACAGAGGTGCAGAAGTGACAAGGAGCTTGAATAGATTTATCTGGGAAATAAATCTACTTGCAGCTGATTTGTAATATTGTATAAAATGTGTATGTTTAAGTCTTCATTTACTGATTTAGTATTTGATGGGAAAACCTTGCAAAGCAGGCTGTGATCTTGGGAAAAATCTATTTAAAAAGTTTTTACTCCATATTTAATGGGACAGCAGTAATCTCTTGAGAGGAAGCCAAATAAGAGACAGTGAAAATAAGACAGTTTCAGAAAATAATGTGGTGTACCAAAGTGCTGGAAAGCCTAAAGGATGTAGTTTGCTTGCTTAATTAAAAAGGTGTCAAACTCGTTCTGGGTGAAAAGAGCTTTGTCAGACTAAATGTGGGAACACTGTGAAGCACTTTTTCTGTGTGATATCTGTGGTTTGTGGGACGTCTCTGCAGCAGGGCGCAAACACAGTAATAGTCCGTTTTGTTCCAGGTTCTTTCAAGATATTTGGCTTGGGGTCTGAGAAGCTGGCTGGATCCTCTTGCCCCTGGAGTATAAGTCAGGCTGTTCACAAGGCTACGCTTTTAAATGAGCATTCCAGAGCTTAGAAAAAACTTTTGAAGGAATATTGATGCATGTTATGCAAAAAAAGAGAAGCAGTCTACAGTAAAGGCTTTAAAAATTTCAGAGTGACCCAGCCATTTAATGGGCAATATCATACTGACCATTCATTCTTTACTACAAATCATATTGCACAAATGTAAACTTGGTTGGCATCAAATACAGAAATAACAGATGATTTGGCTCCTAAAATGGTTTTCCCTCTTAATATTGTCTGTGTGGTTAAAAAGGCTTCTTAAGAAAATAAGTGACATATTTGGCCTGAAAGGAAAGTAAGGATAGTTGTGATTACTTGAGAGAAGCTTCTTGGTCTTAGTCATTAACTTGTAATAGCCATGTGTTTTCTCTCCTCACCGTTTTCTTTGTAGTTCCTCCATTTAAAGTGCAGTTTGCTAAAATGATACAGCCTGCAGACTAGATTCTCATAGTATTTCATGTGTGTTTGTGTTGTTAGTAAGGAAAAGGAAAGTGTAGACTATTTTCCTCCTATAATTCCGCAAAAAACTGTATTAACTAGTGCCAACACTAGAAAACAGAATTGACTGAAAGAATTAGTTTTGGGTATTTTACCCATTTTTAGCAAGAATGCTGAAGGTGCATTATATGTACATCAATTGCATCAAATTAAAGTGATGAACATTTGTTTACTTACACATACAAGATATAGAAGACATTGGTTGCTATCACATCTTGTTTTTGTTGCTTTTTAATACCTTTTTCTGTTTTTCTTCAGTAGTTTCCTGTCAAGCATGATACCTACAATTTCCAGCTTTTGTTATATTTATCTGTATAGCTTCTCATCACAAATTTTAGTTTCCTGACACACTTGAGATTCTTAACAAATTGTAAAATGTGCTTGCTCTCCATTTGCTTGTCATGATCTGGTATTTGTTTTTAATTTTATTTTAATCCTTTATCAGGGTGGCACAGTGGTAGCGTTGCTGCCTCGCAGTTACGAGACCTGGGTTCGCTTCCCGGGTCCTGTGTGGAGTTTGCATGTTGTCTGCATGGGTTTCCTTCCACAGTCCAAAGACATGTAGGTTAAGTGCTTTGGCAATCCAAAATTGTGTGTGTGTGCATTGTGGTGGGGTGGCGCCCTGCCTGGGATTTGCTTCCTGCCTTGCGCCCTGTTTTGGCTGGGATTGGCTCCTGTAACCCGGTAGTTAGGATATAGTGGGATGGATGGATAATCCTTGGTCTCAAAGAATATTTGAAATTTGTTATGGGAGGTTTGGAGACCCAGAAATTTAGTGGTTACATTTGTTTTATAATTTGATGTGTGTTCAGAATCATTAAAATTAATTTATGTTCTCCTACAGTGCAATCTTGTTTTTCTTGTAGGCTGTGATGTTAAGATGCTTCCTGACAATTATAGGTTTCACATCCTGAGTATGTTTTTCTTGATTCATTATTGTCTCTAATTGAGGCAAAGTTTTGCAAAGAATCATGTTATAATATCCAAAGCTAGGATACATCAAATAGTTTGTCTCCATCTTGCACTCCAGCAACACAATAACTTTGAGTAGCATTGTTACAAAATAGCAATGACCACTAGGAAAATAGGATTTATTTATTTTTTCAGTGTCAGCATTAGCGAATTTTTAAGAACAGGTTCAGATTTATTATCAACTTTTGCAGTTTGTTAGTTATAGAGTCAGTAGCTGTCCCCTTGTTCATGTCAACACTTTAGCTTCGGCTTTAATCTACAACAACTTTAACTCATGGAAACATGTCACGTTACCCTGATTCTGTGGCAGTGCTCCTAAAAATCTTATCTGTCTGTCTTATTGTGAAAATCACTTTCCACTATATGTTAATTTTCAAAGTTATATGGTTTTATAGATATTTTATTTATTAATTTAGTTTAGTTAAAATGTACTTTTCATTTTGAAGAATGTGTATTTTCCTTACCATTTGCATTCTGCACATGTTCCTTATATTAGAAACTGTTATAATTATTTGTCAAAAGTTATGCACGTCGTAGCTAACAGTAAATAAATATTAGGCTTAACCTTGGCTAAAAGACAAAGCTGGAAAAAGCAACTTTTGACCATAGAATTTATCTGTTTCTCAAAAGAGAGGTTACTATCAAAAATAACCCCAAAGTTCCGAACATGACGTTTACAAAAGTCCATGAATGAGCCACAGAGTTCAAAACCAATTTGAGCTTTGACAGGAGTACCAGCTATTAGCACTTCCGTTTTATTTTGATTTAAGATTGAGAAAACTGTCAGCCATCCAGGATCTTAGTTCTACAAGACAATTGTGCAGCCGATTCATTGCAGAGTTACACACAGGAATATTTAGACCCGCATGTCATAAGCATAACAATGAAAAGAAACATTAAACTTCCTACAAATAGCTCCTATAGGATAAAGATAAATAGAAAATAAAATAGGACCAAGAATGGATCCCGGGGGAAACACCACATTTAACAGGAGCAGTAGATGAAAAAGAGGAATTGAAAGTCACTGATAAGAGCCAACCAGTAAGATATGACCTTAACCAGTTAAGAGCAGCCCCTTTAAGCCTCACCAGATGCTTAAGCTGCAACAGCAAGATGTCATGGTTAATAGTGTCAGAAGCTGTAGAAATGTCTAGGAGGACAAGGACTACTAACCCACCTGAGTCACTAATAAGAGAGATGTCATTAAATACTTTCAAGAGGGCTGTCTTAACACCATGATAATGCCTAAATCCAGATTGGTAGATCTGAAATAAAATTACTGGATTAAGGTGATCAATCAATTGATTATAAATAATTCTTTGTAATATTTTAGCCAAAAAATCAGGCAATAATTAGCTTACACACTAGGATCTAATTCTGCCTTTTTAAGACAGGGTCACACCACAGCATGTTTAAAAAATGTGTGCACAACGCCCTCACTAATAGAACAATTTATAATAGCCAACAATTCTGGACCCAAGATATCAAAAGCTTCCATTAAAGGCGTGGATGGACAACATCAAGAGGACCAAAAGTAGTTTTAAGTTTTTCAATAGTACTTTTTAGCTGTGAAAATGCAGCAAAATTAAGGAATTCCAAAACAATGCCTTGATTAATAACAGGAAGTACATAACCTGTTGGAACAATACCAATGCAGATAGTATCGGTTTTGCTGACAATGAATGAAAGAAACTGCTTACATAAATGAACAATATTATTTAATTCCATCTCTGAATGGGGGTAAATAGCCACATTAATTGCATTAAATAAGGTTATGGGTTTCTTAGAATGAGAAAATACCAAATCTGAGAACTAATCATATTTATATTTCTTAACTGCCTCCTGGCAAATTGAACAGAGAAGTCCTAAAAATCTGCTTAGATACAGTCATCCCATCTTTCTTCCACCACCATTCAGCAATCCTGAAGGTGTGGTACAGCTGCTGTGTGGTGTCATTAAGCCATGGAGCAGGTCTTCCCTTTCTATTGTGTATTTTGAGGGGAGCAATTGAGTGTAAAACCATTTTACATGATGAATTTAAAGTTAAGACAGAATCATCAATACTATTGTACTGGCCTTGTAGATCAAAACTGGAAAACATGGTTTTAAAATATGATAGAAGAATTTTAAAAAGCAAGAATAGGCATGGAGCACAGCTTGCAATAGCAATGTGAACAGTAATATTCAAATCCATCATTCGAGAAAAATGATCAGTAAAAGGAACATCACATATATCAATATTATTAACTGAAATACCACGTGTAACAATGAGATCAAGGGTGTGACCAAGAGAATAAGTTGGGGCATTTAATATGCTGGATAATAATAATAAAGTTATTAATCAGATATTAGATTGACACCAAATGTGTATGTTAAAATTGCCAACAATAAGTACTTTATCATAGAAGAGCGTAAGAAATCAGAAAATTCTGAAATGAACAAATTATTAATTAAATAGGTGGCCCATATACCACAGCACGAAGCAAACAGGAAGAGCTACACACTTTGAAAGTTGCAGTTCAAAGCTTCAACACAGAAACACTTTTAAAAACAGTGGCAAGTCCCTCCCATGATGAGACAGTCGAGGAGAGTTGAAGGGTGAAGAATCTGCTGGTACCAAGTCAGTAAAACAAGAAGAGTCCTCATTAACATTCCAGGTCTCAGTGATGAAAATGAAGTCCAGTTTCTTTGAGGCAATAAAGTCTTGTAGGATAAGAGTATGCTTTTTGCAGATGATGTTGTCCTGTTTGCTTCATCAGGCTGTGATCTTCAGCTCTCTCTGAATCGGTTCACAGCTGAGTGTGAAGCGGCTCTGATGGGAATCAGCACCTCTAAATCCGAGACCATGGTCTTCAGCCGGAAAAGGGTGGAGTGCCCTCTCAGGGTTGGGGGAGAGATCCTGTCCCAAGTGGAGGAGTTCAAGTATCTCGGGGTCTTGTTCACGAGTGAGGGAAGAATGGAGCTTGAGATCGACAGGCGGATCAGTGTGGCGTTTGCAGTGATAAGGGTTCTGCATCGGTCTGCCGTGGTGAAAAAGGAGCTGAGCCGTAAGGCAAATCTCTTAATTTACTAGTTGATCTACGTTCCTACCCTCACCTATGGTCATGAGTTATGAGTAGTGACCGAAAGAACGAGATTGCGAATACATGCGGCTGAAATGAGTCTACTCTGAAGGGTATCTGGGCTTTCCCTTAAAGATAGGGTGAGAAGCTCAGTCATCCGGGAGGGGCTCAGAGTAGAGCCGCTGCTCCTCCGCATCGAGAGGAGTCAGATGAGGTGGCTTGGGCATCTGGTCAGGATGCCTCCTGGACACCTCCCTGGAGAGGTGATCCAGGCACATCCGACCGGGAGGAGGCCCCGGGGAAGACCCAGGACACGCTGGAGGGACTTTGTCTCCCGGCTGGCCTAGGAACGCCTCAGGATTCATCCAGAAGAGCTAGAAGAAGTGGCCGGGGAGAGGGAAGTCTGGGCATCTCTGCTCAAGCTGCTGCCCCCCGCGACCAGACCTCAGATAAGTGGAAGAGGATGGATGGATGGATGGAGGATAAGGGTTTTATTAAACGCTAACCTCACTTTAAGGAGAGCAGCTTTGATAGATGTGGAAAAGATTGCCATGGGTTGATCTCAAATGAGACTACAAAGATTAGCAGCGTTTACTCCATTAGAACATGCGGAGAAAAAGTTATGTCACCTTGAGCTGGGAAAATTAAATCTGGTTTTCAGCTTACGAGGGTCAGGGCCACCGTCCTATAAAGGAGAAGATTGGTCAAACTCGACTCTGAAGCATTGACAATCAAAGCCTGGCAAGATAAAATTGTGCTGGTGTTGTTTAACAGCAAAGCTGGCAGGCCTTCCGCATCGGCATCGGGAGTGTCTGTGTCTCTGAGGGGCACTCAGCTCACCCATAAAGGTGAACACTGGCATCCAGATAAAGAAGTCAGGAGATGAATAAAACAAGGATGGAGTTTCAAATACAGTCCAATCCGAAGAAGAAAATTGAGTGGATAACATGCCAGATAAGATATTAAGTAAGGAAACACTGTCATAGGCTGCCACACCAGTTAATGCCATCTTTCTTTTTGCCTTGTGATTTCCCCCATTTTCTTCCCACACTCCAAAGATGTCCATATTAGGTGGATTGTTGATGCAAAATTGGTCCTTATGTGTGTGTGCGTGTTCACCCTTCAATAGACTGGCACCCCATCCAGGGTTTGTTCCTGCCTTAAGCTTCATGATTGCTGGGATAGGCTTCAGCTTCCCTGCAACCCTCCTGTGGATAAGCAGTTTTGGAAGATGGAGGAATAAATAGGATGTATTAGTCACAGGTTTTCTTTTTATCAGAGTTTGCTTTCTTTTGAGTAGAAATATTGGACATAAAACTGAAAGTTACGAATCTTCAGCACAACCGACCACCTTTATGTCCACACATTCATGAAAAGTTTAATAAACAGAAAATTCTAACCCTTGAATAAACCCTAAATAACTCTTGCAGAAAATGTTTGAAAACATAATCCAGATATTCACCACATCTGTGGAGATGAATTGGGCTAAGTGAAGGTTAACTGCACGGCACAAGTTTTGCCACTGTCGTAAGAAATGTAACCCTATTTGATGAGACATCTTTAAGGGGTGTAGTAATATATAGATATCCGTAGCATGTTTTTCAGTTAATGTTTAAAGGGCTCATTAATGCCTGAGCTTTGTAAATTTTCTGAATTTGTTTAGTGCTTTTCAGGCTCTTTCAAGGCTTTTTCCAAGCATTTTCAGGCTTTTTTGGGCATTTTTCATGTGTTTTTCAGGTGTTTCTCACATGTTTTTCAAGCATTCTTCCTGGATTTTCAAAGAAGTGTTTTACAGGGAAAATATACTTGAGATCATTTCCATTTTGTATGTTGTTAGGTGTTGTTGTGTTGTGTGCGGTTATTGTTGTGTTTCCAGAATGTTTTCTGTAACTTTAGTGCTTTTAATCCTGGCAATCACAGTACTGAAGAGCAAGTGTCATCGGCACCATGAGCGAACATATTGGGTTCAACCTGTCCTGTAGCCAAGGTCGTGTTGAGAAGGCAATTCTGGATTCTCTAAGAAATAGGCAGCATCCTAAAAAAGTGCAGAATTACACTCAGGTATGAATCAGCATGTAAATGGTGGTATGTAGGGGAAAAAAATCATAGCATTATTTTGCCAAAAATAAAAAAAAATTACTTGCTGTTGTGAGTGATACATCATGCAAGCATGTGATCCGGTCATCTGGTAACAGCTGGTGAGGAAGGGGTTATTGTGCATAGCGGTATTCAACTGAAAAGAACTGAACATATATTGTACTGATTCATATACATTCAATCCTGCATGTGCTGAGGGGTACATTTAATCTGCAACTCTGGTTGTAAGGCAGAATAGAAAAGAGTGGGTTGTGTTCAAACTGGTAATAACAGAAACATTTTAATAAAGTAGCTGTTTAGATTTAATTCAGTCATTTGTGCAACATATTTTGAAAGTGTGATCTGATGGCAGCAGGCAATATTAACTGGGGGTAAAGATTGGGGATGGATGTTATTTACTTCAAAAAGGACTAAACAAATTTCCTTAATTGAAAACTATTACTGACACATATCCAATATCTAGTGTTAACCACACTAACTAATACCAATCAATCCAGAAATGCACAGACACATACAAATCCCATATGGTGTGCTGTGAGGAAGAGCTGTATGCTACCATTCTGCCAGTTTGTTAAAACATACTGTATGTACTAAACTTTAACCTGCTTAAAATTAAATGTTTACCTATAACTTTTGTTGAATTCTTGTCACATGATTGCAAGCCAAGTACTTTAATCTGTTCCTCAACAGCTGTCACTATAAGGCCGATGCATGCATGCATGGCTCTAGAATGCTGTCCTGGCCACTGTCTCTGTGGGAACAATCTAAGCCCCATCTCAGTTTCTGAATGGCTTGTTCTATGGCAACTTGGGCTTTACTCCACTGCTTTTAAATACATGCTGACTAAGTTTATTGGTAACTTTAAACTGGCATGGCAAAATGAATGTGGGTGTGTGTGTAAATTTGCCAGACAGACGATTGGTGCCCTATTCAGACTTTTTTTGTTGATGCCCAGACAGGCTACATTTCCTTCAAGTTTAAAGTTAGATTAGGAAAGTTTAATAATGCACAGTATAATGGAACGGAATTGCAGAGTTTTGCATAAAATTAAATGTTTACCTATAACTTTTGTTGAATTCTTGTCACATGATTGCAAGCCAAGTACTTTAATCTGTTCCTCAACAGCTGTCACTATAAGGCCGATGCATGCATGCATGGCTCTAGAATGCTGTCCTGGCCACTGTCTCTGTGGGAACAATCTAAGCCCCATCTCAGTTTCTGAATGGCTTGTTCTATGGCAACTTGGGCTTTACTCCACTGCTTTTAAATACATGCTGACTAAGTTTATTGGTAACTTTAAACTGGCATGGCAAAATGAATGTGGGTGTGTGTGTAAATTTGCCAGACAGACGATTGGTGCCCTATTCAGACTTTTTTTGTTGATGCCCAGACAGGCTACATTTCCTTCAAGTTTAAAGTTAGATTAGGAAAGTTTAATAATGCACAGTATAATGGAACGGAATTGCAGAGTTTTGCATATTCTCTTTGCCAACATTCTTTAATCAATTGTAACATCTGCAGCATAAGCAAAAAAATAAAATGTTTAGCTATTACAGTATGCTGGTGATCACTTAGTAGTCTCTTTTGTAAGTCACTTTGGATAAAAGAGTCTGGCAAATAAATGTAAATCACTCATCTTAACCGTTAAATGGGTGCCAAGTCAGATTAAAATGAGTTCTTTATATTACTCATGACAGGGTTTGTCTGAAGTAATAACTGTTCAGATTTGCATTTGGAGATTTACCAACCGATTTACTTTTTGGCAGCTTCTAATATGATATTTCATAGAATTTAAGCATCGTTTGTGCATTATAATTGTTAGCCATGTCATCAGATGGATCATCATAATCATTTAGTTTACTGCTTCCCTTTTGGCGATTGAATCTAATTTTGTGGCATTTTTCCAGTTTTCAGCCACTTCAGAATCAGTTTTGTATGTTTGTGAAAGGGAGCAACCCAGCTGCTATGCCTTGGCCAGCTGGACTCCTGCATTACTCTTATGAAATCAGTTTTTCAGAGCTGTGAAACTGTAAAGGATAGAAGACTATTGTGTCTCAATTGGATTTTTTTTTTTATTATATAAAATTTGTAAAGCCAGTACACAGACAATGCCAGCTGCCAGTATTTGAAACTGGGAATCTGGAATTATGAGACAGCAGTACTAGTCACTCTCCTACCATTCTTCACCACTAAAGAAACAGTCCTGTGAAATATTAATGACATACACTGTACATACTTAGATATTAATGACAAATAAAAAAACAGCAGACACACTAAGTACAAGGCCAGATTGCCAAGTCAGCAGCTCTTCCCCAAGTAAAGTCACTTTGGTCAATAAAATTGTTTTGTATACCTCTGCTTTCCCATATTTTCATAAACCCTCTCCACAACTCAACCTGTAACTTTCAACCTTTGAACTGAGTATAGTATATAGTAACTCAAAAGTGTAACTGCCTAGCTTTTGATACTGATTATGCATTATGTATAAGCTTTTCATTCATTCATTCATCATTTTCCAAACCCATTTACTGCATTCCAAAGTCATGGGACTTACTCAGAATATTTAGATAAATTGTCTTTCACTGTTGTTAAATAATAATATTATGATATACTGTAGCATTCTTAAATCCTTTGATTCTGTTCAGGTCTGGACCTATCCTGGCAGTGTCAGCCAGATCTGAAACTGATACAAGTACATCAAAGGGCCCACTCACGCACATATCCTCACAAGGGCTCTTTAGTGTCGCTGGTTAACCTACTGCATACTTCTTTGTGAGTGAGGGAGGAAAACCAGATTAATCACGCAAGTAAAACATGCAGACTCCACGCAGACAAAAACAAGTTGGAGATTCAAATTTGGGATACTGGAAACAGTGCACCACCCATGTTGCAGCATAATGTGGAAGTGATGTTGAATATTAAATATTGTAACAAGCTCTAATATTTTATTTTTTCTGTTATGGATGTAACACTAAGACATATTTATAGTAACTGGTACATAATTCTAATGTTTTCAATTAAAAATCAATTACAGTCATGGCCGAAATTATCGGCACCCCTGGAATTTTCCCAGAAAATGTACCATTTCTCCCAGAAAATTGCTGCAATTACAAATGTTTTTCATATACACATGTTTATTTCCTTTATGGGCATTGGAACAACACAAAAAAACAGAAAAAAAAGCCAAATCTGACATCATGTCACACAGAACTCCAAAAATGGGCCGGAAAAAATTATTGGCACCTTTTCAAAATTGTGGGTAAATCGTTTTATTTCAAGCATATGATGCTCGTTTGAACTCACCTGTGGCAAGAAACAGGTGCTGTCAATATAACAATCACACCTGAAGCCAGTTAAAATGGAGAAAGGTTGACTCAGCCTTTCTGTTGTGTGTCTGAGTGCACCAAACTAAGCATGGAGAACAGAAAGAAGAGCAGAGAATTGTCTGAGGACTTAAGAACAAAAATTGTGGAAAAATATCAACAATCTCAAGGCTACAAGTCCATCTCCAGAGATCTTCATGTTCCTTTGTCCACTGTGTGCAGCATAATCAAGAAGTTCACAACACATGGCACTGTAGCTAATCTCCCTGGACGTGGACGAAAGAGAAAAATTGATAAAAGACTGCAACGAAGGATAGTCCGAATGGTGGATAAACAGCCCCAATCAACTTCAAAAATTATTCAAGCTGTTCTGCAGACTCAGGGTGCAACAGTGTCAGCTTGAACTATCTGTCAACACCTGAACAAAATTAAACGCTATGGTGTATGGAGAGCCAAGAGGACTCCACTACTGACACAGAAAAATAAATAAACCAGACTGGAGTTTGTCAAAATGTACTTGTGGAAGCCAAAATCCTTCTGGGTGAACTTCTTGTGGACAGATGAGACCAAGGTAGAGCTTTTTGGTAAAGCTCATCATTCTACTGTTTGCCAAAAACGGAATGAGGCCTACGAAGAAAAGAACACAGTACCTACAGTCAAACATGGTGAAGGTTCTAAGATGTTTTGGGAATGTTTTGCTGCCTCTGGCACTGGATGCCTTGACTGTATGCAAGGCATCATGAAATCTGAAGACTACCAAAAGATATTGGGGCACACTGTAGGGCCCAGTGTCAGAAAGCTGGGTCTGCGTCAGCGGTCATGGGTGTTCCAGCTGGACAATGACCCCAAACATACCTCTAAAAGCACCCAGAAAGACAAAGCGCTGGATAATTCTGAAGTGGCCAGCAATGAGTCCAGGTCTAAATCCGATTGAGCACTTATGGAGAGATCTCAAAATTGTTATTGGGAGAAGGCATCCTTCAAATCTGAGAGACCTTGAGCAGTTTGCAACAGAAGAGCAGCCGGAAATTCCAGTTGAGAGGTGTAAAGCTTGTTTATGGTTATAGGAAGTGCTTGATTTCAAAATATTTTTTCCAAAGTGAGTGCAACCAAAAATTAAGTTGAGGGTGCCAATAATTTTGTCCAGCCCGGTTTTTGAGTTTTGTGTGAAATGATGTCAGATTTGGCTTTTTTTCTTTTTTTTGTGTTGTTCCAATGCCCATAAAGAAATAAACGTGTATACCAAAACATTTGTAATTGCAACAATTTTCTGGGAGAAATGGTGCATTTTCTGGGAAAATTCCAGGGGTGCAGATAATTTCGGCCATGACTGTAACAGTATATGTAAGGACAGTTCAAAATAAATTTCAAATATGGGATGGTTTCTCTGTCACTTCTCAGTACAGAGAACTTAATATAGTGTGACTGTAGGGTGATTAGGGTGCTTCATTAAGTTGCCTTAGTTTTTGAGGCATGGTATATAAACAAGCACTGAACTGGTGCAAGTTCTTTTCTGAAAACGGTCCAAGTTGGCTTCACCAGTGGCAGTAATGCCTGCCTTGAAATCAAAGCGTTCTAATTTCAGTTCCAGATTGTAATAAAAGACACAAGACTGATGGTTCAGGCAGGTCTTAAAAATAGAGCTGGCATTTTTCCATATATGATTCCACATAAGGGTTGTCCTTAAGTTAGTCATAGTAACAGGAACATAGTATTATCTTGGATGATAACTTTATATTTTTATTATTAAGGTGTGAGCAACTATATGTGTTCACTTTGACAATATTTTGTAGTCACTCTACCTTGTGAAACACAGCAAGGGCAGTAAGTCAAGCATCTGCTGGATCTTTTCAGTGCTAAAATTGCATACAAGTGGCTATTGGGAGTGGCCTTTGGATTCATGTACTAGAAAATAAAAAACTAACTGTAGTTTGAGGCTAGCTGAAAACAGATCAGAGAACAAAACAATGGAAGATTCTTAAAAATTGGAAGTATATCTAGCAACTGAGCAAAGTTGGGAGCTAGGAAGGACAATTAATTCTTATTTTTCCAATATTTGATATATAGTATTCACTGTGAGCTCTATAACTAAACTTTAGAATGTATACTGAGGAAAAAAAATAAATTATATTCTGGGATGAGAAAATTATAATTACAGATTCATACTTTTGCCAGACATGCAACAGTTCATTAGACGCACTTCCATCCAGTGCTGTGGAGTCGGTGCACAAAACCTTTGACTCCAACTCTGACACCTCAATTTATGGTACCACCAACACTGACCCTGACTGCTGTACTTGGAATTGAAAGCACACAACATATATGATACAAGGCTGTTAATCTTTCAGGTTGTGTTTGTCTGATTAATTCATTTTTATTATGTGACACAGGATATATATCAATACACATCCATCCATTTTCTAACCCGCTGAATCCGAACAGGGTCACGGGGGTCTGCTGGAGCCAATCCCAGCCAACACAGGGCACAAGGCAGGAACCAATCCTGGGCAGGGTGCCAACCCACCACAGGACACACACAAACACACCAAGCACACACTAGGGCCAATTTAGAATCGCCAATCCACCTAACCTGCATGTCTTTGGATTGTGGGAGGAAACCGGCGCCGGAGGAAACCCACGCAGACACGGGAGAACATGCAAACTCCACGCAGGGAGGACCTCGGAAGCGAACCCAGGTCTCCTAACTGTGAGGCAGCAGCGCTACCACTGCGCTACCACTGCGCCACCGTGCCGCCCCTATATTAATACACAGTCATATCAAATTTGAATCGTGCAAAATGAATTTAAACAGTCAAAAAATAACTTGGATTTGAATTACTTTTAACTGCACTCTGAAAATAACCTTAGTATCCTGTAGCAACACAGAGTCATGAGCAGGAAGTATGAAATTTTCAAATCATTTTTACTATTATGACTTTCATTCTTCTAGGACTGGCGAGACAGTTGCCCTTTTGCCTCTCCATACATATGGACATTCTTAGGATCAAAGTGGCCATTGGCCTCTCTGCATACCCCATATTTGCACACCTGTATTCTATAATGTCATACATGTCATCAGAAACAAGGGAGAGGGTCATGCAGGCAGGTATGACATGTGCCAGAACTGGTAGAAACTATGGATTAAGGAATTTCTCAGCCAAGGGAGGTCTGAGATCTGGTTGCCCTTGAGTGACATTGGAGCAGGACTGATAAATCACACTGGTTTATCTGAGTGATCATTCTGCAACTTGTACTGCTGCTGAAATTGCTGGCAGACACAATGCCTTCATCCTTGACAAGACAATAAAGAACAGGCTTCATGCAGCTGGTGTTAGAGCAAGGCAACCTGTCAGAGCGGCTTTGATCATTTCTCCTACTAGGCCTAACAATGTAGTAGGACAATGCTTGGACTCAGATAACCTCTATGGTCACAGCTATACTGATGAATGAATACTTTTTTGCAGGTGCTGCTTGGCCTGCCTTCACTCATGACCTTAACCACAAAAAACCTTTGGGATACCCTGTGTAAAAGACAAGGGGTGCCACTGAGCCCCAAAACCCCAGCCACACCACACTTAACAGTCCAAAGTATAAAAATAAAGGTTTTGTATTGCAGAAAATACCTTCTTATACAGACCAATTCCATGGCCTTTCAATGAACAGTCCTCCTTTTCCTTCTGCATGTGAGCTTTGCCTTTTGCCTTCCAACTCTCACTCACTGGAGTAGGCTGGATGGCGTGCTTTTATGTGCGACCTGGGGGTCCTTCCCGTAATGGGGTGTAGCCCAATGGAAGCACTTCTGGGTAAGACGGAAGGCTCCTGAAACAAGGACCCTGATGGAGAAGTCCCTCAGGACTCCGATTCCCATAAACCCCTGCAGGCATCCTTGCTAGGTCCACAAAAGCAAAGCACTTATACTGGGAGAGGAACTGCTCTTGATATCCCAGCTCCTCTCTACTTGCCACTAATTTATCCCTTTGCAAGGTATGTTGATTCAACACCATCAAGGCCGGGTTATGCCTCCTTCCATACTGTCCTTCCATTATGGCATCACAGCCAAGAAAATTTCCAGCACGGCATTCACACCTGCATTCCAACATCCAACAATGTGACCCTCTGCCTCCCAAAGACCAAGAGGCCCTTCAGTGGAAACTGGATAACATTCTGCAGCTGCAGATTTCAAATCTCATTGTCTCTGTGTGCCAGATATGCCAAGTAGTGGTAGCTGCAACAGACGGCCACATAAGATACGGAAGGACTGTAAGACAACAGATGTTTATGTTTACAGTTGGTATAGTTTATCCTGTTTATTTTTGTCTAATATTCTCATTTGTTGTTATTTCAAAAATGAAAGTTGAAATTTAAGCCCAGAAATATGTCCTGTTTTCTTTTTTCTATCTGTATAAAGATAGTTTACATACCATTAATTATATTTATGACTCTAAAACTGTATACCACTAGCTTTATTACAAAGAAGCAACATTTCTTGCTTTTCTGATTTTGAAAGCATCCTGCATTTCTATGACAACAAGCATTGAGTTAATTAATATATACTTACAATGTAAATGATCTTCTTGAATGCAGTCCACCAGTTTATTGATTAGTGCTGCTGCATTACAGCTCCCAGTGTCCTGGGTTTGAATACTACACCTGGTCCACCATGTGGAATTTACACATTCACCATGTACCTCTGTGAATTTTCATCTGTGACTTACAGCTATTTTCTCAAATGTGTGCAGATTAGGATAACTGGTAATTCTAAATTGGTCCTCTGCATGAGTGGTCCCTTGTCAGGTATTGTTTTCTTCTTTGCTTGGAATACTGCTGGAATAGGCTTCAGCTTCCTCTTTCCTGATTTAGGTTACATGGGTTTGAAAATGTTACATATGCTATAAGTCACCTACAGATATTCAGTAAATATCAGCTGGTTTTGCTTTTTGTACCCAAAATCCTGTATTATCTGTTCATGTTGTGCATTTATCTCCAGTCCTGAAGAAAGGGAAGCCTTTTGAAATAATACAGTAAACCATTCTCTTATTGTTTTGAAAAGGCTTTGTAGTTACAGCTGTCTGTGGTTATGCCAGAGGCCCCTTGAAGCCTCGTCCAAAACTATTGTTGCCTTCTCTGTTTTAATCATTTCAGTTGTGATATGAACGCTGGCTTAATTCCACATGAAATTGTTGATTTAGTTTCTTTATTGCTGGCACGCAACATACCATATATAAAGGTCAAAGATAAGAGAATGGTATGTAGAAGCCAACCATGAATAACTCTATTTTTTGCTGTGATAAATGGAAGAATAATATATTATATAAATTTCTTCACTGTTATATAAATATTAACATATATCTGTTTGAAAGTGTTGCAGTGAATGGTAATAGTGGTTTGCGTAATGCTGTCGCGTTTAATTAGTTAATTGATATATACACATACATACTGTACATGTAATAAAATATAGAGACGAAGATAGCCAAAGGGTTGGGGTCCAAGATAGATGCTGTATTTAATTTTGGTGAAGTAGGTAGAAAAAGGGTAGTCTGAATACGTTAGATTTTCAGTGAACATTCAATCAGTATAATTGCTTATATATCCTTTTGAAAAATCTCCCAAGAAGAATCACCCATACTCCAGTAGCTGGTTCTTGAATTAACAAAGATTTTCAGTTCAGATGTTTCTTAAATATCTGGTTGACTTGAAAGGGTGAGACTTTTGTAATCAGAGTAGAAGTGACACCAGAGCTCCCCTACAGGTGTCCTTCTCCACTCTAAGGTTAAAGAGAAAAAGGAAGTTAAAAGTTTTAACATTTGTGTCTTGTCTTTATAATTCTGATTGTACCTGAACAGACTCTTCAAAATTCTCCCTAGGTTTGTTTCTTTGACAATATACAGTATATACAGTGTAGCGGACTGCTGGGGCTGTTACCCAGCTGGGATGCCTCGATAACGGAACAACCAGGGGAGAGAGCTTAGTTTGGACACTATCTCCCAAGGAATGGGAGCATAGAAGCTCAACCCTGCTGGGGCCTGTGGCCACCGCCAGGGGTCGCCTGGACATTTCCCAAGCCCTGTTTGGGAGCACTTTGGCACACCCAGAAGTGCTGCTGGAAGAAGCTCATTGGACACCTGGAGTACTTCTGAGTGTCCAACAAAAGGAGCCAGCCGCCATTACTCGAGGAGCTAGAGTTGGGAGGAGATGAACAAAGCTTGCTGTGAGAGGAGTGGAGCAGGAGAAGAAGAAGCAGGAGTGCTTTTGGCTTGGACTGTGTTTTGGTGCTTTGTGTACTGTGCTGTGGGGAGCAGAGAAAGCAGGAATAAACATGTCCTATGTAGCAAACTCGTGTCTCTGCCTGTCTGTGTTGTGTTAGGGTGGCTGTACGCGCCCTTGGGCTTTACAATAGATAGCCAGATAGGTATAGATATAGAAATCTCTCTATATATATACAAAATCCAACGTCTGTGTGTATGTCTGTCCGCTTTTCACGAGAGAACTACTTTTTTTTTCTAGAATTTGCTTGAACATTCCGGTTGATTTTGTGACTTCTCTCATTGCGCTATGTATCATAGTTCACTTACGGCATCGATTTATTTGCACGAATCCGAGAGGTATGCAGTATATATAGTGATTGTTTTATATATATTGATATATATATATTATAATTGCTGGGGTACCACCCTGGTAACCCTGTTTAATTTTCACAAAACAAAAAAAGCAAAGCAGTGAGCGATGGCACAGAGAATAGGACCCTGACCAGAAATTCCTCTTCCCCTAAAAGTTGAAATAAATTGCACATGGGAATTATTCTTCCTTTGACTCCAGATTGCGAATGAGACGCCACATTCTGGGCCCATCTCCTTTAATGGCGTCCCAACTAGAATGGGTGGGGCCTGTTTTGAGCATCATGGTTAGGCCTGGGGTCTCTCACTGTGCATCTTCTCTGAGCTGTGGGAAAAGAAGACAATTCTGTTAGCAACAGTTCCCCTCTGTCATCCGGGAGTGGTATGGCTTAGCACAAACCTGGAAGGTGATCCCCAATCGAACATATATAGACACACATAGTCATTGTGCCGACTTACGGCTGCATTTACGACTGTTGATGGTCACAATTGGACATATGTCGGTCAAAAAGTTTACAGGTCATTGTAATTGAGGCTATGTGGATCTATTGTGGGTCTCTGGTATGCATACTTTAATTGCTATTACAGAAAAACACAAACCTATCTAATGCATAAGAATTAGCCACATGGAGAAGCTCCTATCAAAACAAACCTTGAAGTGCCCTCCAACAGTCAAAGACATATGAGACCCTGTGAAATAATAATAATAATAATTAAAGAGTTATAACTATGAAAAGGCATTTCTTTCTTTTTGATGAAAGAAGAAAGTGTGAACCATCTGAACAAATTGGAAACAAAAATGACTTGCCAACTGTGTCAAGTGGAACTGCCATGTAGCATAGCCAATTGGTGCATTGAAGACTGGAACACTGTGAGAGCAATGGTCTTTTTTTTGTTTGTGGACATTTGTTGGGTGCAGCATCAGTATTAGGGTTGCACTGTAAAAACCCACATTTTAAAATGGCACAGTACCAGCCTTTGTATCAGAAATAAACAACAACATTTCTCTTAAGTAACTCCCATATTACCCACCTCCCACTACACTTGGTAGTCTGTATTTGGTAAAACATCCATTCTGTAGACCACATGACATGAGGCTTTGACATAATCGAGACTTCACGGAAAAGCCCCACCCAAGTTATTGCTTTAATGCAACAGGGACTTCATAGCAGTGAAGACTTGACAGAGGAATTTTTTTTTTGCTTAGACAGAATCTGGACCTCACAGGAATATCCACTTATTGTTTCAACTGGGACGGGACTTCACAGAGGAACTGCCCCGTTATTGCCTTGGTGATTCTACACTTCATGCTGTCAAGAGGGATGTGGTGCATAATGCGTACAAATGGATGGTGCACCAGGGAGGCTGGAGTAAGAAGGGGAGTGTTCTGGAGTAATCCGTTGTTTGCTTTACAACTGTTTTGGTACTGGTCTGAAACTGGTATTGAAGTAAAATGTTTAGTACTGATCCATAACTAATCAGTACAGGAAGGAAGACAGTCAAGAGACTGCTTCCACTGTAGCTCCACTACCTCTTCTCTCGCTGCTTCTATACAAAGTGCATTATTCTGTGGCTGGCAGTCTGCTTTATGTTATGGACAAAAGGCACATGGACTTTGCAGCCTCTACTGGCTAGTTTTGGCAATTTCCAGAACATTATTACCCTGTTGGTTTCCTATTGCTCTCAGCTATAAGTATGAATGTTTCAACTCAGTGAGGGTAAGTTAGTGCATGACTGTATATAGAGCATGACTGTATATAGAAGTGCGTGTGTGTGTGTGTGTGCGTGTCTGTGTGTATATGGTATATATATTAGATTAGATTAGAATAGATAAACATTAATAATCCCAAGGGGAAATTAAGATGTAAACAGCAGCAGAAACATAAAAACAAGTATACAGACTCACAGAACAAATAATATATCCAATCATCAATTGATATGTAAAAATAAACAAACCAACAAATAAATAAATGTGTATTATACAGATATTTCAAAATGGTATTTCAAAGTGAACTTAATGAGTGCCCCAGGAGGAAATATTGAATTATCTGATAGCAGTGGTCAGCAAAGACCCCCAGAGGCACTTTTTAGCACACTGTGGTGGAATGAACCTGTGGCTAAAATATCTCCAAGATAGTGCCTCCTGGAGGGGGTGGAGGGGAGTTTTCATGATGACATCCAATTTTGCCACCATCCTGTTTTCTACTACAGCTTCTATTGTATCCAGGGTTCACCCTGTGATGGAGCAGGCTTTCCTGATATGTTTATCCAGGCATTGTGCTTCTTTTATACAATGTATATATGTATATACTGTATATATGTAAATAAAGCAAGCCTAGCTATTTTTGTGGGTTACTCAAGACTTTATTAAATGGTGAGAAGCCTGTGTGAACTACTTGTAACACACCTTCAGTGAGCTCAAACCATTCACAGCTGATCAGTCCCCATGCTGAAATAAAGATTATAGAAACAACTGCGTGTGTTCTTAAACTTTTCATAAACCCCAAAAGAGGTCAAAAATACGCAACAATAAAGTACTGAAAAAAATGATAATGACAACAACAAAAGGGTGAAAATAATAAACACCTGCTGCCTCCAAGGCATTTTGGAAATATATATTTTGCTGATCATAGATGAGAAACTGTGAGTATTCACAGTAAATACAGAGGACTTAACGCACTAAAGCATTGCTGCCTCAATGACCTAAAAGGGTGCAGAAGGAAGAACTTAAATTTTTGTGATATCTGTGATCATAATGTACATCACATTGTAAGAACTCAAATAAGTGTAGTTTTTGCAGATTATAATGAATTTATATCTATTGGTAAAATTTATAAAAACTTTATTTAATCTGTCTGTGGTGGGTCCACCCTGTAGGCAGCTGCAACATATGGAGCTGTTGGCCTTTTGTCAAAGTCTTTATAAATATGATGCTAATTACTGTATTGTATATTAATTGCCCGCAGGCTTCAGTTGTCAATGCTATTCCCTGTAACTCATTATGTCAAGCAATTAAGGTCTTTTGTAGACTTTCCTTCGTATAAACTGTTCATGTAACAAAGGCCTTTTCCCATGGCTAGCATCTTTAAGGCTCAAAAGAGATGGTAATCTGTAGTGGCAAAATATGAGGTGTAGGTTGGCTGGGGAAGGACAGACCAGTTGAGTTTTGTGATTACTGGCAGTGTTTTCAGGCTTCCATGTGGTCGTGTTTTGAAAAAGTAGATATCTATGGTGCCATTTCATTTCACTGTTTTATGGTCTCATTTTAAAAGTTTACATCCCCATGTTAGGATTACATGAGGGGTCAGTTTGTATCAGTTTATTTTTTTTTTTGTTTCTTAAAGATTATGAACATTTATTTTTATTCTTTATTTTCATTTTAACTTGGTGACTAAATGATTAGCCATTTGTATTTATAGGTGAGCCACACCATATTGTTGTTGGTAATCATGTACTTTACTGGACATGTACTCCAAATGCATCCTGACTCAGGGTGTCATGATTCTTCTGTTCTACCAGATGTGACAGTAAGAGGCATCCAGATTCAATAGACAAGCACAACTAAAAAACTATTGGGAAAATAGTCTGGTGTAAAAGTTTTGTTTTGATTAAACTAACTTCTGTGGCTAGTGGTTTGGTTTTGGTAACAGTCTAATGATAATCCCTGTTATAAACCCATTGCTTCAATTATGACCCTCTTGGTAAATTTCTAAAGGAAAATATTTGGACATGCCTGCCACTTTGTACAGTTGGACATTTCAGATTAAACTTCATTACAGAAGTTGTAGACGTATCCTGATAATTTTGACTGACATGTAGAAAGTGTTGCAGAATTATTTGGGGTACTCTCATATGTCTCCATACATTTATTCTTTGTTTTGTTATTTATTTATTTGTAAAGCACATTTATAAAAACAACATCAAGGCTGACCAAAGTGCTGTACAATAAAACCCAACATATAAGACACACAATAACCAAAGGGAAAAAGAAACAGAAACACATAAGAGCTGAAGAAATTCATAATAAAAAGTACACAGATAGTCAAAATATCATACCGGGTTAAAGGCCAGGGAGTAAAAGTGTGTTTTTAACACTAGAATTATCAGAGCCTACGAAAAAACTAAACAAATAAAGGCTCTTAGATACAAAGGACGGTGCCTGTGCCCAAAACAGTGTATGTGCCCAAAACATTAACATTTATATGTTACTTACATAAAAGCCAGATCTAGTGTTATTTACCTTGAATTATTTACTTACATGACGACGGTTCTACAGTACATCGGATCAAGAATGTACTTTTGCCATCTCTGTACTTTGTATATGTACATGGGAATGTTATTTACCTATTTACCTATATTTATTTACTTACTTTCTACAGCGTAAAGTCATAAATGCAGAGCTTCCCATGTACATATACAAAGTACAACGAAGGCAAAAGTGCTTTCTTGATCCGATGTAGAATCGTCGTGAATGATTTGAGTTTAACTCTGTTATAGCACGTCTATGTGAAAACAGTAGTGTCAGATGCTGGGGTTTTGTTGGTGGAGTTGGAATTGTGAATGCAGGTGAGAGAATGAAACTGAATAAAAAAAACCCAAAACTAACCTTTATAAGTATCATAAATTACACTGGCTGTTACAGACTGGAATCAAATGTATGTTTTTATTCTAAAATAGTAAGAACATGTGCAGCTCAATTCTCAAAACGGACTCGTCTGGGATCGAACCCATGAAGTTTAGATTACCACTTAAACGCTGATACCGTTGCACCATCAAAGCACTCCTAGTAAACATGCGTCAATATTGCACTCTAACGCGGGTTTTTTTTCTGCAGTTATATTTTTGAATAAAAGCGCATTTGTTCTGTTATATTTGTACATTTTGTGAAAGTGTTTCTTTGATATTTGGACTTCAGGCTTCACACATTATAAACTTTATGTCTACATTTTGTCAATTATTATTAAAAGATGAAAAACGTTTCTTTTTTAATGATGTGTGTGCATAGATCGTTGTAGACACGGAACACACATGAAATACAAGTGTTCCAAATAACGATATAGTATTTATAAAAGGTGTCATTTTGCTTGACTTCTCACTCTATACAACTCTAAGTAACTGACACGCAGGTAAACAGACTTGAGCTGAGACCACTGTGCGGGGTGGGGGGATGTGATAGTAGACTGCTTGCTGTTTGCTGCTTATCCACACATTTAGAGGACAAAAGACGCTGACGGAGAGGTGCGAAGCGTTTTAAGGTGAGATGGATCTACGAGTTTTTCGTAGGCTCTGGTAATTCTAGTGTTAAATAGGATTTAAAGGGTTTATTTATGATTTAACCATTATGACAGTGGAAGAAAGTTCTGTGTTGTCACGTAGATTGCATTAGCTCCACAACTGGAGCAGATTCAGTGTTGGGAAATGCATGTGGAAAGGCCATTTTTTGTGCAGTACTTCCTCAAAGCTACAGTGGTAGCATGATTACATTAACAAAACATATCACTGAACAAATAATACTTTTACACTTAGCTTGTATCAAACAATCATTCAGGGTACAATCCATGCCAGACTCCGCTAGCAAAACCTCATTTGCAGATTTGTCAGAATTAATTCAGTGGCAGCATTTAGGTTACTTGGTATCTCTTTTCTAATTTTCTCTGTGCTGTAAGTGCTCCAGCAATTATATTACCCAGATGCTGTTAGTGCATGCAGAAGTGTGGAGAATGGTAGGTTACAGGTATTCACTCAGTCAAATGTCCCAGAGTTGAATAGGTCAGGTTTTGAGGTGCTCAAATGTGTACCAAGTCCAGTGGTTGAGTGAGCTTAAAAAGGGCCAGGGTGTGGTAATGTTTTTTATAATGTTAATATTGTTTTGTTTTGTTAAACCAAACTGTGTTTAACTAGCAGCTTTTGTCCTTTTTTGTTGAACATCTCTGGAAATAAAGAACTTCCTCAGTGTTTCTGTTGTCAGAGCTCATTAAATACTTTCTCCCAGACTAATAGAGCATAATAGTAATGTAATTATACAATGTTATTGACTCTCCACCTTGCATTTTTTAACTTGCACTGCATTTTTATTTAATTAATATTGTTTTTATCAGTATGCTGCTGCTGGAGTATGTGAATTTCCCCTTGGGGATTAATAAAGTATCTATCTATCTATCTATCTATCTATCTATCTATCTATCTATCTATCTATCTATCTATCTAGTGAAAACATAAAACAAGAGTATATAATAAAAGGAAAAACAAGCAATGTAACATAAAAATAATATAAAATAAAATGTATATTTTATATGAAAGATATTGTTTTATTATGATTATATATACAAAACATTGTGACATACTGAGTTTTTATTGAATCTTATGGCGGATTACACAAATAAATAAACCCTTAAATTCCTACATTTAGCTGGTGAGGAGTGTCAGCTCTTGTTGGTAGAATATAAACTTTTGACTAAAATATGCACATATCCCTTTATATCATAATTTTAGCCATTGCACTAATACAGTATTAGCAGATTGTGCATCAATGGAAATGTTGAAGCAATGCGTTTTGATAGACTTTAGCCTAGTTTCGGAATGTTGAAGCAATAATTTTTTTTTTTTTTGCTTCTATTTTCCTGTAAATGTCAAAAAAAAATCAATCCTTATCCTTTGTGTATTTGTGATATTTTTACAATAAAAATACTACTCTGCTGTACTGTGTCAATTTTTTGCCCATCTTTTGTACTTAATGTATACATTTAGCTACAGTAACATTTAATTATCCAAACTCAAAATTAGTCTTAAAGGCTCGTCCATATTATTGATGCATTGTTACAGTCCACCTTGTTGAACTGAGCAAAAATTAGCATTTGAGATGGTGCATTTCTCGATTTTTTCTGTACTTGGTGTTCCTGTGACATGCAGCAGAGAGTGAATTCTGTATGTTGCAATTTATAATATACAAATGAGAAGGCTTTGATTAATGAATATAAGAATTGGTCATTGATGAGCCTTCACTGCATGATTTTGTGTGTGTGTTTTTTTTTCAATTGAAGATAAAAAGGATCTTTGAAGCAAAAGTCTGTTGAGATACTCTGGGCTGTTATACTGTGGGATTCTGAAAGAGTATTGTGTGTTTTTACATTCTGTTCCAGAAGACAAATCAATGGGGAACAGTGTTGTGGCTGGTTTTGTAGGGACAGAGCACATTCCTGAATACAGATATTGTGATATATGCTCAGTGCAAACAGAGGCACTGTTCATTTTCATCACTGCTGTTTTCTTTCTTCTAATCCCACTCCAGTTTGAAAATGTATTTCTGCTTCTTTTCTGCTTGAGCTTAACTTCTCATCAGTTGCACTTCTGTTTTTCATAGTCAGCTGGCAAGTGTGTTTACTACTAATTAACCTTTTCTCTTCCGGTTTTACATCAGTTGCTGTTACACATAGTGGTAATTTTTTTTTAGATTTGCTTCCCTCTGATATACTACTCCTGAGCTCTGTTATGAGGCATTCCTTGTGTGATTTTGGCTATACAAGAAATTAATTGTTGCTGGTGTTGGTTTGCAAAAAATGCATCCTTTCAAGAGTAATTCCAACTGTAGATGTAAGTGGTGGCTATCCTAATACGCTTTCCACCTATTGTGAGCATCTAGAAAGTCCTGGAACCTTTTTGTACTGTTCTTTTCAATCAATATAGGCTCAAACTACTTATATATGGTGTGACAGATTGGGGGCGCTATCGCTCCCTTGAACCCTTGTCCAAGACGTCAGACACCAGGTAAAACTCCAAATATTGACTTTATTCAAACTGCACAGTGCACAAAGCACCCTCTTCTCCACAATACTCATTAAACAATACAATAATTCTCAATAAACAATCCTCCACTCCCAGACGCGTTGCCACCCTTCAACCCAGCTCAGCTCGCCGTTTGGGAGTTCCCAGAGTCCTTTTATAATCCCTGACCCAGAAGTGTTTCCAATTCCCAGTCCATGTGATCTCCTATCACTTCCGGATCAGATCAAAAGTCCTTTTCTTCACCCCGGAAGCACGTCATTCCCCTTGTCCATGTGACTCGGACGTACTTCCGGGGCGTAAGGCAAATAATCGTTGTTCCTCCGTGCAGCGTCTCCTAGCGGCCCCCATGGTATTCAGCAGGGCTGTGAATAAAGATTCCAATGTCCATGATGCCCTGCTGGCCTTCGGGGCTCCACCTGGCGGCGTGGGGTTATTGGCCAGGCTGAAGGGCCAGCCATATATCACAATGGTTAAAATATGTTAACAAAAACACCACAAAACCTTAAAGTAATTACTCTGGCCTGCAACAAAATTCTTGTACACAACAGAATTTGTGTACTTTATACTTTGTAAATTTAGGTGTGCTATTGTCCATTTATCTGAATTTCCGAGAGGCATCAGATTCAGTGAAAAATGCTGTTTTGAAAAAACATTGTTGATTTTTTTTTTCATTTATAAATAATTAATTTTAAAAATGTATTGCACTTTTTCTATAAATACTGTTTTTAAACTGTCATCACTCAAAAACTGGAAGTGGTAGAGCAATTTTGGCAGTTTTAGAAAGAACTGAAACTGAACTGAATCAAGCAATACATTAGTGATGAAGATGTGAACTGATCATCAAACGTTGACACAAAAAGTGAACCTGATGCCTTATAGAGTAGTGAATGGTCAAATCACTATGATATGCCCAGTGAATTCTGCCTTGTGAAATTCGAAGGTGATGTGACAGTAGCTGCATGACAAAAAGACATAATAGTTGCAATCAAGTGCAGTCAAGTGCAAGGTCAAGCAGAACATTGTTCACAATTCAGCAACTGTCAATGTTTGTGTTAGGGATCAATGTGGAAGTCCACTAAGCCTTACACAGTGGTAGCATGCAATAATGCAAGGAGCACATCAATCGTGCAGGTTAGATTTCAGGTAGGAAATCAAGTAATGCTTCAGTTGTATATCAATAGTCTATGTTGTTGTTTAGAATAGACTTATAAGTATAACAATATCCTTATACTGTAGTTTGATGTAATGTTTTTGTTTAGATCCTACACTATTTTGGGTTTAGGTTGTGAAGTTTTTTGCAAAGTCCTGGTCAATCAAATGTAATTAAGTAACAATCAGAGATTACTTCATTAAGTGGTGTTATTAAATTTTGAAAATGAGCATTGTGATTAATACATACTGTAGATCTAATGTGTATGGTTCAACACATACTTATATCTGTTGTTTGAATATATTTGCTAAAGTTGTTGTTTTTCACATTTAAAGGGATATCAGTATTATTTTGGTCATAAGTTATGGCTTGGTAAGGAAAAAGGGTGTCAAATTCTGTCATAAATAAGTTTGACTTAGGAAGTTTGTAAATTAGTGTTAAAGTTGTACTTGATAGTTTTCGTGTATGATATGAGCATTTAAAAGGTATAAAATCAGCCACATTTTTGGTAACAATTTATTTCAACATGTGAATTATTAAAACATAGCTCCCTGAACCACTATTTCTTGAGTTAGGGAAGAAGTTAAAACTAGTGGACATTGTAAACTAAAAGAATGCCGTCAATGTTACTAAGTCAAGTCTCAGTAAGTAAAGAGAGATCTGACTTTGTACTTGATATACAAAACAACTTTACTTTCTAGCGAAATGATGTTTAGCAAACAGCATTTTACACTGCAAGAATATTTAGAGACGGATTTCATTTTTGTTTTAATATGGAGAACATTACAAATACAGGGGGATTTAATTTTAACTCTAGGTTTTTATTATACCCTCTGTTGGCTTACTGTCAATTGATTTAGATTTTATTACATGCAACTGATACTAACTGCCAAGGAATGTGCAGCTACAGCTTGGATGGTGCTGTGGTTAGTCAGTCAGGCAGTTTTGCGGCATATTTTGTGATAAAGTGTAATATCCTTTCTAGTGAAGGTAGAGACTATCTCTGTTAAAAAATGCAGACCTTTGTAAAAAATAAAATCAAATCTTCCCAATTATTTACAAACGCTGTACTTCTCTTTGCTTTCCAGGCTGCTAACCAGCAGTAAATGGAATGATTTCTTCTGTCGACAGCATGTCTTCTGTGTAATGCTTTATTTTTGAAGAGTTGTCAGTGAGTATGGGGTAGTGGTTAAGACTTTGGACCTGAGGTTGTGGGTTGAAATCTTGCTACAGATAATAACTATATGTATCTTTTTAAGTGTTGATGTCACCTGGCTAAGCGTTATTTTTATGTAATTACTGCACATGAATACATTGCATTTAAGTGTATTCATGCACATTTTCAATGTATATGGAGTATATAGTATACTGTACATATAAATTAGGTATAGGTTAAATGATGTTTGCTGCAATTTCTGGTGGTATACAAATAGCTGTCTAAGGACATTTCGCTATATGTGAAATTCCTTTGCAAGTGATGCTTTTGAAGGTACCACTTATGTAAGATGAGGTTCTTCTGTATTATATTTAAGTAAAGCACCTATATGTATATATGTATGGAGAAATTTTTATATCTCTAAAATAGAGAACAGTAAATACAAGGGTACATCAAAAAGTAATGGCAATTTGAACATTTTTCAGTAGCCATAATGGTTGGAAGCTGACACAATACAACACGTATGGGTTGGGTATGGGTAGTTCAAACATCTCACTACAATGCATTGTTCAACAAGGGTGCTATTCCACAGTGGATTTTCCATGATCATTTGACTCTGGCTTCAACTAACTGCAGAGTGCTGTGCTGCGTGTTCAAAATACACCATAAGCTATCACAAACACATTGCATGTTGCTTCTGTTTGTAGCTGTTACCACTTAATTTTCAAATTGCCTTTACCTCTTGATTTACCATTGTAGGATACATTTCTTTATCATATTTTAGGTAGAAATTTAAAAAGAGAATAGTTAGGAGTGGGCAGTGTGGCCACAAATTGCCATTACAATAGCAGAACTAGTATTTGCATGTCTCTGTGAGACTGTGATGCCACTAACATATTAAGTATAAACCAGTTTGCTTTCATGCTTCTATTTCAAAGCAGCTTCATGACCTGAGCAACTTAAGTGTTTGTCTAGTGTGTAGGTTTCAAAGCACTGAGTCATAAATGTTATGATGGAATGAATATTTTATATAGAGCACCTTATCATCGTAGCAGACACTTGGGGCACACTTGGTTGGACTCTGGTGTCATTTGTTACTTGCTGCTGTGGAGGCTGGCCCGGAAACAGGCAGACACGTTCATGTCACCCACAACACGTTTATTCAAGTGCTCCATATTTACAATTCACTAAAGTGCACCACAAACCCCACAAGTCCCCAAAGTCCTGACCACAACACCAATGCCTTACTTCAGACCGCATTCTTCTCTCTTCTCAGCTCTAGTTCACTCCTCACCTGACTCCAGCCATTATACGAAGGGAGGCAGTCCCTTTAGCCGCTTTTCCACTGCATAGTACTGCACGACACGGTTCAGTACAGCTCACTTTTGCGGGGCTTTCCACTGGGAACAGTACCTGGTACCTGGTCCTTTTTTTAGTACCACCTCAGCCGAGGTTCCAAGCGTGCCGAACCGTTACCAAAATGTGACGTGTAAACTCTGCTGGTCACTGATTGGCCGGAGAAAATCGTCATTACTGCGTCACTGGCTATTCTTTTCTTTAAAGGTACAGACACGCGGAAGTTTCGAAAGTTCTCCAGCCACTGAGTGTTTGTAAAACCGGGAACAATCACATCCCACCACTCTGAAGCACGGTTAAATGTCCAAACAGATGGTCTGTTGCGGCGACTTTTTTGCAAAATGTGGAAGATCTGTAATATACAGAATCAGCATTTTAATGTTACACTGGCAGTTAAGTTCATTTTATGCTTTGCAACAGTGATAAAAGTTAGCTAGTGATGTGCTTTTTTTAGATGCTTAACCTTGTGCGCCGAGCTAAAGTGTTGTCGTTGTCTGCGTGTTGTTGTAAAAGTTCCACGGTGTCACGGCAGTAGAGGCGGCGCAACTCTAACGACACGTGAATAATCCCACCCACTCTAAAGCGGTACTAAACTGCAGTCGAAACGCAAACCGAGCCGAACTGAGCCGAACCAAGGTGAGCTGTACTGAACCGTGTCGTGCCGTACTATGCAGTGGAAAAGCGGCTTTTTATAGCCACCCAGATGTGCTCCAGGTGCTTCCCGGCAATCTTCCACTGGCACTCCCCAGTGTGGCGGAAGTGCCAGCTGCATACCCGGAAGCACTCCGGGTGTCCCCAGTCTTCTTCCCCTCAGCACTTACGCCACACCCGGTCTCCAAAGGCATAGGGGCACCCCCTGGCGGTGACCACGGGCCCCTACAGGCTTCAAAGCTCTGTACCCGTGGCCCCCAAAGGTACCAGAGTGGTCGACCCCACATGGTCTGGGGAAGGCGCAAGCCCTCCTCCGGTCCTCCTGGGCGTCCTGGCCAGGTCACCACCCCAGCCATCTCTGATACTACTTAATTGATTCTGTGAGTGAATTTGAAGACTGTTTTACTTGGAGGGCTCAATATACATTAGCCGGAGGTGATTGTGCTATCATTTTATTTCCCTCATTCATCCTAACTTTGAATCACTAAAAGCTAAAATGATTAGCACTCAGAACTGACTGATCAAATCATCTCGCTCTGGTAGACTTAAAAAATATCCAACATTTTTCGGAAATTGTACTAAAGTATTATAAAACTGAAAATAATTTGACTTGGAAAATGCAGTAGTATGCAGAGGACAGAAGGATATGAAAGAAGATGATCTGCTGTGACAACCCCTAACGGGAGAAACTGAATGAAGAAGAAGATTTGACCTCATAATTAAGTTAGACTGTTTGGGATCTTTAGGTAAAATTGGTGATGCTCACAACACCTGAGCTGAAATGTAATTCCTGGCAGTATATTTGGCATGTTCTGGATGTAAGTAGTCTTGAGAAAAGAGTACTTCAACAAAAATTACTTTTGATTATAGAACTTTATTGTTGCTCAGTGTAATTTTATATTTCAAGCAGAGACTAATATTGGCTACTCTGAATTCACAATATACAGTCATTTTTATTGTTGGCTTTGATTTTTGCACAATGATTTATTTGTTGAGCATGTTTCATTTAAAATGATTAAAAGTGGAAATAACTTGTGTCCTTTCTGGTTTGTCCTATGGTTAAATGCAAGTTATCTACTGGTTATGGTCTTGTAGCAGCTCCTTCCACCCATTCCTATAGATGATTAATCGGCTGAGATCTGATGACAATGAACAGTGCTGCATTAAGTTAAATTAACTTTCATATTCCTAAAACAGTTTGTTCGATGGGACCGTAAACCAGCCATCCAAAGTATATAATCTTAGCCCTGACTCTGAGGGCTTGGCTGATGTATCATGTTCGTTTCCTGTGCTAATCAGGTTTTCCCTAAGCTGTAAGCAGCAAAGTAACAGTGCAGCGATATAACATTATTAAAAATTGAATTATGCCATGTAAAGCTCCAAATGAGCTCAGTTCGCAAGGCTTTTAAAATTCAGTCCATACATTTACATTAAAACAGTGAAGTTAATTAATTCCTTAGTAGCAGTGAGCTGAAGTCAGTACAAAGCTCTAACAGTTTGTGACTTATGCATCAGATGAAGAACATAATACATGACAACACCTTGAAATGCTTTATGTAAAGTGCTTCATGTGTTTCTTGTGCCTAAACCAGGGAGGTGATTGTTTAAGGCTGTAGCGATGCAGAAGCAATTGACCTTATGTAGCTAGTAAGCTATTAAACATCTGTTGAATTTGTAGTGAACTTTTATTTAATAGGAGAATTTATGAGAGTCCTTAAACATGTCTACACTGTGGTTAGATCTGCATTAATTGCTAGAACAAAACAGCTTCTCTATCTCTTAAGTAATCAAACATTCAAATACAGGCTTTTTTTGCTTGGAAATGTTACAAAGCTGACTTTTTATATTGGCAGTTCATTTTGGTATAAACTTGATAGTCTCATGAGGACAGATGTGATTTTCAGACGAGAATACACATCTGGAGAGAACTTGTCATACACTTTTTTCTTGCTTGTATTTATATTCTGTTTTTTTTTTTTTGTTATTTTTAACCTTTTTTTTTTTTGCTTTTATATAATTTCTGTTTTATTAGTTTATTTTGTAAAGTTTAGGTACTGTCTCTTTAATTGTTCATCTATTCTTTTTACTTTGTGGGTGGAACTTGAGGGGGCAGGGCCACCCTAATGTCACTGCTGCTGGGACCTTCCTCCGACTTTATATTTAGGTCAGAGAGAAAAATTCATAAGTGGATCATTTAGTTTGAAAGTGTTATGATCTTTTTACAAAACCTCTGAAAATTAGATGCATACTTTGAAAAACCACAAGCCTGGCCTATCCTTCACCCAGGAGTGGCTCCCCTGAGTAAGCCGCACTTATGGGCATTTTAACCCCAACTCGAAAGGCAGGCCTCAAACCTGTACAAGCCTAAAAATGGGAATCAGGCTTGTAATGTAATGTAATGTAAAGTTCAAAAATCCACTAAATGAAGGCAGGAACACCATAAAACCTCTGGTCCAAATGCAAAACAAAGTTCCTTTACATATAAAGATTTGTTGCAGAATTCGAAAGGATTACAAAAATAAATTCAGGAGTAAAAACAGGTTTTTCCAAAAAAAAAAAAAAAATCAGTAATTACTGAATAATAATAGTACGCTGCGGTGGGCTGGTGCTCTGCCTGGGGTTTGTTTCCTGCCTTGCGCCCTGTTTTAGCTGGGATTGGCTCCAACAGACCCCGTGACCCTGTAGTTAGGATATAGTGGGTTGGATAATGGATGGATGGATAATAGTACCTTCAAACAAAAGTGGGGATCAATTTCCAAATCCAAAAGCACAACAAAAATATTTAGAAACAATTCACAATGCGGAAACAGCCATGTCATCTACTGTTTCTCCTTAAATATCAGTGGGGTGGTTCACCAGCAGCAACATTAGGTGGTTCTGCCCCTCTGGGCTCGACATAAAAGATATAAGAAACATAATTTGAAGGACAAGGTACAAAAAAAACAAATATTCTTAAATACAAAATTAGCATTAAAGAAAGTGTTCACTAAACAATTCACTGAAAAACATTAAACATAAAACACAATGAATATAAAAATGAACATAACATCAACATCAAACAAAAAAAAAAACAACATAATCAATGATGTACAAAAAAATATTAAAGTGATAACCCAAAGATTAAACAAACAGAAACCATGTTGTGCCATGGGTAAAATCCTGGCAGAACCATGACAGCAAAGAGCTGTTTATGAATATTGCCTTTTCTTTGGATTTTCTGCTTTTTGTGTGATTTATTTATTTCTCTCTTTGAACTTTGCTTTTGGATTACGGATTAGACTTTTAGGGCAATCCTTTTGCCTTGTTTGGGCCTTTTATGTAATTTTTCTATTTTTGCCAACAAGTCCTCGATTTATAAAGATTACTGTTTGTGTCGTCTCCACAAGCCAGAGTGTAATGATTCTCTCTACCTTGTAAGACATTTTGATACATTTTGTGGGATGATTGTGTTTTAAACTTTTAAATCTAGTTCCCTATTTTGTGCCAGAGTAGGCAGAAGGCTGCAGGTAGTAGTTAAGGATTAGCTGCCTATGGGAGGCAGCTAGATTTCCTGTTCACAGTAGGTGAAAAGTAGTGCAGTTCTAAACAATCAGTTCTCAATTTTCATCGTTTAAAATTTAAAAACTGTCATATAGGTGCACTTGTGCTTTTCTTTGGGCTGTATTTCAGCATTGTCCTGATCCCTTAATCTTTTGACAAGTAGACTTTTTTCTTTACAGCCATGGATGGGTGAAGAAGTACTAACAAAGAAAATTAAATTTGGTTTTATCTATTATGACAGGCAATAATATCAAGAAAACCTCAAACCTTTTTCTGTTCCTACCAACATTCTCCTGACAAATTGTTTCTTTTATTGCATTATGAGACATGCGTACAAATAAGTTATTTATATCACATTTCTCTAATTAACATCATCATGATATGCTTATTAACAAACACATGCTGCAGAATCGTTAACATATTTTTTACATTTGGCAAAGAAATAGATTGATTGAATTGCTTAGGGTTACACAGTAAATCAGTGGTCAGTACTGAGACAGCACTTTTTTGTAAGTCACACCGACTACATTCTTATAATAAAGGATTTTAACACTGTTATGGTTAATATTGAGATATACTGCAACTTCTAAAACACGAATCTATAAATTTTAAAGCTTAAATTTTCAAGTACAGTGTCTACAGATAACATTGTATGTTTCTGTAGCAAGAGAAATATAAACTTTAAGTGTGTATCCCAGTCTGTCATAGAATGTTTTCATGTATAGCCTAATGCTATGTCCAATATTACAGCTTGCTCCTGGACGTGTTGGAGAACGCTATTGCAAACAATGGGGGAGCAATTCCCCAAATGAGGTATATCAGCCATAAATCAAAGTGACAAAGTTGGGGATTTGTGTGGCAATAACACAACCTGATGTACCTCAGTGCAACTTATTTATTAGACAGGTCCTTGTAAACCTGAATTCATTCGACTGGCATATTGAATAGGACACAGAATAGCACTTTGACAAGAGGACCGAGATTTTAGTGGTTGTCTTTTTTTTTGTGCTACAGATGATGTGTCGGCTGGCAGTAGTCCTGAATTTCTTGATCGGCTTTCTGTGATGGAGGTAAGACTACAGACACAAGAGGAAGAAATCACATTGCTCAAGTCGGCTCTGACTGATACCTTGCGCCGGATCCGTATATACGATGAACAGATACCGCTTATAAAGCAACACATCATTGCAGGTAAGTTTCTGCCCGTTTCCTTTTTCCTTAGGTCATTTTTTTATAGTTATGAAATGTAGCAGTCCTTACATTGAAGCATAGTTCTTTTTTGAATTGAAATCCTGCAATGGCTAAGGAAAGTCTCAGTTTATTGACTGTTTAGTGTATGACAGTCAATTTACTGTTCTTTGCAATAATATTATTGATATCAGTGGGCAGTAATTTCAGGACATGCAAAATAATGGTGAAACTGAGCCCCTATCTGCCATTTCATCTCTTTCAATAAAAAAAGATATATTGTGCGACACCTTGAGTGCAGTCTTCAAGGATATTGCAATTGTGATTGATGTTTCTTACAGAAGAACAATTATTACCAAATTAAGTGTGCTATTCAATTATTTTTTTTTATCTGGAGTGCTCTTCTGACTGCTGGTTTTCTTTGAAACCAATTTACTAATCTGAAGTTATGTTGCTTCTGGGCAGCACGGTGACACAGTGGTAGCGCTGCTGCCTCACCAGTAGGACACCTGTGTTCGCTTCCCGGGTCCTCCCTGCGTGGAGTCTGCATGTTCTCCCTGTGTCTCCGGTACTCCGGTTTCCTCCCACAGTCCAAATACATGCAGGTTAGGTGCATTGGCAATCCTAAATTGTGCTTGGTGTGTGTGTGTGCCCTGCAGTGGGCTGGCTCCCAGTAGTAATGTAGAAGTTTGTAAGGTACTGATTTTTGAGTCCCCCTCCCAACTGCTACCACCACAGATTTATCACACGCCCACCCACCTGTGTTAAAATTTCACCTTCTTTCTGTCCACCACATTCCCTCTTTAAAAGGCACTTGAATTGGGTGCATAGCCTAAGTGGATTTCTAAAGCAGTGGAGTCTAGGGAAAAAAAAACACAGATTAGAGTAAATCACATCAGATTAGATAGATAGATAGATACTTTATTAATCCCAAGGGGAAATTCACATTAATTTACAGATTAGAGTAAATGACTGTTTTATTTTTTTCACAATACTACTGAAGTTGATCAATTGTGTAGAAAGGAACTCCGAGTCCAGCTCAGGGCGGCGAAAGAGCAGTACAGGAGAAAGCTGGAGCAGAAGTTGCAGAATAACAGCATGAAGGAAGTGTGGGATGGGATGAAGATTATCACTGGCTGCAGCTCGAAGCGGGGTGCCGCCATCGAGAGAGACGTGGAGAGAGCAAACCAAATGAACAACTTCTTTAATAGGTTTGATCACCCTAACCCACTCTCACCTCGGAGTACTGCACCTTCCACCCATCCTTCTGCTGATACCAGCATAGGAGAGACATCCCCACCCACAATTACAGGAGTGCAGGTGAGCAGATAGCTGAGGAGACTTCGTGCCAGCAAAGCAGCAGGTCCAGATGGTGTATCGCAACGACTGCTGAAGGCCTGTGCGTTGGAACTGGGGAGTCCTCTACAGCGCATCTTCAACCTGAGCCTGGAACAGGGGAGAGTCCCCAGGCTTTGGAAAACATTTTGTACCACCCCAGTCCCAAAGGTATCACGTCCTAGTGAGATGAATGACTTCCGGCCTGTTGCTCTGACGTCCCATGTGATGAAGACCATGGAGCGGCTGCTGCTTCACCACCTGAGGCTACAGGTCCGCCATGCCCTTGACCCTCTGCAGTTCGCATACCAGGAGAAGGTGGGAGCGGAGGATGCCATCATCTATATGCTACACCGATCCCTCTCCCACTTGGACAGAGGCAGTGGTGCTGTAAGAATTATGTTTTTGGACTTCTCTAGGGCCTTTAACACCATCCAACCTCTGCTCCTTAAAGACAAGCTGACTGAGATGGGAGTAGACTCACACCTGGTGGCATGGATTGTGGACTGTCTTACAGACAGACCCCCGTATGTGCGTCTCGGGAACTGCAGGTCTGACATTGTGGTCAGCAACACAGGAGCGCCGCAGGGGACTGTACTTTCTCCAGGCTTGTTCAGCCTATATACATCAGACTTCCAGTACAACTCGGAGTCCTGCCACATGCAAAAGTTTGCTGATGACACTGCTATTGTGGGCTGCATCAGGAGTGGGCAGGAGGAGGTGTACAGCAAGCTAATCAAAGACTTTGTTAAATGGTGCGACTCAAACCATTTACACGTTAACACCAGCAAGACCAAGGAGCTGGTGGTGGATTTTAGGAGACCCAGGCCCCTCATGGACCCTGTGATCATCAGAGGTGACTGTGTGCAGAGGGTGCAGACCTATAAATATCTGGGAGTGCAGCTAGATGACAAATTGGACTGGACTGCCAATACTGATGCTATGTGTAAGAAAGGTCAGAGCCGACTATACTTTCTAAGAAGGTTGGCGTCCTTCAACATCATCAATAAGATGCTGCAGATGTTCTACCAGACGGTTGTGGCGAGTGCCCTCTTCTACGCGGTGGTGTGCTGGGGAGGCAGCATAATGATGAAAGACGCCTCACGCCAGGACAAATTTGTTAAGAAGGCAGGCTCTATTGTAGGAGTAAAGTTGGACAGTTTAACATCTGTGGCAGAGCGACGGGCACTAAGCAAACTCCTGTCAATCATGAAGAATCCACTGCATCCACTGAACAGTGTCATCTCCAGGCAGAGGAGTAGCTTCAGTGACAGACTGAGGAGATCGTTCCTCCCCCACACTATGCAGCTCTTCAATTCCACCCGGGGAGTAAATGCTAACATTATTCAAAGTTATTGTCTGTTTTTACATGCATTTTTATTACTCTTTAATTTAATTTTCTTTTTTTTTGTATCAGTATACTGCTGCTGGATTATGTGAATTTCCCCTTGAGATTAATAAAGTATCTATCTATCTATCTATCTATCTATCTATCTATCTATCTATCTATCTATCTATCTATCTATCTATCTATCTATCTATCAATTGATGCCATTTTCAAAAAATAATAAATATGTGAATAAGACAAGATGTCTTTGTTTTCCTAAAACAGCCATTTGGCTAATATTTAAAAAATCCCAAAAATTGGCTTGCTCATTGTTTAGACTGTGAAAACAAACAACAGACCTACACATTTTGTCCAATCCATATACAGTTATGGCCGAATTTATCGGCACCACTGGAATTTTCTCAGTAAATGCACCATTTCTCCCAGAAAATTGTTGCAATTACAAATATTTTGGTATGCACATGTTTATTTCCTTTATGTGCATTGGAACAACACAAAAAACAGAGAATAAAAAGCCAAATCTGACATCATGTCACATAGAACTCCAAAAATGGGCTGGACAAAATTATTGGCACCTTTTCAAAACTCTGGGTAAATCGTTTTATTTCAAGCATATGATGTTCATTTGAACTCACCTGTGGCAAGAAACAGGTGCTGGCAATATAACAATCACACCTGAAGCCAGTTAAACTGGAGAAAAGTTGACTCCACCTTTCTGTTGTGTGTCTGAGTGTGCCACACTAAGGATGGAGAACAGAAAGAAGAGCAGGGAATTGTCTGAGGAGTTGAGAACAAAAATTGTGGAAAAATGTCAACAATTTCAAGGCTACAAGTCCATCTCCAGAGATCTTCATGTTCCTTTGTCCACTGTGCACAACATAATCAAGAAGTTCACAACACATGGCACTGTAGCTAATCTCCCTGGATGTGGACGGAAGAGAAAGATTGATAAAAGACTTCAATGAAGAATAGTCCAAGTGGTGGATAAACAGCCCCAATCAACTTCAAAACATATTCAAGCTGTTCTGCAGACTCAGGGTGAAACAGAGTCAGCTCAAACTATCTGTCGACATCTGACCGAAATGAAACGCTATGGCAGGAGAGCCAGGAGGACCCCACTGCTGGCACAGAAACATAAAAATGCCAGACTGGAGTTGGCCAAAATGTAGTTGAGGAAGCCAAAATCCTTCTGGATGAATGTCTTGTAGGCAGATGAGACCAAGGTAGAGCTTTTTGGTAAAGCTCGTCATTCTACTGTTTACAGATAACGGAATGAGGCCTATGAAGAAAAGAACACAGTACCTACAGTCAAACATGATGGAGGTTCTAAAATGTTTTTGGGGATGTTTTGCTGCCTTTGGCACTGGATGCCTTGATTGTGTGCAAGGTATTATGAAATCTGAAGACTACCAAAACATATTGGGTCGCAATGTAAGGCCCAGTGTCAGAAAGCTGGGTCTGTGTCAGAGGTCATGGGTGTTCCAGCAGGACAATGACTCCAAACATACCTCTAAAAGCATTCAGAAATGATTGAAGACAAAGCGCTGGAGAGTTCTGAAGTGGCCAGCAATGAGTTCAAATCTAAATCTGATTGAACACTTATGGAGAGATCACAAAATTGCTGTTGGGAGAAGGCACCCTTCAAATCTGGAAGACCTTGAGCACTTTGCAAAAGAAGAGTGGTCGGAAATTCCAGTTGAGAGGTGTAACAAGCTTGTTGATGGTTATAGGAAGCGCTTGATTTCAGTTATTTTTCCCAAAGGGCGTGCAACCAAATATTAAGTTGAGGGTGCCAATAATTTTGTCCAGCCCAGTTTTTGAGTTTTGTGTAAAGTGATGTCAGATTTGGCTTTTTTTCCTCTGTTTTTTGTGTTGTTCCAATGCACATAAAGGAAATAAACATTTTTATACCAAAACATTTGTAATTGCAACAATTTTCTGGGAGAAATTGTGCATTTTCTGGGAAATTTCCAGGGGTGTCGATAATTTCGCCCATGACTGTATGACAGGTGTAAGTTTTGAAAGCATACACAGCGTAACTCATGTGTGGTGTGGTTTGTCAAAAAGTAACTGAGCACCAAAGCTAAAATATCTAACAAAATTCCAACTTAGGTATCATTCCTAAATTAATGACAAGAAATATATACTAACCTCTGTGTTGGAAGCACCTTTCCACCTCAACTTCTTATAATCTGGTTTTGTTTAATAATTTTCCTGAGCTCTTTGTTAAAGTTTTTAATGTGTTTTGTTTTCCATTTGGAGGTGTTTCACTGAATTCTGCAAATTATTTTTGTGCTCAATCATAGTCACCTTTTACTGCAGCACCATTTGTTTGCTATGCTTGCCACCATTTTTTGGTCGGATTGTTTACAGTTGTTACTGCATTGCTATGCAGTAAGGACTGGACATGTTCAATATATGATAGTCTCAATGTCAAGATGATATAAAGGTCAGCATCATTCACATCCTGTTTGTTAAAGATTGCGGATAAACAAAAAATTTTCTTGTGTACTTTTTTGTGATCTAGTATTCTGGTTTCAGTCTTTATGGTCTGACTTCTGAAAATGAATTAGTTTAATGTTTTGGGATTGGCTTCTCAATTTATTGATCTCTGGTTTAAAGCTTTTACTGGTTTCTTGACGATGTTTCATCTCTTAGTTCCTATTCTTGAATCCTCAGATGTTTCCCTGTATTGACATTTTGGTAAAAATGTTACTGAATTTTGAACTGTATTCTGATGTAACATATAGTATGTGTACAACATAACTAATTCTCTGAAAGAGAAATATCTGACCTTTATTTTGATGGGTAGAACATGAATATTGAGTGAAGGATGATTACCGCTAAGTTATGGCCAGTTTACAGCAGAAAACAGACAAAAATGAGACTGGGTTTAAAGGATTAAAGTACCTGCCAACTAATTATAGAAAATGAAAATTTTGCATTTTTAATATACTGCACAGTATTTTTGTCAGTTTAGTTACAAAGCTATTATTTTGATCTGATCCATAAGGCTTCTTTAAGGTTTTAGAAATAGTGAAATCATGTTAAATCTCCTTTGCTGAATGTTGCTATTTTTTTTTCCTTCATTTAGTTAATCCCGCAGCTGCGGCAGTCCTAAATCATCCTTGTTTCACTGATGCTAACACATGCCTCCGAAAAGTGCCTATAAGCTGTGGCCTTGATTGTCTGCACCGTTCTTCATGTCCAAGGTATAGTGTGGAATGGCTTTATTATAATTAATTGGTATGAGATGCTGCTTACAGTAGTATGGTACATTTTTGATAGATTGACTTGTGGCACAGAGCAGTTTAGGAGAGAATTTACAACAAGAAATAATTCAAAACCAAAGTAAACTGTATATTTAAAGAGCAGGAGGCTTGGACTACCCTGCAAATTGCTTTTCACAATGAACAATGATGTATTGTTGAATCCATGTTGTCTAGCAGGTTTTATGTTTTATTGTACTTAGAGTTTTATTATACATATATAGTTTATTAAGAGTGTTATATGTGCTTTCCTGAGTTATTTTAAGATTTTTATTGTTATTTTAATATAAAAAGTATTTTTCAGAACAGCCATTTGACAACTCTGAGGTTGTATCAATTTATACTGATTTTAAAATAGTTTGTATCTGTTGCCAAAAATGGTTAATTTGAAATATTTCAGCAAGTATAATAACTTAAATGGAGAATGTATTGCATATATTACAACAATAAATGTATTTATTTGTTGAAGAGTGAAAGCATTAATTAAACTGAGTTATTTCCTAAGTGCTAAGCAAAAATAATAATTAGAACTAAAATTTTGTCTTATTGGGAATTTTCCATTCATGATAGGATTCAAGAATTTCTGTACTTTTTTATATGTTTCTTCTTTGGTTTGCTTACAAATAAAATGTATAATTATCTTGACAAGAGCTGTATAAAGAATCTGCCCATTTTTGTCAGGTCTAGTCCTTGCTTTTTATTTGTCTTTTCATCTTCAGGGTATATTTCTTTGGGAGTGACCCTCCTACTGGAGAGCAGGTATGGAGGTCCTTCTCCCACTTCTTTGTCGCTTTTACCCGAGATGTCCAACACTGGTACAGTTAATCTGTGTTCCTTGTAATAAGTGAACCAGGGAATAGTTCTGAGTGAAATTATAACTTCTGGTGATCATGTTTGCAAAGTTTTTTACACAGTAAACTTTAAATACAAGCCATATTGTGGATAGCATGATAAAGCGCCTGCTTTACACAGTACTTTTAGATGCATGTCTTTGTGAATTATTGTCTGACTTGTCTCGTTCATTAATTTGCTAAAGTGATAATGATGCCTTGAAGATATTATGTAAAGAATAATTAAATTAATGACAAACCAAGTGTAGTTTTTTTTCACTGCCTGAAATTAGACCTATTTACAATTAAATCATGTTTACCAGGACTTAGTAGCGCTCAAAATATTCACTGCCAGTAATTTTTGATAAGATGAAAAACATGGTACAATATTTGCTAATTGGAATACATGTGTATTTGTTTATTTCTACACATTAAAAAAAATTTTGCTGTAGCTGTTGATCATTCATATGGCACCGGCTCTGTTAGGCAGCACTCTATTGGCTGTCAGAAAAGGAGGTAAGCATGTGTATGCTGGAAAGTTGGCACTCATTCAGTAAATGTAACACAGGTTGCGATTTTCAATCATTTTAATTGACATGGTCTGGTGATTAGATCCACAAATGCGGCAAATCTGACATACTCCACTACTACAAGTCACATAGTGTGACATCAGATTTCAAAGAATATCTGCATGCTATGTTTTGAGTAGCATTAAAGCCTCTAACATACTGACTAACTTATAGACAAGCACTCCTACTAGTTCAAGTTAAGTATGCTGTCATATGTTACGCAAGTTATATGCTCTTTTATCTCTACATTCTAGTTGCTAAACATTTCACAGTCCTGATTGCAATAAAGATGTTACTTAATGAAGTGATTGTGTAGATAGCTAGTTTGTGTGTTAATCATGGCCTTGAAGGCATCTTCAGCAGCTGCAGACAGCATTCAAAAATCCCCTCTTACATTAACAGTGGGGTCTGATCACTTTACTCATATCTACTCCTATCGTTTGGTATCCCACACTAATTTATTTTTTATGTTTTTTCACATTTCATCCATTTGTGCATTTCAGTATACCCTTGTTGAAGATGGGTAGAAATGAGTAGAAAATCCTCTTGACTTCAGTCTCACTATATTGGGAAGTTCAATAGCAAAAGTAACAAATATGGATGTTTTCAATAATGATATGATTTTCATCTTGTATATCTGTAATAAAATTACATACATTTTATTATGAAACCAAAAACAAATCTCATTTATGCATTAGAAGAGTTTACAAGTCAATTAGGCTGTTAAACAAAATAGGCCTTGGTACATCTGTGTTAAACCCTAAGCTGAAAGTGATTTTTTATCAGTCTCAGAATTTATTTATTTTAATTTAAATTTATGTTATTATGTTATACTCTAGTTACTTTTTTGTTTGTGTTCATATTAATTTATTCTAATTATTAATCTAAGCTGTTAATAATTTGGTGATATAAAGAAAAAAATCAGTTTTACAAAGTATAGTCTTCTTCATTATTATTATTCATAATTGACCTTCTGTGTAGTAATTTAATACTCAAGTTTTTACAAGAGTCTTGTAACTTTACAGATTTGTATTATGTACTACAGTAAATGTAAAATTCCTTTTCTAAACATACAGGCCTGGGCTGCATGGTGGCACAGTGGTAGTGCTGATGCTTTATAGTAAGGAGAACAAGGTTTACATTTTGGGTCCACCCTGAAAGGAGTTTACATGTCATGTCTTGTCTGACTGGGTTTCTTCCAGGTACGACAGTTTCCACTCACAGTCCAAAGACATGCAGGTTAAGTAAATTGGTGATGCTAAATTGACCATAGGGTATGTTTGGTGTGTAGGTGCTCGCCCTGCAATGTACTGGCGCCCTGTCCAAGGTTTGTTATTACCTTACACCCTGTGCAAACTGGGATAGGGTCCAGCACCCCCTGCAACTCTGGTCTGGATGAAGCCGGATAGAAAATGACTTATGATGACTTAGTACAGGCTACACAGTGTAAGCTTGCTATATTTATGCTCAAAAAACAAGAAATTGTTTTTCTATGTATCCAGTTTTAAAATCTTTTTTTCTGACTTTACCTCTGGCTGGAACACATTAAAAATATTTAAAACTCTGACATTCAGAGTTAGTAAAGAGTGTACACATTTTCTTAACTGCCTGCGGCTCTAAACATTTTTCCTCAGGTTTTTTTTTTTGAGAAGCATTTGGTGTTTTTTTATTATTAAAAAAACAGCAGACTACAGTGTTGACAATACTTTAAATTTCTAGTAGGTGTCAGTTCTTTATATTCTGTCTTCTAAACTTGTCTTTAATTATGCTAGATTTGAATGAACTTCTTTGTTAATGTACCCATTTTAGCAATAGTTATTTAGTTCTATGCACAGTGTTTCACACAGTACTATATTAGGTACCCAGTGGCCATACTCGAGGAAAAGTAGAGATACCTTTCTGGAAAGTGACTAAAGTAAAAGCTGCCCATGAGAAAACTACTAAAGCAGAAGTTTTTTATTAAGTGTACTTACGTTTTAAAAGTACAAGTAAATGTAGGATCTCTGCTTCTTTTAGTTATATATAATTGAATTTCTGTCTTTCTGTTCCAGTATCATGTGAAAACCATCTATTTTTATAAAACTTTGCAGCTATTTTTGCTATAGTCTAATTTGGAATATAGCCTAATACAATTTCAGATTTAGATATCTAAAAGAAAATAAAAACTGAGACAATCCCACTTAAAGTTGCCATCTTTGCTGGACCTTTGTGCCTACGTCGAGAACATAACATGAAATCAATGTGATTTTTACTTCAAAAGAAGTAGAAAGGATTGTGTAGCAAAGAAACCCCAATTTTAGATGTCTGTGTTGACCACAGTAGTTAATTAGAATTTTTAAACATTTATGACTATTGAGGAAGTACAAGATTTGTACATTTGATGCTCAGTAACTCTTTAACGGATGATTGTATCAAAAATCCATTCCCTCTTTTGTGAATGCTCATTTTTGAGAAACATAAAATGTTCAATTCATTGGTCCTCTAGTGCAGATAATAAGTGAACAAATGACCTATTTGTGATTCACGGGAGTAGCAAAAGTGTTTTGAGATGGCGTGAGAGGATGTGGACACTTTGTGGGGAACCACCAGGAGTGCTGCTCAGGGGAGGAGGAGGGTATGTGTGTGCTCAACTCTCATTTGTCTCTCAGCAATCAAGTTATACGCTATGATTGCGTGCATTCTACATACTCTATATCATTTCAATATTTTTACTGAAATATTGATATATTTTATTGTTAATGTTCTATGAATTGTTCTTTGCTGCAAAATTATTTATATTTCTTTAAATCTTACACTTAATTTCACAATAAAATTTAGCAATCTTGATCTCTTACAAAAAAAGAGCATAATAAGCTCAAAAGCACTAAATTCTAAAAATACTAAAAAAAATACATGTCTTTCTGTCACAATGAGGAAGTCACAAGTGTCAGATCTGTTTTTAATTTGCTTTCTGCATTTTATCACTCTTCTGGGCAAATCTGTTCAGAACATATTTATAGTCAAAAAACGTATTACAATCTTAAAATAATTTAGACTCTCTTCTTCTTGCATATGAGTCTTATTGCAATCACTAAATGTGAGCCAAGTAACTGCAACTTAAAGCAGTGATATTCAGCGTTAGTCAAACACCTTAATGATTGTATTTTAATTCACTGGGGGGCCCTAATAGGAAAGACATACATTCATCGCTTGCTTTAAGAAGGAACAAATTCATTCCTGAAAAACCCTTCAATAAAGTGAATTTTTTGTAACCTAATTACAATTAAACATTTTTAAGCATTCCCTGGTACCAAAAATGAACCCCATTTTTGTTCAAATAAGTTTGAAGTACATGAAAATCAAAAAAATGTATTTAATAATATCATTAATCATTATCTGTTTTGGATCTGTAATGCCCAGGATAATGTGATAAGACATGAGCACATGTGACACTGTCAATGAACCACATTATGTAAACACACAATCCCACTTCACTGCAGCCTGATTAAGCCTTGCCATGTTTGACAGGCTGCCATGAGGACAGCATCAGCTATGGAAATAGCTGAGACTGCAGATTGTGCAGCATCAAAATGTATCCCACTAATTGCACAGGCCATGGTCAGGTGTGCTGGGAATGACTAAGTAGTATGTGATTCTTCACATACACAAATTTCTTTGTAAAATTGTTGTTCCTGTTGCTGGATATATAACTGTCTGAGTAAAGCATTGCAGTAACAAATGTGTCCAGCAAAATATACAAACGTTAAAGTAGCTCTTTATGTCTGAAATTGTAAATAAGTTAAAGTGAATGTGGGCAGAAAATTTTATACTAAAGTAATCTAGAAATAATTCTTAAAACATGCTCAAATACAGCAATTAAGTATTTCTACTTTGTTACAATAAAACATTGTTTGTATATTATTCTTAGTAACATTTTTAAAATATTTGACCTTTATGTAATATTTACCGTATAATAAATACAGTGAATTTTCTCACTGTTTTTCCAAGTGTGAAAGCACAATTAAATCAAAAATAAATGATTTTTTAGGTATACCTTCCAAATTGTGTATCTGTTGCATATACTTTTCATAATATGTACAGTATACTAAGTATATTGAAGCATATGGCATCACTGTGCTCTATATTTTTATAAAATAATATGTGTCATATATTCTGGTAAAATTTATATCCTATATTACCCCCTTTCAGTTAGACCTGCTGTATATACATGGTATATATTTGGATCTTTGTAAAAGTTGTATTTTTTTACATATTTTTTTCTAGTTATGTAGGAGTTCCAGCGGAACAAGATGGATTTATTGAAAGAAATTCTTTATCAAATAAGAAAGAAAAGTCTCACCAGATTTACAGATTGGATGTAGGGACACAGACTGATGAATCCCTGGTGGATTACCTTCAGCACAGTACATTTTCCTTTCATCCAGCAACAGAAAATGATGATATGGATCTAAAGTGTAGGACTTCTTCCACAAAGATTTCATTTGCACATACCCGAGCAGTTCAAAGCTTGTCCTTGGAAGATGCCTTAATCCCTGAATCTCCATTGTTAAAGGAAAATGTAAAAAACATTAATTGTCTGCCTGAGCCAACATTAGAGAACCCCCCTATGACTTCCTGGACCAACATGGTAGAGGAGCAACCTGTTAGGCCAACTTATGTAAGTGGACTTCTAAATGACCAACAGCAATTAGATTTGCTGCCTAAGCAGGATAAAGATGCTGTAATACGAGAATACGATGAATCCCACTTGCCTCCTGTTGAAGAGGGAAAAGAAACAAATCACAAGCAGCTTACTCTTAAAGCCAACCTGGAAGATGATGTACCTGGGAAAGTAAAAGAGCCAAATCAGTTTCCTCCCTCTCCTTCACAACTCAGAAAGAACCAAAATCCCACTTCAAAAAGTGGCCATATGTCTCCTGTGTCTACAGTGACAGAAAATGAGAAAAAACCACTGTGCGTTTTAGCAATCAGTAATTTTTATAGCATGAAAAAACTTTTCTTTTAATTGTGCATGGCTTTTGGGATCTTGTTTTTAACATAATCAACCCTTTTCTTTAGTTAATTTCTATTTTGAATTTTCTATTTCTTTTGCAATGTGTGGATTCAAAAAAGTTCAATGGTTTAATCAACAGGCAGATACGATTATTAGTTAGTAGAGAGTATCTACTTATCAATCCATCCATATTATCAATCTTATGTTTCCATTTCAGCCAGACCATATACTATTGGCATTGTGGACAGGTCTGAAATCCATTATAAAGCACACCTATTTCCAAATCCACACTCGCCTATTAAGTCACACATCTTTGTGAGGCAAGAGGTAAATGAAGTAACCTGAGAGGTTCTTGGATAAAATGTGCAAACTGCATACTAAGAGTAACTATTAGGCTGCCTTCATTGTGGACTACTGCATTTTATTTTATGTAGTATAAACTGAGTCTAACGTCTAAGACGGTTTGAAATCTACGTAATCAATATAGATCTCTGCATAGTCTGAGTTAACATTTTGCAGTATAACATCTATTGGAAAATATTTTGTACTTCCAATACAGTATTTGTTATTCATTCCAACAAACACTTGTGGTAATAAAATTAATTTCATTTTTCATTTCAAAAGATCACACATTACAAACATTAGCACTGCTTTTACGAATCCCACACCAAATGACACATAACAGGGACATAGCTCCGGACAGACACACAGATACATAGACACACACAGACACTTATCCTTTTATTGTGGTGGATAAATAGTCCAGAGATCACAGGAAATAGGAGATCTGAAGTGATCTTGCTTCTTTAATATAAGACAGTTATTTATATAATTTCCTTAATTTCATAAATTGCTTACAACTACTGAAAATTTGACTATTTAAATATAACCTAGTGTAGCACAGTACTTTTATGATACTATGACTACCATATTACCACTGAAACAAATCTCTCATTGACAGACAGATTTATGTTTTGAAATTTAAGTCTAATTTAATTTAAGATTTTCCACAGATTTGGCTAAAGATATTGCTGAAGGAACCTTTATTAGTTAAACACTTTACTATTTATCAAGTAGGCATTAATTGATTAAATATGTTTTAAGAAGTGTTTGATTCCTGAACTTTAGGACTGCCTTGGCAAATGCTCTTTTTCTTGTTTAACCTCATCTTGAAAAATTTCCTAACAATTCTTAAAATCAACTTTTTCTTCATCTTCTCAATCATATAAATTGTTTATCTGTGCTTGTTTAGAAAAAAGCTCTCACATTTTATGATTAAATGTATCTATAAATCACACTAATAACTATGCTAATATATCATTGCTCTGTTTTTAATAATTTTGTGCTCTTGAAAGACTTAAAATTCACTGTTAAATATCCAGAATTTATCAAATTTAAACTCATCCTTATTTTACAAATCATCTAGCATGTGCATGCTTGTCTTTAAGAAATAAAAACAAATAATTATTTATAATGCCACTCTAAGCTGCATGGAACTGAATTTTATTTTGCTGAGCTGTGGAGGCATTTCTATAAAAAACACTCAATCATAGAATGCTTACTACCAAAAGTTCATATTAACATATAAAAGTTTATACATTAAATCTACAAATGCATGTCACTGTTTTCAGTGAATCACAACATACATATTAATGAATTCTAATGAAGATGAAGCCCACTTTTTTTGCAAGAATAAAGAAGAACTAGTGCTGTTGTGTGGGGTTTGCTTACAATCAGAGATTAGGAGCTAGCAGACTTTTAATATTACAAGTGAGCTACACTAATTCACTTAAAGGAAATGTACTTTTTTTGTAATAAATATTTATCATTTGCTTAACTAAACAGTGCATTGAACTCAATTTTCATTATTGCTCTGCATAAGTTTGTGTATTACTTTTGTAAGTACAAATTTATATTTAAGATTTATTCTCCTACTAAACATATGTGTAAATACATAAAACAAACAAACTTTATCCACAGTATTATCAGAATTAATAACTTGATATAATAACAAAGACAGAGTCAAAGAGCATTAGTTATCTATATTAATATATTTTCATACTGTATACTGTATATTATATATTATTATATGATTATAATTTGATTATATTTTTTAATTTAATTATAAAAAAGGCCAATAACATATTTCCTCAAGTGCAGTTTTAGCACTGTAGAATTCGTGACAGAGTAGTTTTTAGATTTATTCACAACATGTTGCCATCTGAGGAACATCACTTTGTGTGCTGTAAGGCTTAGACAGTAGTAAAGCAATATAATTGGCATACATTTGAAATACGTTCATGTATAAATATATCTTTTATACATTCACATTTTTATAATTAGGTGTTCAAATGGTAACATTGTTTTTATTACAATATAGTTTAGCAACTATACAGCAAGTCTCTAATTAAGAGGAAAAAGGCAAGCAACAACCCTTTAAGGACTGAGGAGGTTAAATCACTTTTTGGTTCACAGAGGTCAACACATGACACTCGGCTGAGAGAAATGTCAGTGTTATTATTTTAAAAGCCAGAACAGACAGGAGTGTCATGCAGTGTGATCATTTTGCCCTAGTAAGTAAGATAGCCCAAGGTCCCTTAAAGAGTGGTCTCAGGTGCCTCAACACAGCAGTATGATTAGATAGATAGATAGATAGATAGATAGATAGATAGATAGATAGATAGATAGATAGATAGATAGATAGATAGATACTTTATTAATCCCAAGGGGAAATTTACATATGTGGATGACGAAATTTATACACCTACTCCAGAACCAGCAGGCTGGGTTGGAAGTGACTGTCAGTTGGATTTTACAACACTTGGACAAGATTTGACCATCTATATTATTTATTTGACCAGGATGAGATGAAGAGACTTTTACAGGCATAATCACATAGTCATCTCTGATTAACGAGTTAAAAAAATAAAATATTTTCCAATTTATGTGAAAGCAACTTCTGTACTTTTTAATTGTATTTTTAAGGGGTACTCACTTTCAATTTATGCCAGAATTTACATAAAAATTACATTATAATGTAATGCATACATTAAGAATAGGAAGCATACTTGAACAATCATACAGAGATTTGTCCAAATGCATTTCTTGTAGTTAGTGCACAGGAAACAGCTGCAGAAGAAAGGAATTTCTCAAGTACTATTTTTTGCAGTTTAGTAATTCATCCTAAAGCTAATATAAAATTCTGTGCTGAGTGCCCTGTATTTGAATCAGTCAGAGGTGCTTTTTTGTAATGTATTTTACAGTAAGAGTGTTTTCAGAATTGCTTTATAGGACAAAAAACAACAGAAAGACTCAAGCAATGTATTTAATATGCTAAACATTGAAAAACAGCATTTAGTAAAAAAATATATTTCATTAGTTTCACTTTAAAATTATTCAAAATTCATAGGAAACCTGCATTTCTTATATATGAGTTATAAAGTTCAGCCTAATTGCTGATATTACATTTAATACTCAGACATGAAGAAAGAAATTCAAAATAAAGAGTTACAAGATAAGAACATAAATAAAAAATAAATCATGGGAATGATGTCACATGATCTACAGTTTATGGAAATACAGTTACTCAAAAGATTTTATTTTTTAAACACACACATACTATGTGTAAAACTGTAAGGTTTAAAGAAGAATTGTCCACACCAGTTTAGCTCTTGTTGAGCTACACCTAAGTAATATGCTTCACCTGCAGCACAAGAAGTATACTTTTAGATTTGTTAGAGCCTTTTTAAATATGTTGGTGTATAAACAACCCATTTCAAAAGTAAAACTAGAAAATACAGACATTGTGTCATTGTTTTTAATCTAAACAAAACTATATACATTACATATATATTTATTAATCAAAATTGCATTCTTCTGAAGTTCCTAAAAATTGAAATTTTCAGTATAAACAAGAACACAATATATCCTAATACTCTAATTATTTTATGTTTCTAAATTTTATGATTGAGTGTTTGAGGTTCCATGTAGCTACAGTGTAATTTGGGTTTTTGGGTTGGTTACACTCAGTTTGTACTCCATGCTTACTAATTTTTCTTATGTTGGGCAGAATTCGCAGGAATAGTTCTTCTGACAAGCTGGTGAAAGAAAATCTTGATAAGAATAAGCAGAAACTGGCTAAGAAAACAGTATCTTCTATAAATCTCCTAACACGGTCTTCCAGTTTAGAAAAGTAAGTTTGCACATTTACAGTTTTTATTTTTTATTTTAATTGCTTCACATGTGAGATGGCTAAAGATAATTATTATCTTGATTTAAGTCAGTTTAGGGCTTTTTCAAGTTTAAGGCAAAGGAAAGTTCTTAAGACCCCAAAGAAAAAGGTGTAATGAAATAGGATCAGTTTTATAGTAATACAATAAAAGTTGATTTAAATAACTGTGTATTCTGACTATGCCCTGATATTATCTATTTACAGTACCTTTCATTAACAGTGAAGGTCAGTTTGCAATAATGACCCTGATGACATTTTAAGTAACAAAGCAAACTGGAATTTTTTAACCAATTTTTTTACTGATGTCAAAACAAATAGTAAGATATTAACAGACATTTACACATTTTCATGTATAAATTTGAATTACCCAAACGTCCCCCTCACACCAGCAACCACCCAAACTCCCACCCCCAGATCCACTTGAGAAAGTGAATTAAATTAGAATTGATAAAACACGCAGGTCACTGACAGTTCCTATAGAGCCACAAGTCCAGCTGAGCAAAGAAATCTAATTGAAGAATGTCAAATTATAATCAGGAGTACACTGATCAGGGAGATAGAGTTTTCCCAGTTAATAAAGTAACAAGTTCAGGATGCTTCCATAGAGAAGAATGACACCACACAATGGCACTTAGAGGCAGCCCTTTCATCTTCTTTGGCCAAGAGATGAGATTCTTGCAAACAAATTTCTCCGTTACTGCAGGGTAATAAATCAGCAACACTTGAACACGTGCAAGTGTAAAAAAGCGACCTTACATTCCAGAAAAAGACAGATTAGCCATCAGAGAGAAGAAGAGAAAGATAGCAGCAAAGGGGAGCTGTAAAGAGAACACATTCAAGAGTATCAAATGTGTTTGTCCTGTGATTCTGCTAGTACCTGCCTACAAAGTAGACAATAGTTCAGGAATCTAACCTCCAAATCCTCTTCTATAAATTTAACAGAAAAAACACAAAGAACTGAACCGAGGTCTCTTTAACAGATAATGGAAAGTGACCTACAGGTTGTGCCCACAAGTGGCCCTACATGAAGAGAGCTTAGCGAACAATCCCACCCTAACCCCTACACCCATATGACCTCGGTCAATGTAGCAATAATTCGAGAGCATATATTTGAGGGCAAATATAATACACAGATAGATATTACATAACTATATACTGTATATAGACAGTCACGCACACAGACACACACACACCCACACATACTGTATATATATATATATATATACTATACTGTATATATATATATATATATATATATATATATATATATCTTGTATATAAAATATAAACGTCTACGTGGAAGTGTGTGCATCTGTCCGGCCCAGAAGTGAGAGGTGGAGTCGGGGTATGGGTTCCACCTCTGAGGATACGCAAGCAAGGCCAGCACATCGGCAAAACTAAACCTCCGAAGAAAGAGTCACTTGCTTAGCCGCTAATACTTTAGCGAGGCGAGCACATCGGCAAAACAAAACCTCCTAGGAGAGAGATGCCCAGAGTAGTTCCTTTGAATTACCTGATATCTGTACATTTCAATTTTTTTTTCTGACGATTTCAATAGCTTCTAGGACCCCGGGCTTTTTACAGCACGGGCTAACAAAGCTAGTACAGTCGACCCTTGACATACGACCGGCCTGACATACGAACAACTTGATTTACGACCAAAATTTTTGTTTTGATTTACAACTAACATCTTGCGTTACGGCCCGGATGCGGTCACTTGTATCCGCTTGTGCGATTGTAAACAAACAGCCGAGAGCGTTCGTAAGCGTCAGTCGGAGCCCAGATACATGTGTTTGTGGATGTAATTTCGGTCAGTGCAGTGATTTATCTATACATATAATTCACTAAGACCATGGCAAGCAAGACGCATAATTGCTAAGGAAGGAAGAGAAGGTAACAAAGGTAAAGAAAGCGATTGTTAAGGGATGTTAGGTAGTGGGCTGGCGCAGCACATGATGATGTCATCAGGCTGAGTGAGCACCGGCTTGCTTTGGAGTGTATTATTACAGCAGTTAACAACACGACCAGCTTTGAATTGAGTGCTCGACTGCTGTCATTATTAACTTGAGAAACAGCGATCACAATCGAAACGAAGAAGGAAATTGTGCGGAAATATGAGAGTGACGTTCGTGACCGATCTCGCTAATATGTACAGCATGTCGAAATCCACCATCTCGACAATTTTACAAAGAAAAGTTTTGCATAAGGAGGCTCCTTCTAAACAATAACCACCTTCCGTTTCATTCTCCTCCTCCTCCCTTCCTGCAGCCCAAAGATGTCAAATTAAATGGTGAGTACAATATGAAATTGTTGTTTCTGGTAGGCTAGGCACTTTTTATAACTTTTTGGTTAGTACATTAGAAAAATTATTGGTGTTTTGGTAAATTATGCTCATTATACAACCCTTTTTTATTTTTGAAAAGGTTAAGTAAGTGATGCTGTGGGAGGTTCGGAGCGCATTATGGGTATTAACATTATTTCTTATGGGAAAAATAGTCTTGACTTACAACCAACTTGAGTTACAACCAGCCCTCGCGAACAAATTGAGTTCGTAAGTCAAGGGTCCACTGTATATATACAGTGCATCCGGAAAGTATTCACAGCGCATCACTTTTTCCACATTTTGTTATGTTACAGCCTTATTCCAAAATGGATTAAATTCATTTTTTTCCTCAGAATTCTACACACAACAGCCCATAATGACAATGTGAAAAACGTTTACTTGAGGTTTTTGCAAATTTATTAGAAATAAAAAACTGAGAAATCACATGTACATAAGTATTCACAGCCTTTGCTCAATACTTTGTCAATGCACCTTTGGCAGCAATTACAGCCTCAAGTCTTTTTGAATATGATGCCACAAGCTTGGCACACCTATCCTTGGCCAGTTTCGCCCATTCCTCTTTGCAGCACCTCTCAAGCTCCATCAGGTTGGATGGGAAGCGTCGGTGCACAGATATTTTAAGGTCTCTCCAGAGATGTTCAATCGGATTCAAGTCTGGGCTCTGGCTGGGCCACTCAAGGACATTCACAGAGTTGTCCTGTAGCCACTCCTTTGATATCTTGGCTGTGTGCTTAGGATCGTTGTCCTGCTGAAAGATGTATCGTCGCCCCAGTCTGAGGTCAAGAGCGCTCTGGAGCAGGTTTTCATGCAGGATGTCTCTGTACATTGCTGCAGTCATCTTTCCCTTAATCCTGACTAGTCTCCCAGTTCCTGCTGCTGAAAAACATCCCCACAGCATGATGCTGCCACCACCATGCTTCACTGTAGAGATGGTATTGGCCTGGCGATGAGCGGTGCCTGGTTTCCTCCAAACGTGACGCCTGGCATTCACACCAAAGAGTTCAATCTTTGTCTCATCAGACCAGAGAATTTTGTTTCTCATGGTCTGAGAGTCCTTCAGGTGCCTTTTGGCAAACTCCAGGCGAGCTGCCATGTGCCTTTTACTAAGGAGTGGCTTCCGTCTGGCCACTCTACCATACAGGCCTGATTGGTGGATTGTTGCAGAAATGGTTGTCCTTCTGGAAGGTTCTCCTCTCTCCACAGAGGACCTCTGGAGCCCAGACAGAGTGACCATCGGGTTCTTGGTCACCTCCCTGACTAAGGCCCTTCTCCCCCGATCGCTCAGTTTAGATGGCCGGCCAGCTCTAGGAAGAGTCCTGGTGGTTTCGAACTTCTTCCACTTACGGATGATGGAGGCCACTGTGCTCATTGGAAATTTCAAAGCGCAGAAATTTTAACCTTCCCCAGATTTGTGCCTCGAGACAATTCTGTCTACAGACAATTCCTTTGACTTCATGCTTGGTTTGTGCTCTGACATGAACTGTCAACTGTGGGACCTTATATAGACAGGTGTATGCCTTTCCAAATCTTGTCATTTCAACTGAATTTACCACAGGTGGACTCCAATTAAGCTGCAGAAACATCTCAAGGATGATCAGGGGACACAGGATGTACCTGAGCTCAATTTTGAGCTTCATGGCAAAGGCTGTGAATACTTATGTACATGTGCTTTCTCAATTTTTTTATTTTGAATAAATATGCAAAAACCTCAAGTAAACTTTTTTCACGCCATTATGGGGTGTTGTGTGTAGAAAAAAATGAATTTAATCAATTTTGGAATAAGGCTGTAACATAACAGAATATGGAAAAAGTGATGCGCTGTGAATACTTTCCGGATGCACTGTATATATATACAGTAATCCCTCCTCGATCGCGGGGGTTGCGTTCCAGAACCCCCCGCGATAGATGAAAATCCGCAAAGTAGAAACCATATGTTTGTATGGTTATTTTTATATATTTTAAGTCCTTAGAAACTCTCCCACACTGTTAACATTATTAGAGCCCTCTAGACATGAAATAACACATTTTAGTCAAAAGTTTAAACTGTGCTCCATGACAAGACAGAGATGACAGTTCTTTCTCACAATTAAAAGAATGCAAATAGATCTTCTCTTCAGGAGCAGAGAATTTCAGAGAGGGAGAGAGAGAGATCGCTGGCAAAGAAAAGCAAACAATCAAAAAATCAATACGTGTGCTTTTAAGTTTGCCGTGGCATTTTTTAGAGGAGCGTCAGTATCTTCTAAGCAAACAGCCTCTGTGCTCACATCTCCTCGTCAGGCGCAGAGAACGTCAGAGAAAAATCAATAAGTGTGTTTTTGGAAGCACCGCGATAAAGCGGCCGGCATTTCTTAGAGGTGCGTTCAGTATCCACTAGGCAAACAGCTTCTGTGCAAACAGCACCTCTGCTCACAGCCCCTCCTTCAGGCGCAGAGAATGTCAGAGAGGGTGAGAGAGAGGCAGAGACAAGCAAACAATCGAGCACCGCACGGGAAGCATATCTTATAGCATTGAGGATTTTTAGTTAATATGTAATACATGCTCTTATTGGGTAGCTTCTAAGCCATCCGCCAATAGCGTCCCTTGTATAAAATCAACTGGGCAAACAAACTGAGGAAGCAAGTACCATAAATTAGAAGACCCATTGTCCGCAGAAATCCGCGAACCAACGAAAAATCCGTGATATATATTTAGATATGCTTACATTTAAAATCCCGATAGAGTGAAGCCGAAAGTCGAAGAGCGATATAGCGAGGATTACTGTATATATATATATATATATATATATATATATATATATATATATATATATATATATATAGTGGTGTGAAAAACTATTTGCCCCCTTCCTGATTTCTTATTCTTTTGTATGTTTGTCACACAAAATGTTTCTGATCATCAAACACATTTAACCATTAGTCAAATATAACACAAGTAAACACAAAATGCAGTTTTTAAATGATGGTTTTTATTATTTTGGGAGAAAAAATCCAAACCTACATGGCCCTGTGTGAAAAAGTAATTGCCCCCTGAACCTGATAACTGGTTGGGCCACCCTTAGCAGCAATAACTGCAATCAAGCGTTTGCGATAACTTGCAATGAGTCTTTTACAGCACTCTGGAGGATTTTTGGCCCACTCATCTTTGCAGAATTGTTGTAATTCAGCTTTATTTGAGAGTTTTCTAGCATGAACCGCCTTTTTAAGGTCATGCCATAGCATCTCAATTGGATTCAGGTCAGGACTTTGACTAGGCCACTCCAAAGTCTTCATTTTGTTTTTCTTCAGCCATTCAGAGGTGGATTTGCTGGTGTGTTTTGGGTCATTGTCCTGTTGCAGCACCCAAGATCGCTTCAGCTTGAGTTGACGAACAGATGGCCGGACATTCTCCTTCAGGATTTTTTGGTAGACAGTAGAATTCATCGTTCCATCTATCACAGCAAGCCTTTCAGGTCCTGAAGCAGCAAAACAACCCCAGACCATCACACTACCACCACCATATTTTACTGTTGGTATGATGTTCTTATTCTGAAATGCTGTGTTCCTTTTATGCAAGATGTAACGGGACATTTGCCTTCCAAAAGTTCAACTTTTGTCTCATCAGTCCACAAGGTATTTTCCCAAAAGTCTTGGCAATCATTGAGATGTTTCTTAGCAAAATTGAGACGAGCCCTAATGTTCTTTTTGCTTAACAGTGGTTTGCATCTTGGAAATCTGCCATGCAGGTCGTTTTTGCCCAGTCTCTTTCTTATGGTGGAGTCGTGAACACTGACCTTAATTGAGGCAAGTGAGGCCTGCAGTTCTTTAGACGTTGTCCTGGGGTCTTTTGTGACCTCTCGGATGAGTCGTCTCTGCGCTCTTGGGGTAATTTTGGTCGGCCGGCCACTCCTGGGAAGGTTCACCACAGTTCCATGTTTTTGCCATTTGTGGATAATGGCTCTCACTGTGGTTTGCTGGAGTCCCAAAGCTTTAGAAATGGCTTTATAACCTTTACCAGACTGATAGATCTCAATTGCTTCTGTTCTCATTTGTTCCTGAATTTCTTTGGATCTTGGCATGATGTCTAGCTTTTGAGGTGCTTTTGGTCTACTTCTCTGTGTCAGGCAGCTCCTATTTAAGTGATTTCTTGATTGAAACAGGTGTGGCAGTAATCAGGCCTGGGGGTGGCTACGGAAATTGAACTCAGGTGTGATACACCACAGTTAGGTTATTTTTTAACAAGGGGGCAATTACTTTTTCACACAGGGCCATGTAGGTTTGGGTTTTTTTCTCCCTAAATAATAAAAACCATCATTTAAAAACTGCATTTTGTGTTTACTTGTGTTATATTTGACTAATGGTTAAATGTGTTTGATGATCAGAAACATTTTGTGTGACAAACATGCAAAAGAATAAGAAATCAGGAAGGGGGCAAATAGTTTTTCACACCACCGGTACCGGTACCGGTATATATATTAAGTCTAGGACATTAAGAGCTTGTTGAGGATCATTGTACAGCTGGTGCCCTCCTGAAAAGGAGATCCGGATAAGTCAGGAAACCAGCGAGGCCGAGTTGTCAAGCTTTCTTGATTACCAGAGACATGGCCTTGTGTGTTTGTATGGTGTGGATCGAATAATCAGCACAGAAGTATATCTTCCGATTTTCAAGTTTATGTGCATCCTTCAGTTTTGGCAACATATTTATTTATTTGTAGGAGAAATTTAGTTAAGCTTGTTTATCCAATAGGCAATGTAATCTTAGTCATATTGCAGCTGAGAAAATTACCTTCACTTTTAGATTTCTCACCCCATCCCACAAAGGCTTTGAGAATGTGGGCTGCTGTAATGTTCTATGTTAACTAAACTAAACTAAAGATCTTTCTTTCACCATCACTTCAAATGATTTTACTAATATTTAGATTAAGATACAAACAATAACTTTGTTTTTTGGTGGTTTTATTAGCGTGCTGCATAGTTTAAGAAAAAAAAAACTTACTGCACACAGAAAGTGGCAGTCACTGGCACACTGTTTTTTGTTTCAAACAAAACCAAAAAACGGAAATCAACATGGATATCTGATCTGGCACCTTGTCCATGCTTTCCTGCCACTGCTGTCATTTCTTTTTCATGTGACACACGTTTAATAAAGTTTTTTCTTTAGGTTTTACAAACCTAAAATTGATCACTTAATCAGAGGGTGGTTTCTAGCTTTAAGTAAACTTAAAATGTAATTTTTAATTTTTGATTTTTTACTCATCCTTGGTCAGAGGTACTTTTTGTACCCAAATATTTAATTATAGAGTAATACCTCCTTTGAACTAATCTCTTTGGTTCATAAACAGCTTGCAGTCTTATATTTGAAAATTTGAAATTAATCAAAATTGTACTATGACGAGTATATTGTCTTGAATTATAGTACAGAAATGGAGATGTATCAGTTTTCCTACTTTTTAAGTAAAGATCTATAGTTCTTTACCAAAATGTTTTTAAGTCATGTGTGCATTAAAGGATAATGGCTGTGACAGCATAGATCCTCTGGAAGACAATAAATTGTGATTTACAGCTGTAAAGGTTCTGTTAAATTATTCCACTTTTTCAAAGCTGTTTAAAAGGAATGAGAGTCCTTAAACATTTGTCAAACAAAGTCCTGAAAGGACTAATTTTGTCCAAATGTGTATGGCAGTTTGTTAGTGGGGTGACTTAACTCTGACCAAGAAGTGCAAACATAAGTAAACAAGAAATAGTTAAATAAACTCAAGCTTCTGATTAAGAAAATTATTACAGAGAATTTTGTATTTACTGGGGTGCTCCAGGACCAAAACTGAGCATTAAATTAATAGCAATTTAAACATGCAATAACAATTTTCTCAAACTTTTTTTACATATACAGTAATTGCACTTGTGCTGCATTATCGTCTTTCAAGCTTATTAACTTTTTAAATAATTAAATAATTTATTATTGTAAGACTCATTTTTTTTTTAATGAAAGATAGCATATTATGTTCCTCTTGAATAAAGCCAATTGTTATGCAGTTAATGTTTAATTTTTTTCTTACATAATATTTGTCCATTTATTAATTACATGAAGCCCTGTTTTAAATGTGTCTATCTTGTTTTAATGCAGTAGTTACAATATTGCAAAAGTGACTCCAGAATATTATCTTTCACTGAACTTATATTTAACTTGGTTAACTTGTTTATTGCTCTTTTTTAAACCAAGAAGGGCGATAAAAATATAAAAAACAAGATTTTAAAAAAATTAAATGAATATATCTTTTCCTTTTTTGCTCACACTAGATGTTTATTGTATTGTCTGTTTCATAAGATCACTTTAAAATGTAATTCTTTTTGTGTACTTTATTTTGTTTCAGCCGTAAAGATCTTGTTTCCAATTCAAGTAAGTGTATTTTTAAGTAATAATATGTAAAGTTTAATTCATACAGTGCCATCAAGTTGAAAGCCTGTGATTTGAATTATTTAAATCAAAATTCTAAGATCAACATTTTCAACAGTTTGCTGGAAATTGCATTCTGTGACTAATCTCACCTCATCTATTTCTCACTCTCTTAATCCCTTTAAAGGTTGATTTCTTCCATCACAGACCCCACTTACTCTGACACCAACACTGACACTCACACCACAAAGACATGTTTAGATTAACCAATTACCCTGACATCCTCCTTAAACTGTTAACACAAAAGAAGAGTAAAATGTTTGTAGATATTTGCATATTTTTAGTTCTAAATCAATTTTGCAAAAGATTCACTTGCTTGTTCAGTGAATTAAATGTGATTTCTCCACTGAATGCCTTTCTTGCAGTCATAGCAGTCCCTCAACTGTAAATTCTTAGGAATGAAATTGAAGAAACTAAAACATTGTTATGTAGAGCATTGATGTTTTTTGTAATGTTTTTGGAAATATTTTCCCCTACAAATTCTAATTGGAAATATTGCAAAATATACTTACATGCATCTGTGAATAACTGATTTTATTTGTAAAGTGTGGGAGGCATATCTTCCCTTGGATATTATGCTTGTCGTTAAGCATACCAAAACAGCTAAGCAAGTATTATATTCATTCTTCCATCCATTATCCAACCCGCTATATCCTAATACAGGGTCATGGGGGTCTACTGGAGCAATCCCAACCAACACAGGGCGCAAGGCAGGAACAAGTTCTGGGCAGGGTGCCAGCCCACTGCAGGGCACACACACACGCACACCAAGCACACACTAGGGACAATTTAGGATCGAAGGTGCCCCTAACCAGCATGTGTTTGGACTGTGGGAGGAAACCGGAGCACCCAGAGGAAACCCACGCAGACACGGGGAGAACATGCAAACTCCACGCAGGGAGGACCCGGGAAGTGAACCCTGGTCTCCTTACTGCAAGGCAGCAGTGCTACCTTATATTCATCCTAGATTTTTATATTTATTTTTATTATTAAAGTGGACTGTCTTATCAAGCATTGCTATATATTGTATTCATCCAAATTTTGTAAGCAGCATTTTGAAAAAGACTTTTACCAGAAATTGATTGATTAATATTTTTAATCTGCTTTTAACAGTAATTGGTTAACATTAATAATAACATTAGCAATAATAGTAATACATAACTATATAATTGATAGTGGGCATCAATAGTAAGGTTTTAATTCTCTTATTCTTGAAGTTAATATATCCTATATGCAGGCATTTACATCTAGTAATCACAGGCTTCAGTTAATGAATTATTACATTTTGTCTTTATAACAGTATGTTATGATTTTGAATTACAATTTAGGTTAAAAATGTTATAGCATATTTTTGTGGCACATACAATACATGAGGTAAGGTCATGTGTAAGTGCAAAACTTAAAACGGTGCCATGGAACAAAGATAACAAATCCTACTACTTGTGTAAAAATTTTGTTTCTAAACTAAAATATATTATTATTTAAAACCAAATGGCCCAAATTGTAAAGCTGATACAATCAAAACAGTCTTTATGGTGGGTTACTATGCTGACAAACATGAACAGTTTCCATCAGAGGACTTGATGTATTACTGCTGTGGGAGGAAAATATTTACTTCCACAATCCTTTTAAGACTTTTCATGCTAGTGATGTACACACTTTTATCTCTCCAGCCATTTACTAATATTAATCATTTTGGTGTAATCCAAATTAATGTTATCATTGAATTAAAATCAAAACCTCCTAATACTTTGATCAGAAAACTGTAATTAATATTTTGATTGGCTGTTGGAGTTGGTTAATGCAATTTTTAAAAACTTCTAATTATTTATTGTTGTTTGTTATTGGAAAAGTACAAATTGTGCAGAGCAGCTGTTAAGGATTTGTTTGCATTGTCACAAGTTAGCATCTTTTGTGAGGGATACTGTAGGTATGTGAGTGTGTGTAGCTGTGTGTGTTTCTATTGTTGCATATCCATTGTATTTACAGTTTAATGACAGAGATAATAAACTATAACACTTTATAATGGAAAATTTATATGATCTGTTAGATGAATGGGATGTAGTGATGGAGTGCTTCATTATCTAGCAACTTACGTTTTAACAATAATTGTTACTAGTAAAATTAATATCATTTTACAACACTCAGTGTAATATAAAGTAAACAGCATTAAAGTGAAAGGAAGGACAGGCAGTAATAACCGCATTAAAGAATGACCATGATAATAATTTTCAAGTTGAATGAACAAATACATCAAACTAAACGCTAGTGAAACTCAGTTAATAAGTCCCACATGACCTCAACAAGGAAGGGTTGGATACTGTATATAGTCTTTGTTATTGTTTCCTTTGATCTGCTCTCTTATGTACAATCCTTAATTCTCTCCTGTTTTAAACCTCACTCCTTATTATAAAAGTTCTTCATTTGGTTGTCTACATTTAAGACATCTGTGCCTTTTTCCCTGTACCAACAAAGGGGAACAAAACTAAAAGTAAGTCCTTACAATGATGCAAAAAAAACATAAATAAACAAAAACACAAACATTTAACTGGCATGTTAGTACCCAAACTATAGACACCAATAACAGCCAACGGTGAGCAACAACGTCAAGTGAATGTTTTTCTCTCTCTCAAGGTCTCTCTCAGTGCAGCCTTAACAAACCTTAACAAGCAGTAGGCCTATTACTAAAGCACACTATGGGAATCAAACACATGATGTATAAAAATAAAAGTCAGAGTCTGAATCACAAGATCCCAAGTCTATTGTCAGGTGGTATGCAAATAATTTTGTTTGTCAGTATTAATATATTAATATTCAGTTTCTATTTTATGAAATAAATAACATTACTTAGTACTGCATTGAATTGCCTCCTTGATTATTCGTTTTGGTTATTTTGAATGCTTATAGTTGCAGGAGTTGTAGAATGCCTAGTAAAAGAATGCCCTTTGTTATCAGGGTTACTGGTGTTACATTACAGATTTAGGCACCACAGCATTCTCAGCCTTTTTAATGCATGGTTGGAGAAGTGACAAATATGGGATTATCTGAGCTCATAGTCTCATCATAGTCATGCAAAGGCAAATGAAATGCTTCTCAAAATTTCACACAGTTTATTATTCTAGACAGGATGTGTCGATTTTTGGTCAACTTTTCATTGTACCTTCTAATGTGAATCCTGTAACCCGCATGTAGCTGTTCAGTAATACTAAGTCTGCCAAAAAAATTTAGCTTCATGCTATTGTCTAGATGACTGTGGCTACTTTCATGCCACCTGCATTTTTCAGAAAGATGTTTTAGATCTCTTAACTCTGTTGTTGTCCACAACACTTTGGTACCAACTCTTTGAAACAGCAAGCAGGGAAAGCAGACAAATGCATTACTTACACCACACCCAGTTAGCCAACTTCGTTTGTCATAACAAGAGCTGCAAAAAGTCAGTATGTAAGCTTGTCCTCGATCACTTGCCTGCTGTTGAATTTTTAAGTCAGGTCAGCCCAGTCTAAGATCCTTTATGTTCATTTTTTTCTTCAAGTGAACGATTTATGAAGTAGTGTTTCATTAAAGAAATAACCACATTTTCTTTGATTTCAGAAGTTCCTTTTTAAGTTGCCAAGTAGTGCTTGCTTATCTGTAGTTACGAGGTGGATGTGAACTGTGCACCATTAACGTCAACATGACATAATGTGTCGATGATTGTCCAATCACATTAGATTAAAAAATTTTAAAACAATACTAATTCTCTGCTAATAAATGTGGGAGTCTGGAGTGCACAGAGCTGCGAAAAATCTGAAAGCAACCAATTAAAGGGCAGCCTCAGATTACCTGCTTGCCTAAAGATCAAAGACTTACATAGAGTCCCATTTGGCTGGTGTCCTTTACTCCAGAAATATAGGTATTCACACAGTTTTTTTTTTATCACACAGAAATTAAATAAATACTCACCAGAACCAATTTTTGATGGATGTTGATTTACTGACCCCAGGCACATTGTGCAAATAAACACATTTATTTCATGTTTATTTCACATACCTAATTAATTTAAGTAGAGTTTTAAAATATTTGGGGGTGGGGGAAATCACGGCACCCCACTTTACAAACAGCCACTGTTTCAAAGTCCTAAATGCTTGTGCCAAATTTTTTGAGCTTCTAAGCAGTGGTTTGGCTGTTGGAATTGGTTTAAAAAAACTTTGAACTTTCAAAGTTTCAGGATGAATAGTTGGAATTCACCCAAAACCTAATCAGCTCTTGAGACTAAAGAGTGAACATTATCCACAAATTTCCGCTTTACTTCCTAAATATGTGAAATATGGAGAAAGTTAAAATGTTGTCTCTCTATAAATGATACTGAGAATAGCTTTCCCACTATCACTCTTGATCTAGGCGCATCTTCCTCTTGCCAGATCTTTCTTATAACTGCTGCTCTAAATTTGAATGTCCAGACTTAAGGTGAAATTTATACAACCCCAAATCAGAAAAATTTGGGAATGTAAGGAAATTGCAAGTAAAAAAATCTTAAATTTACTTGGACTTTTATTTCATAGCAGACAGAGCGAACCCAGGATATTTCATATTTTGTCTGGTCAGCTTCATTTCATTTGTTAATATACATCAATTCCTGCATTTCAGGCTTGCAACACATTCTGAAAAAAGTTGTGACCGTAATATTGGGACCACTTTGTAATGTTGCCATTTTTTCTCACATTATGTAAAAGATGTTTCGGCACTGAGGATAGCAAGTGATGAAGAGTTTAAGGTGTTATTTTGTCTCATTCTTCCTGCAAACATATCTTAAGGTGTGCAACATTATGGGGTTGTCATTGTTGGAATTTTCACTTCAAAATTTCCCACAGATTCTCTGTTTGGACTGCAACTCACTTCTGACAGGAGTACCAGTATGTGCTATCAAGCCACTGTAGATGGTCCAGAATGCAATGGCCCATCTTATATTTAACCTGCCGAGGTAGGCACATGTCACTCCTCTCTTCAGGTCGCTACATTGGCTCCCTGTAGTAGCACACATTAAGTTCAAATCCCCGATGCTTGCCTAAAGAGTAGTCAAGGGTTAGCACCTGTGTATATGGAGACGCTAGTGAAGTGCAATGCTGCTTCTCACCCAGTCAGATCTACCAGGGAACAGCTTCTCATGATAGCACCTCTGCGTGGTATCAAGTCTTAGTCCAGACTCTTTTACTGTGTAGTTCCTAGTTAATGGAATGAGCTACCCACCTTCATCCAAACTGCTGACTGCCTCAATGTCTTTAAGAAGTAATTAAAGACCCATCTATTCTGTAAATATATGTCTAATTGATTAAAAAAATTACCCTGTGATCTTTCATATTATTGGTTGATTTGTTGTTACATTAAGTTTAATTGCTTCATCATTTGTTAGTCTATTAATGTAAATTTATTAGTTATTACATCTTTTCATTTGTGGCAATCAACTTTTGTTACATGTTCTACTACACTTGGTGAGCAAACGGGCCCGAGGATAATGTTACTCAATTATGTTACCTCTTTTGTAAGTTGCTTTGGATAAAAGTGTCTGCCATGCAAATAAATGTAAATGTCTTGGGGACAGGTCAGGCCAGCAGGCATGTCAGGCCAATACCCATACCCACTTCTTCCGTAGCCATGTCTTTATAATGTATAATGTATTTATAATGTAATGTAAGCAGAATGTGGTTTTGCATTGTCTTGTTAAAAAATGCATGGATGTCCCTAGAAAAGATTTCGTCTGAAGGCAGCATATATTGCTCTAAAATCTCAGTGTACTTTTCTGCATTACTGCTGCCATCACAGAAGTATAAATTACCTTTACCAAGGCCACTAACACAACCCCATACCATGATAGACTTTGGATTTTGGACTTATTGCTGATAAAATTCTTTATGGTACTTTTCATCTTTGGCCAAGACCGCACAGCGTCCATTTCTTCCAAAAAAGACTTGGAATACAGATTTGTCAGATCCCAATACACGTTTCCACTGTGTGATGGTCCATCCCAGATGCCTCTGAACGCAAAGTACTCGACGGTTAGACTAGTCATGATTAACATGAGGACTCTTATTTGTACAGTAAAGTTTTACGTGGTATTTGTGACTATAACTTGGTAATGTAGTGCTTGACAAAGGTTTGCCGAAGTAATCGTCCCTTGTCCATGTGCTTATATCAGATTGAATGACGGTGTTTAACTTTGGCTTGTGCCCTTGTCCTTTACGAAGTGAAATTCCTCCAGATTCCTTGAATTGTGTAAAAACATTTTGCACTGTAGAGGGCGAAATATGCAAATCCCTTTAAATCTTTCTTTGAGGAACATTGTTTTTAAACATCTCAGTTATTTTCTTATGCATTTGTTGACAAACTGGAGATCCTCTGCCCATATTTGCTCCTCAAAAACTCAGCCTTTCATGGATACTGCTTTTGCACCAAAACATCATCTCATTTAATTGCTTACCTTATTACTGGCCCTAATTTGCCCCGTACCGATTATTTTTGTGTTGCAGTCTGAAAGTGCAGGAATTAATATATATTAACAAATAATATAAAGTTGACCAGACAAAACATGAAATGTCTTGGGTTCACTGTCTACAGTAAAGTCAAAGTAAATTTAACAATCACTGCGTTTTTTTTTTTTTTTTTTTTTTTTGCATTTTCCATTCCATCCCAACTTTTTCTGATTTGGGGTTGTATTTCTACCTAGAGGTTCCAAATCAGAACCAGATGTAGTTCTCCATCATTTTTCACTCTGTGGACCAAAAGATGCTCAGACCCACTAGATACAATGAAATTCTGATCCTCTAATGTTGCTAAAGATCCAGGTCTCACAGTGACAAGTCTTAACATTTCTTTGGCTTAAGACTCATCTTCATGCTTTGGATCTTTTTGGAAACATGGGTTGTGATCATACCTTATATAAGGTATACCTAATATATACTGTATATATTTTTAATATTTGTCCTTTATTTCAGAAAGTTAATGTTATTGTATTTATTCTCTTTTCAATGTTTTTATCACTTACAGTTTGTTCTTTTGTGACGGGGTGCATTGTTGTGGGGTATCATAGTGTAGAATCCTATGCACATCTTCCATTCAAGAAAGATAGAGAATGAGAGAGAGAGAGAGAGAGAGAGAGATGGAGAGTCACTAGGTTGACAGGACTGGCAGGTAGCAAAAATACTCTGTTGTTGAGGTTGTCCTGGAAAGTAACATCTATGGAATCCAGAGAGAAACAGCAGTACTGGGGTTGTAAGATGGCAATATTTCTCCAGTATTCTAGAAAGCAGACCGCCTCTACCCAGCCACTAGCACGCTGTATGTGGTCCCTTAGGGTGGGTTTATACTTCACGTGACACGATGCATGCTCAAGTGGATGCTACTGCTACACAAGTGGTGTATCAATCCCTGGACGGGGCTTCAGCTCATTGAAAGGTGACCACACACACACACTAGCGTCATTTTAGCATCACCAAATCCCCAAACCTTCATGTCTTTGGAAGGAAACCGGAGCACACTGTGGAAAACCACTATGAAAACATGCAAACTCCAGGCAGGGAACACCAGGGACACGACTCCCTGCTAGGCAGTAGCACTACCACTCCGCAACTGTACCGCCCCCACACTCATAATTATTAACAGTATTCATTATTTAATTGAAGTTAACGACTTATCTGTAAAATGTAAAATACATGCTTTAACACGTTTCATCATGAAAGTGATATCAAGTTTAAACCTAAGGATTCTAACTGTGCAGAAGGCTGGAATATCATAAATTGAATGTGTTCTGTGTGGCAATTGCTGCTTGCCGGTGCTGTCAGTTCAGGAGGAAGCCCTAGAAGCACATAGCAATTAATAACTGGGTCGGTTTAAAGATAATGTTTACGATGGGCTACTTTAATGATGAAATAAACTAGAAGATTAAAGTGGAAATTTCCACTTTAAACACAAAGTACACCTTTTCACTGTGTCCTATTTTTTGTCTCTGTGGGTCAAATACACTGCCGTACATTCTGATTCTCTTGTGAAGGTGCAAAAAAAAAAAAGAGACCTTTAAAATGTATTGTGTCACTACGTTGGGGAATATGAGACACTTGAGTATAAAACACCACAAATTCATTTGTATGTTGGCGTTTTGCTTCACCACATCGAACTGTTCATCAAATATTGAAGCATGCACATCGATCCTGTAGGATCTGCAAAGCAGCTTGCTGTCACATGTAGACAGTAAACAGAAACTCTGATGTCACGTTCCGGCTTGATCACACTACGACCCCCGATTTTTTGCTGGTACTGCAACGCGTCACGATAATTTCTGAGGACATGCTCACAGGACGCATCAAATGAATGCTGGGAACGCATAGCAGCCATGATGCGTACGCGTTCTGAGCGTGAAGTATAACCCGGCCCTTATGAGGATGAGTGGAATTGTATAACCCCTTTAGAATGTGCAACTGGGGAGCTGCCTTTTAGACTTGGCTGTTTGAGAATATTTAGGGTTTAGGGGTTGAGAAATACTAGGGGCCCATCAGAGTGAGCTGTAGACTGCCTCGGTAGTTATTCTGTGGACTGATATGCAGAAATCTCATTGGGGGTTTTAAAGTCATTTTATCATAGAGAAGTAAAAGTCTTATGCTGTGTTCCATTTACCTCAGAGGTCATATGTTGGAGCTGGAAATTACATCATACCTGAGTTGACCACATTAAAGTAAAACATTAGTGAAACAAATATGGATACCTTCCGGAAAACTTATGCTGTGTTTGCTTTTTCAAAATAAATATCATTTGATAACAATGCATTACGTGGTATTTTGAGCATCCAAACACCATTGCAGCATTGGCACAGATAAAGGTTGGACAGCACTGTGTGTACGACTGATTTATTGAGATACAAATTGAAGTGCTAATAAATGATACTAAAGCTTTCACTAAAGTTTGTAGTGTACTTCACCATTTTGGATTGATGTCATGATCTGAAGTCGAACAAACTCTGGTTTGACAGACCAGCCTCACATTTCTTAGTAGGAAATTTGATTTATAAGGGCATTCCAGTTGAAACTTCTGACTAGGGAAATTCAGAAATTCTGACTTCCCAGTTTAAATGTAATGCAGCACTAAACTAGCTGGAGCCACACTGAGTGGAGAAAAACACCCTCCATTGAGAGAGAGAAAGGCAGTGTAGGTGAGAAGGTTGTGGTTCTCATAGGTAGTTGGAAAATTCACGTGGATATGTCAGCTTACCTAAGAAATAACACAAATATCTGTAGAGTAATGTCCAGTTAGACGACAGAGCCTTATTTTCAATCTTGAAGTATTTCCTGTTTATCCCTTCCAAATTTGTTGCATTAGAAATATAAGCACAGGTATTTTAATTGATACATTTATCATGGTAAATAGATAAGGAAAATCACAATGAAAGCACTTTCCAAATCTACTCAAAACTGCTGAATACAGTCCAGCCAGGTTACCATAGGTTTAGAGTCAGGTGATTAGATAGGTTTATACTGGAAATACTGTATTTGTTGGTATTGTACTCTGTGGTCTATTATTATTGCACACAATAATCTGTTTCCTCACTTGACAAGGTAACCAACAAAGAAGACCTTTGTCTAACTTGCTATTATTTACTGCTTGGAAATGTAACATATAAGAGAAAGTCAGTACTAATATCTTTCCAAAAGACAGTAAAAGAGAGTTTTTCAGCCATTTTAGATAAAGTAGCATATTATTCCCAATGAGAGTTAAAGTAACCAGGATCCAGTCAATTAACTTCTCCAGAAAGTGCAAGAGTAGGATGATACCAAGTAAAGTCATGTGTCTGTAGCTGGGTAATACTTCTGTGGAGCTCTTCAAGATTATTAAAATTCAGTCAAAGACATACAGGGTCATGTAGAGAATGGTCGTGGTTTAAAGCTGGGCTTCACATTTGTTAAGCTTTACAACTATGTAAAGAAGTTGCACTCAGATTCTATTCATGTAAAACACATAGCTAGAGGCTGTTGAGAAATACTCAGTTCCCTACATTTTTAATAGTTATCTTGATATTTAATTTAAAAAGGAAAATAACAGTTTCCCTTCAAAAAATTGTAATAGTAAAAACTTTGCAATGCATACTTGTTGGACGTGTAGAAGCAATCTTCCTGGGAAAATGCATTTGGCAAACATGTTGGTATTTTTTCACCCCAGGATTAACATTGGCAAACTTGATAAGGAACCTGTTACCCTGCATTGCAATAAAGCACTCCATATGGGCGGAGTCAGGTCAGTGCTGGATAAAACCGCTCCTTTAAAACATAAGGAGGTTTCCTTTAAACGTTCAGCTCCTTGGTATAATTCAGAATTGCGATCTATGAAAGCAGCTGGCCGACGCCTTGAGAGAATGTCACGTAAGACTGACCTCACCGTGCACATCCAGGCTTTCTCTGACCACCAGAGAGCTTACAGAGAAGCACTAACTGCTGCCAAGAACACCCATTATGGCAGAATAATAAAAAGTGGCCACGATAACCCAAGGGTTTTGTTCTCTGTAGTTAATAAACTAATCAAACCCGCATCTGGCCCACTCTACCTCTTATACTGAAGTCTGTGAGGAATTCCACCACTTTTTCTGTAACAAAATTAAAGATCTAAATAATTCAACTAACATAAATACATCATCTGTTTATATCTCTCCCTGTTTTCCCACTCCATCCATCTCCTTCTCTAAGTTCTCACCAGTCACATCTGCTTTTTTTAATGACCTGCTTTGTAAGAGGAGGTCGACTACTTGTGTACTGGACCCCATCCCCACCACACTTCATAAATCCTTCTTTCATGCCATAATCCAAGACTACTACAAAAATAATAAACTGATCTCTTGACACAGGCTTTGTGCCAGTCACTTTTAAAATCACTTCTATAACCCCAATGTTAAAAAAGTCTGGTCTTGATGCTGACAATCTTAACAACTTTCAGCCAATTTCCCACTTACCTTTTCTGTCAAAAGTTCTTGAGTGTGTTGTAGCTTCACAACTCACGAATTACATAACCTCTAATAATTTGATGGAACCCTTTCAGTCTGGTTTTAGGGCGCAGCACAGCTGTGAAACAGCCCTGCTACGGGTAACCAATGATTTGCTTATGGCAGCAGACTCTGGACAAACAACCATATTAATTCTATTAGACCTCAGTGCAGCATTTGACACTGTCAGACATGACATTCCTGACTTTATTACCCTTCTCTCAGTTTACCTCTCTGTCAAGCTGCTCATGTAACCTGTATGTGTGTGTGCTAGACCATCAATTATGTTGTCTGTTAGGCTTTTTCTCTGAATTCACTGTCTTAATCTTCTTTATTTATTCATCTGGTTTGTACAATGCTATATACTGTATACCCTGCCCTTCTATCTTAAACTCTGTGAAGTGCCTTGAGCATGGGAAAGGCGCTATATAAATAAAATGTATTATTATCATTATTAAGAAATGTACACCATTCAGGACTATAATTCCGGACATCAAAGTGAAAATAAAACTGTATTTAAATGGGAGCTACTTTATCATCCCTAGTATACACTTAAAACACAAAAAAGCATGATACATCGGAATTTCACAGTTATAATTAATTGAAATAAGTAAAAAATTTAGTAGAGTATTAAATAATGAGGAAAAAATCTCTAGATACAGTATACAATAGGCAAATTGAAGCAAAATGCACTGAATAAATGTGGTACACCTAATAGATCACTTAAGTGGATTAGTAAGTAATTAATATATAGATAACAAAACCATTACAGTAGCAAAGAAAATTGCCAAAAAATATCTGGAAGGCAAATAAAACTGTGAATTCAACAATTAAAAGTGAGGACAAGTATCAAAAGCTACTGAAGAATGTTGCTAATAACAACCCTAAGATGTTTAATAAATACAGGAACACTTGAGGAATGATGTAAATAAAATAAGTGTATAAAATATATTGATAAACAAATAGAAAATACAAGCAATTAAAAAAATGTCGGCAATATGCATTAAAATAAATTTGACCTTTCACATACATTACTAACTAATAAAAACAATCTACCACATATTGTCACTAGCTTAACGGACATTTTATTTTTCTGCTAAATTTCAAATCCCATTTGTCCTTTTATTCTGATAGATTTATGAGTTGAGAACTGCAGAAGTAAAAGAGAAATGCACACTGAATAGTAGGATGCCCTTACAGATGTATTAGCATCCTGGCTTTGTCAGTGTGTGACCACTAAAAATAAAAACAGAATTACACTTATATCTTAAGAGTTTAAATTTGCCCAGAATGTATATACTAAGGATAATCTCTAAAATAATATAATCTCTATAGATAAAAATTATGTCATTTCAGGCTCATTTGTGTCCAGGCGATTAAATCAAGGTAAGGGTGTTTTTTCTTTGTAAGATTAATGATTTGTTTTAATGGAAACTATTAATTTATTCAAATATGATATATTATCTTTAATGGGAGGAAATATAATTCCTCAACAATTTGACATGTGCTGAATGTACAACTTAATAAGACATTTTACTGCACGTGAGATTCATTTTAGATACTGTATTTCCAAGAAGAGGTCATGGCTCACATAAGGCATTCTGGTAATAAATAGTTAAAGCACCTGTTGCTGCGCAAGTACGGAATGAAAACAGAAGGATGTCAGTGTCTTTGTAAAGAAAATCATTAAATTTTACTGCCTTAGTATGGAAGAAATTCTAACAGTTTATTTATAAAACCAATAGCAAAGTTTTGTTTTCAGTGCCTCTAAAATATTTTTTCTTGAAAAATATCAGCAGTCAATCTCAGCTTTGTGGTGTCTTTCATTGTGTTTCATTTTTCTATACATAAATAACTTTAGTTCTTCAAATTCATAATCCAGCTGTACTCTATCCTGAAATATTAAAAGATTTAGTGTGATATGATTTGACTGTTAAAATTCCATTGCTTCCTCGATGTGCTATTGTGAAACATTTAAAGGAACAATCTATTCAAAAAATGATATCTTTTAATGTTACTCACTCTATGTAGTTTATAGTAATGGTTGTGAAAAAATGTTAATGTTATGTTTTCATGCAGCACAAACAAAAAATGTTTCTGATACAAGTACTGTATATGGTGACCAACACTAGACAACAGCAAACAACAGCCCATGAAAACAATCTCACATTATTTGTGTCACATATATACATTTCAAGTGAATTATGAGCTGAGATAGTTCACTAGGGTGTTTTCCAGATGTGTCTTATTTAACAATATTTCAGTAAAAATACACGTTTGGGACATTGTGAGCATGCAACTGGATGAACTGACGTGTGGTATTTATGACATATATAATCTGTTTGCAATAATTGTCTACCTGAGTGCATAGTAGGTGTTTATTTTAAATACAAACTTGTTCATTCACAGTACAATTGACAAACATTAAAAAAATTAAGTAATTGAGAACTTTGCAATATTACAATGAGGGGCAAATTATAAAATTCTAAAATATTTCCAATAGCATATTTAGTGTTCTTTTATAAATCATTGCCTTAAAAATAACTTTGAGTCTATCTAAAATATTATAAACATAATAGTAGCATATTTATTTCTTGATGAATAAATATGGAGGAAATAAAAAATATAAGAAAGAAGAATATATTGATTGTGCTTTATAAACTGAATATTTGTAAAACTCTATAATCTGAATATTATGACTGTTGCCTTATTAATGACATTTTTCCTTTCCTAACCAATTCCATATGTGGGTTTGTGTTAAATTGTTACATGCAGGTACTGCCACCTGGTGGTCATTATGTAACTTTACTTAACAAACCCATTTATACAATGTCAAGTGTATCCTGAAACTCTACTTTTAGATGTTTCTCATTGGTGCCTCTGGTCTTTAATACTGGATATACTTACTGTTATCCCCATGAAGAATGCTGCTGACTGAAATGATGCCACAGTGATACCTATCTTGTGTCAGAAATTTAGATTTGTTATTCCTTTATCAATCAATCTAAAAACTTTATGTAGCACATTTCATACATTAAATGCAGCTCAAAGTGCTTTACATATAAAAAAAATATTGAAAAGAAATAAAACAGCAGCATGTACAGTAGGCAAATAGAGATACAGTTACAAGACATGTATATCAAATAAACTAAGGGAGACTGAAATAATGAAATAAATAAGTAATAGAAGAAAATATAACTAAAAATCCAGGATAAAACAATGTGTCTTTAATAGTTTTTTTTAAAACAATGAAATGAATCAGCTTCTCTAATTGTTACAGGTAATGTATTTCCTAGTTTTGGAGTTTAATGATTAAATGCTTGCCTCCACACTATGTTTCTTGTTAATGCTGGGTATGTGAAGAACCTCAGAATTGAATGATCTTAGGGAATGAGGGGGAGAGTAAATAGTTAAAAGATCAGTGATGAATGAAGGTACTAGGCCATTAAGGGCTTTGTAAACTATTTCAAGGAATTTTAAAACCTGTTCTAAAAGATACAGGTAGCCAATAAATTTCACACAAATATGGTGTATTATGATCTGATTTTTTTTGTTTTCATAAGTGTTCTAGCTGTAGCATTTTTAAAAATCTTTAATTTAATATTTAAGAACTGCAGTAATTACAACAATTTGTAATTTAAGCATGCATCAACTTCTCAGCATCTTTTTTTGATAAAGAAGGTCTAACTTTAGCAATGTTCCTCAAATGTAAAAAAGATGTTTTGCTGACATATTGGATGTGAGTTTTAAAATTCAGGTCACATTCCAGGATTATACCAAGATGCCTAACCTGTGATTTACTTTAGTAAACTACTAAGCCTTGATTTCAGCTTCCCCCTCATTCCCTGGGGCTGTAATAATCATTTCTGTCTTTCCTTTATTGACATTTAAAATATTAGCAGACATACATTTAATTATAACAGATAAACACGGAGATTGTTTGTTATATGAAGATCTGTAGGTTTTCCTGCTACATACATCTGTATAACAATAAATATCTACAGTATATTTTCTAAAAATGTTCCCAAGAGGAAACATCTAAAGAGAGAAAATCAGTTGACCAAGGATGTCACCTTTTGCTATTCTATTGTCAATTATTTATGATTTTTAATTTAACGTGAAACTTCTTACTGCTCTATAGATAGATAGATAGATAGATAGATACATTATTAATCCCAAGGGGAAATTCACATAATCTTGTTTCAGTTTAGGAAAGTACCAGAGAATCCTATTGATTTAAGATGGTTTAACAGGATGGAATAATCAATCGTGTCAAAATCAGCAGTTCAGTCTAATTAAAATTCGGTAATTAGCCAGTTGGGTCACTCAATCATAGTTACACATTGAGCCAGTAGTGGTGCTTGGACCATCAACTGTGTAAATTAAGCCTAACATAACTCCTTTCTACCAAGAAGATCTACTGGGAACTGCAGACTTAACCAGTTGCATTTTTGTAATACAGTACTTTAAAGCTTTATTTTGAAAAAGTATAAAACTACATCCATATTAAAAAGAAAGCACTGTTGTGATTAATTAAAAATGTTTTGCCATTCATCATTATGGATTAGCCTTATTTTAATGTTTCTATTGTATAAATTAGTTAAATATTACAGCAGTTGACAGCTATGTAGGGGAATCTAATTGTTGCATTACTTTTCTTAAGATAAATTTCACTGTTGGAGCAGACAGTAAAAAAAAAAAGAAAGTTAATATTCCTGTTGAGAACTGTCTGTCTCCATTAAACTTTATAGTACTTTAGCTATTTACTTGAAAAACATTAAAACCATAATACACAGGATATTGAAAATTAGTGGATGACATACAAGATGTAACTAAGTTATTCTTGTATTTAAATGATAAAACTGTGCAATAGGTTATTGAACTAGGCAATGCAAATGGTATCAACTCCCTGGGATAGGATGGCTCCCTGGTCAGGGATTTTTTCCTGTCTTGTATGGAATGCCTGCTGGGACATACTCCAGCCTCCCTATGATCCTACTCAGAATAAACAGATTTAAATAATAGATAGATGGATGAGATTATATCAGCATTCATATTTTAATATAAAAACCATGTTGACAACAGATAGATGGGACAATTGTCCAAGCTTAAGTAAATTTTGCATATAAACCATTTTCTGGTTACCATGCAGAGAATCTTGGCAATGCAAATGTATAAATAGTAAGTGATTAGTAAATGAATAATACATTTGCTTTGATTTTTATATATTGTGGCAAATGGCTGGGATCCATGTCCGGCCCAGACGCCCCTTTGATACTGGATCCGGGGGAGCAGCCATGGGGAACATTTTGGTGGCAGCTCCCCTGGGTTGCATCAGGGCCACAATGGTGGAACACTAGAGCTCATTCCTGTTGGGCTGCATGGCTTAATGAGTCAATGTGGGCTGGACTGCAGCCACATCCAGAAATGCAGCCTGAAGTAGGTCAACAAGCACTTGCAGCACTTCTGGGGGTGCTATAAAAGGAGCCTCCAGCCACTAGTCTAGTTGCCAGAGTTAGGCTGATGCCAGGGAGAAGTAGTGAAGGAAGAAGAGTGTGGTTTGGGGCGATTTACTTTGGGTTTTTTGGGACTGTGTTGGGCTTGTGGGACAAGGGGAAGACGTGCCCCATGGCTGAAAAAGAATTAAAAGTTCTTTTTTGTTTATTTTATACGTGCCTCCATTGTCAGTCTGTGTTGGGTTGACGCCTATATAGCACCTTTGCCACAATATTTAAATATCATGGTGGGTACAATAAATGATCTAATTCTGCCATGAAACCCAAATTTAATTTTTCCTTTTTTTGTAAAATAACCTGAAATATTTTCAAAAGCCTACTTTGTAGATGTTGTGAGATTTAAAATATTTATCTCTGTTGACAGAAGATGAATTAGGAGACATTAATGTGTTGGGGTTCCACCTATTCCTTCTTATATTACAAAATCAAACAACATAAGTAAAGTTGCGGTGTAAAATGTCTGCCCCCTGCCATATGAAATACTGGGGATCTCTTTCAAAGTGCACCAGAACTTGGGCTTCTATCCATTAAGTCGTTCTTTCAGAGTGGCTTCAGTTTCCCTGGGGAGGATCAAAAAAATATTACACTGGTGACATGATGATTAATTAGTAGTTACTCTTTTGGCACTTGCCAGAATTTGGCTACTTGGTTTAAAAATTTGCTTGTAAACTACACAGATCATAACCAGATCAAAAGTCATGTTTTGACTTTTGGCACTTGTAGAAGCTATATAGATGTTTTGAAGTCCTTTTTTTACTTTTTACAGTAAATTAGTAGCTTTGCTTTGATTGCATTAAGAAAACTAATTGTGCTGGTGACGATTTGTCACAAACCGTTCCGAAATATATACATGGTTTAACTAGGAGAGTTGGAATCTAGAACTAATATTTTTCTTTTTCTCATCTCCAGAGTTATAATTTGCATTAAGAAAGTTATAAGTAGTGATGAACAAAACAGCAAAGGTCTGACTGCAAAATTAGAAAGACACAGTAGAAATGGACTTCATTGGAGAGTAGCAAGGTTAAAGCTACATATAATCGAGGAGGACATAAATTCTTTTCTCTCATTTGCTATGAATCACCTAAATAATTTCAAAGCCTTTTCGGAGAACATTCCATTGACAGAACTAGTTTATTGTTATGTTTATTTTTTAATATTTATTTACTGCCTTTATAAATGTTCATTCATTCCCTGTGCTTTGTGGGTGGCGTTCCAGGAGGCGGGGCTTTCCTAATGTCACTACTATTGGATCCTCCTTCCAATAAAGGGCTGTAAATAGGAAAGAACCAATAGAGGTTCATTGAGCTTGGTTGCCGTCAGTTTTGGGAGTATTGTTATTTCTTTATATATCCTGTTTTTGGTGATTTATTTCCTCTGTCTTTAGGATTTGCCATTGTTTTTTGTATTGGGACATGTTTGACTCGGACAATTTCATTTTTGCTCAATTGAGCATTATTTTTTACACTTATTTAAATAAATAAGTCTTTAATTTATAAAGTTATATCGTTTGTTTTGTCTTTATAAGCTAAACTTTTTCGCTGTTTCTCCTTCTTGTGAGGCATTTTTAGTATTTTGAGATTCTAAAGTGTTCCTTGAAGACCAGTTTCACCATTTTTGGTCTAGCTTAGGCAGAAGCATCAGCTAGTACTTGAGGACTGACTAGGTTGGAATGAGTTTTTCCGGTTCTTACCGGTGAAGATCCTGGTCTCCTTTTGTAGCACTTTCGGGGCCCTCACATCCCTTTCGTCATGTTCCTGATTCCTGTTTACAATGGGAAGAAAGCATGAATTCTGCTCCTGAATTTCTATCGGAAGTTCCTTTAAGAAGAACATCTAGTCATCTATCTGTGAGCAAAACTGAAGCTTTTCTGGTTCATGCAAGAAGACGGTGATCAAACACAAAAGCAAGGCCATATCAAAATGTCTGAAGCCAAATTAAAGTTTTGGACTGACTTAATTAAAGTCTGAATCTAATCCAACAGAAATACCTCAGTTGGTTCTAAATTAAATTAATTCTACAAGGACGATTAGACTACAGTTATTCCGCAACAATTCGAAAGACTGATGATTATAGGAAGCACTTATAGGAAGGTTATAGTCATTATAACTAAACGTGGCCTTGATGAGTGAGGTTTGTGACATTGTAAATTTTTAAATAAATAAAGACAGTGTGGCTCAAGTTCCATACTGGTACAGGTGTATGCACCTGCAAAAGTGTGCACAAACAGGCCAGGGTTTAATGGGGGAACTAAGTGGCTGTGCATCCACATGCAGATGTGTGTGGTTCAGTCTGTTTCCTGGGCAAGAAATGGAAAAAAAAGAAGAGGAAGGAAAGAAAGAAAGAAAAAGGAGAGAAGATCCAGGATAAAACAAAAAGGAGGAGTTGGTGAAAGCAGGGAGTGAGAGAGAGGAGCCAGTGCAGTGCTGAGTAGGCAGCCAGCCAGAGAAGTGAGCCCAACGGAGGAGTGTGTTGCTGGCCTCGAGAAGGTTGAAGAGGGTCACTCCATCTGAGTGACCTTAAGTAGAAGGAGTGAGTCGGTGCTCGAAGAGGGCTTCTGCTTAAGGCTGAGGAGTGGCATCAGGAGTTGAAGGAGCGAGGCTCAGTGTGACAGGCTACTGCAAGCCTGGGGTGACAGCAGGGACTCGGGTCTGTGATTAAAGGTTGGCTGTGCCTGTCAGAATTACATCTCCTCTGCTTACACCAATGAGGGAAGCATTGTGACTCATTTGTTTTTAGATATCTACTTTTGAGACTTTTAACCTCGTTTTAAAGGATTATTTGTTTTTTATTTTATCATCCACTGATCACTTGATTTTATTAATTATTTATTTATTTATGGAAAAGACACTGCACTTTCTGCCACTTTGAGGATTTGAACTACTGACTTTGACTTTGGTTGAATAAAACATTTAAGCACTTTTACACCTACCTCTTGCTGACTATGTGTGTACTCATTTGCCCGACTCTATCCTCGGTATAAAACTATTGACAGTTCAGGGTTCAAGCTGCCAGGAACTGTGGAGCTATACCCGGACCATCACAATGGCAAGGCCAGTTAATACTTATAAAGAACAATTACTCTTTCACACAGTGCCACTTGGTGTTGGCTAACTTTGTATACTCAATACATGGCACAAGTTAAGAAAATAAAAATGTTCACTAAGGCGCCCTTTATTCCGTATAATATAAAATTTTGGTTGAAGACAAGAAAACATTCAAAGTTTTCAGTAACATAGTAGTTGGTATTTTATATTAAACCCTGTTTTGTATACTTTCAGTGTTTTTCATGCAACTTATTTTAAATTTAAATGCATGTATATAATGTTATGAATAATGTATGATTGTTGGTCATACAAGTGAAAGCAAAATTCCTTTCAATAAAATAAGACAAGTTTCAGTGTTATAAAGTGATTAATGAAGTTTGTCAAAAATGCAAGGCCCTGTACAAATGAAATTTCCTTTCATGCAATTTGTATGCTCTTCAGTGTCACAAATGTGAACTATGAAAAACACCACAGGACTTTACTATGCAAAATCAGTTCCTGTAGTTTTTAACATGACTTTGTGGTGTTTCCTGGAGAATAATCGCACACACATCTCCATTGGGACAATAGGGGTTTGCCATTGAACTTAACTGCCTGTCTTTGAACTCTGGGTTATAAATACCACATACCTCATGTGAACCTTCAAATGGCACACAAAGTGCACCCAGCTAGTATCTGAACCAGGGCTCAAGTGTTGCTGTAGCACCAACATGTCTTCTGCATAAGAAAATCTGCTGTTGTACAACTTCCAATAAATTTGGGAGAATAACATCTGTAAGCAGTTTGAAAACAACTACATGAAAGGTTATTACAAATTACAAAAATTACCCTCAAATCAGTAATTTACTGTTAGGGACTCTCTAGGATGCTTGAGAGCTGTTTTCAAGCCCAAAGTGACGACCTGAGGTCAAAAGTAATAAAAAAGTGGGATATATTAACAAAGCAAGTGAATTGCAGGAGCGCAAGGAAAAGACATACACAAAGCAGTAAAATAACCAATAACAGACCCTAAGCCTTGAGGCCCACTTTAAAAACAAAGTGTCTGACTACTCAGTCCACTTACACACTGCTCTCACCACAAATTACTATTCTCATTAGCGTACTGGCTTTTCTTTCTCCTGCCAGTTGAGTCCTCAGCAACAGCTACCTCCCAACTCGAAGACCAGCAGTATACTGACTACAGGGGCTTCTAAGCCTCAGGCTGGGACCATAACATGGATATGTTATGAGGCCAAACCACACAGCCTTCTAGTGACTCATGAAACATTTCACAGTATCAATAAACTCACTATCATGCATTTCAAGGTAAATACCAATTCAGCATACACTAATTTAATAAAGTCTGACTTACTGGAATCCATTATTTCAGGTAAACATGGCATTTTGTTTTCTAGAATGAACTATAGTCTAGTTTGTTTGTAATTTTTGTGCTTTGTTTTTGAATAGATATTCCCATCAAGATGTTTATTCGAGGACGTCCAATCACTATGTACTGCCCTTCTAATATTCAGAACTATGAAAACCTGAGAGTGGAGCAGCCAACAGAAAAGCTGGATCTCGAGTGGGCGTATCCTTACCTAGATTTTGTAGTACTAGTAAGATATATTTGTCAATGTATCACAAGTGTTTTTCATTGTAAGCATAACTGCAAGCTTCGGGCCAGATACAATACTTAACCTACAGTGGTGTGAAAAACTATTTGCCCCCTTCCTGATTTCTTATTCTTTTGCATGTTTGTCACACAAAATGTTTCTGATCATCAAACACATTTAACCATTAGTCAAATATAACACAAGTAAATACAAAATGCAGTTTTTAAATGATAGTTTTTATTATTTAGGGAGAAAAAAAATCCAAACCTACATGGCCCTGTGTGAAAAAGTAATTGCCCCCCTTGTTAAAAAATAAGCTAACTGTGGTGTATCACACCTGAGTTCAATTTCCGTACCCACCCCCAGGCCTGATTACTGCCACACCTGTTTCAATCAAGAAATCACTTAAATAGGAGCTGCCTGACACAGAGAAGTAGACCAAAAGCACCTCAAAAGCTAGACATCATGCCAAGATCCAAAGAAATTCAGGAACAAATGAGAACAGAAGTAATTGAGATCTATCAGTCTGGTAAAGGTTATAAAGCCATTTCTAAAGCGTTGGGACTCCAGCGAACCACAGTGAGAGCCATTATCCACAAATGGCAAAAACATGGAACAGTGGTGAACCTTCCCAGGAGTGGCCGGCCGACCAAAATTACCCCAAGGCGCAGAGACGACTCATCCGAGAGGTCACAAAAGACCCCAGGACAACGTCTAAAGAACTGCAGGCCTCACTTGCCTCAATTAAGGTCAGTGTTCACAACTCCACCATAAGAAAGAGACTGGGCAAAAACGGCCTGCATGGCAGATTTCCAAGACGCAAACCACTGTTAAGCAAATAGAACATTAGGGCTTGTCTCAATTTTGCTAAGAAACATCTCAATGATTGCCAAGACTTTTGGGAAAATACCTTGTGGACTGATGAGACAAAAGTTGAACTTTTTGGAAGGCAAATGTCTCGTTACATCTGGCGTAAAAGGAACACAGCATTTCAGAAAAAGAACATTATACCAACAGTAAAATATGGTGGTGGTAGGGTGATGGTCTGGGGTTGTTTTGCTGCTTCAGGACCTGGAAGGCTTGCTGTGATAGATGGAACCATGAATTCTACTGTCTACCAAAAAATCCTGAAGGAGAATGTCCGGCCATCTGTTCGTCAACTCAAGCTGAAGCGATCTTGGGTGCTGCAACAGGACAATGACCCAAAACACACCAGCAAATCCACCTCTGAATGGCTGAAGAAAAACAAAATGAAGACTTTGGAGTGGCCTAGTCAAAGTCCTGACCTGAATCCAATTGAGATGCTATGGCATGACCTTAAAAAGGTGGTTCATGCTAGAAAACCCTCAAATAAAGCTGAATTACAACAATTCTGCAAAGATTAGTTGGCAAAAATTCCTCCAGAGCGCTGTAAAAGACTCATTGCAAGTTATCGCAAACGCTTGATTGCAGTTATTGCTGTTAAGGGTGGCCCAACCAGTTATTAGGTTCAGGGGTCAATTACTTTTTCCATACAGGGCCATGTAGGTTTGGATTTTCTTTCTCCCTTAATAATAAAAACCATCATTTAAAAACTGCATTTTGTGTTTACTTATGTGTTATATTTGACTAATGGTTAAATGTGTTTGATGATCAGAAACATTTTGTGTGACAAACATGCAAAAGAATAAGAAATCAGGAAGGGGGCAAATAGTTTTTCACACCACTGTATGTAAGAAACTACATTTAGACTGGTACATCAGTTTACATATTACAGGGGAGTTTATAAAACTTACAGAGATAGTATTTCACTTTTTAACTTTAGAAAATCTGGCAACAAATAATTAATTTTGTTTTTGAGTTCTACTTAGAGAAAACTTGTCATCTTAATAACCAGATTACAGTATTATATTTTTAACTATGTTAAAGTAACTTTTTGACACTAGCACTGGATTTGCTTTCTCTTTGTTCCCTTTTTGTTCTTAACAAGCAGCTTCTAGATATGGGTATCGTGGACGTGATTGTCGCTCCAACCTGTACTTGCTACCGTCCGGAGAAGTTGTGTATTTCATTGCTTGTGTGGTGGTCTTGTACCACATTGATGATCAGACTCAGAGACACTACCTTAAACACACCGATTGTGTGCGATGGTAAGTCAGGCTTAGAGAAGACACCATCTTTCCAACCCCAAAGATACTTTTCAAAGGTGGTGCACTTGTTTTGTGAATGTAACACATGTTGAGGTCTCATATGCAAAAATTAATTATTACAATTTTTAGAGATGCCTTTCTCAGTGATAATGTCTCAGTGATAAAAGTTCACATTGGATTATGTGTATTTTTATTAGGACATAAGCCTTAGATTTTTGCCTAACAAGATTCCATCTGCCAGGCTCATTTGAGTAACTAATTGCATTGTTGCTCTAGCATTCCTTTCATTTTTGGTCAAGATTTCCATTTCAACTATTTAACTTGGTAGATGGCTGCCGATTTCCACAACCCTTTGTATGAAATGCTTTGTAAATTCCACATTGACAAAAAAACACTTAATGTTTATTAGGATCCCTGAGTATATAATTTTAATATGCATATCTAAATATAATCTTCCTACCAAGTCCCCGTAGTATTGGGGAGTTAAGGTAATATACTGTACTAGCAAAATACCCGTGCTTCGCAGCGGAGAAGTCGTGTGTTAAAGAAGTTATGAAAAAGAAAAGGAAACATTTTAAAAATAGCATAACATGATTGTCAAAGTAATTGTTTTGTCACTGTTATGAGTGTTGCTGTCATCAAGGATTTGATTATCATTATTTCTTTCAATCAGGTTCGTATTTGGAGGATGTGTTGCATTCAAGTTACATTCCGTGTTTGTCAACCGTTGTAAAGATAACAGGTTTCATTCATCGAAGTGTTCACTACTCAAATCGCTATGCGAGTATTTAGCGGCAGTGTCTCTATTAAGTTGTGGATTTGCCTGCGAATATTTAGCGACAGTGTGTCTATTAACTTGTGGAAATTTGCTGCGAGTATTTGGCGGCAGCATCACAAAGTTGTTTTCATCTAGCTGCATCAGAAAATGTACCACAACGTCTGACACGCCTCCTTTTTAGTGTTTTCTCACAGCTTGGATTGTTGCTGTCATAATCAGTTTGAGTCTACACATATATATATACTCAGCAAAAAAAGAAACGTCCTCTGACTTTCAACTGCTTTTACTTTCAGTAAACTTAATGTGTAAATGTTTGTATGAACACTAAAAGAGTCAACACCATAACACATAAACTAAAAATGTTTCACAATGTGTCCCTGAATGAAGGGAGGCTCAAAATCAAAAGTACCAGACAGTATCTGGTGTGGCCACCAGCTGCTTGAAGTACTGCAGTGCATCTCCTCCTCATGGACTGGACCAGATTTGTCAGTTCTTGCTCTGAGATATTACCCCACTTTTCCACCAAGGCACCTGCAAGTTCCTGGACATTTCTGGGGGGAATGGCCCTAGCCCTCACCCTGCGATCCAACAGGTCCCAGATATGCTCAATGGGATTGAGATCCGGACTCTTCCACTGCGAGGATGATCAGCTGTCCTTCCTGTCTCCCTGTAGCGCTGTCTTAGGCGTCTCACAGTGCGGACATGGCAATTTATTGCCTAGCCACATCAGCAGTCCTCATGCCTCCCTGCAGCATGCCTAATGCACGTTCACGCAGATGAGCAGGGACCCTGGGCATCTTTCTTTGGGTGTTTTTCACAGTCGGTAGACAAGTCTCTTTAGTGTCCTGCGTTTTTAGAACTGTGACCTTAAATGCCTACTTTCTGTAAGCTGTTAAGGTCTTAACGACCATTCCACAGATGCATGTTAATTAATTGATTATGGTTAATTGAACATGCATGGAAAACATTGTTTAAACCCTTTACAATGAAGATCTGTAAAGTTATTTGGATTTTTAAAACATTATTGTTGAAATACACAGTCCTGAAAAAGGGACGTTTCAGCAAATCCACCTCTGAATGGCTGAAGAAAAAGAAAATGAAGACTTTGGAGTGGCCTAGTCAATAGCAAATAGTTTTTCACACCACTGTATATGTGTATATATATATATGTATGTGTCTATATGTGTGTGTATATATTATATATATATACAGTGGTGTGAAAAACTATTTGCCCCCTTCCTGATTTCTTATTCTTTTGCATGTTTGTCACACAAAATGTTTCTGATCATCAAACACATTTAACCATTAGTCAAATATAACACAAGTAAACACAAAATGCAGTTTTTAAATGATGGTTTTTATTATTTAGGGAGAAAAAAATCCAAACCTACATGGCCCTGTGTGAAAAAGTAATTGCTCCCTTGTTAAAAATAACCTAACTGTGGTGTATCACACCTGAGTTCAATTTCCGTAGCCACCCCCAGGCCTGATTACTGCCACACCTGTTTCAATCAAGAAATCACTTAAATAGGAGCTGCCTGACACAGAGAAGTAGACCAAAAGCACCTCAAAAGCTAGACATCATGCCAAGATCCAAAGAAATTCAGGAACAAATGAGAACAGAAGCAATTGAGATCTATCAGTCTGGTAAAGGATATAAAGCCATTTCTAAAGCTTTGGGACTCCAGCAAACCACAGTGAGAGCCATTATCCACAAATGGCAAAAGCATGGAACAGTGGTGAACCTTCCCAGGAGTGGCCGGCCGACCAAAATTACCCCAAGAGCGCAGAGACGACTCATCCGAGAGGTCACAAAAGACCCCAGGACAACGGCTAAAGAACTGCAGGCCTCACTTGCCTCAATTAAGGTCAGTGTTCACGACTTCACCATAAGAAAGAGACTGGGCAAAAACGGCCTGCATGGCAGATTTCCAAGGCAAAACCACTGTTAAGCAAAAGAACATTAGGGCTCGTCTCAATTTTGTTAAGAAACATCTCAATGATTACCAAGACTTTTGGGAAAATACCTTGTGGACTGATGAGACAAAAGTTGAACTTTTTGGAAGGCAAATGTCCCGTTACAACTGGCGTAAAAGGAACACAGCATTTCAGAAAAAGAACATCATACCAACAGTAAAATATGGTGGTGGTAGGGTGATGGTCTGGGGTTGTTTTGCTGCTTCAGGACCTGGAAGGCTTGCTGTGATAGATGGAACCATGAATTCTACTGTCTACCAAAAAATCCTGAAGGAGAATGTCAGGCCATCTGTTCGTCAACTCAAGCTGAAGCGATCTTGGGTGCTGCAACAGGACAATGACCCATAACACACCAGCAAATCCACCTCTGAATGGCTGAAGAAAAACAAAATGAAGACTTTGGAGTGGCCTAGTCAAAGTTCTGACCTGAATCCAATTGAGATGCTATGGCATGACCTTAAAAAGGCGGTTCATGCTAGAAAACCCTCAAATCAAGCTGAATTACAACAATTCTGCAAAGATGAGTGGGCCAAAATTCCTCCAGAGCGCTGTAAAAGATTAATTGCAAGTTATCGCAAACGCTTGATTGCAGTTATTGCTGCTAAGGGTGGCCCAACCAGTTATTAGGTTCAGGGGGCAATTACTTTTTCACACAGGGCCATGTAGGTTTGGATTTTTTTTTCTCCTTAAATAATAAAAACCATCATTTAAAAACTGCATTTTGTGTTTACTTATATTATATATCACTAATGGTTAAATGTGTTTGATGATCAGAAACATTTTGTGTGACAAACATGCAAAAGAATAAGAAATCAGGAAGGGGGCAAATAGTTTTTCACACCACTGTATGTATATATATATATATATATATATATAAACTCAGCAAAAAAAGAAACGTCCCATTTTCAGGACTGTGTATTTCAACAATAATGTTTTAAAAATCCAAATAACTTTACAGATCTTCATTGTAAAGGGTTTAAACAATGTTTTCCATGCATGTTCAATTAACCATAATCAATTAATTAACATGCATCTGTGGTAACAGGTTGGGCCACCCTTAGCAGCAATAACTGCAATCAAGCGTTTGCGATAACTTGCAATGAGTCTTTTACAGCGCTCTGGAGGAATTTTGGCCCACTCATCTTTGCAGAATTGTTGTAATTCAGCTTTATTTGAGGGTTTTCTAGCATGAATCGCCTTTTTAAGGTCATGCCATAGCATCTCAATTGGATTCAGGTCAGGACTTTGACTAGGCCACTCCAAAGTCTTCATTTTCTTTTTCTTCAGCCATTCAGAGGTGGATTTGCTGAAACGTCCCTTTTTCAGGACTGTGTATTTCAACAATAATGTTTTAAAAATCCAAATAACTTTACAGATCTTCATTGTAAAGGGTTTAAACAATGTTTTCCATGCATGTTCAATTAACCATAATCAATTAATTAACATGCATCTGTGGAATGGTCGTTAAGACCTTAACAGCTTACAGAAAGTAGGCATTTAAGGTCACAGTTCTAAAACGCAGGACACTAAAGAGACTTGTCTACCGACTGTGAAAAACACCCAAAGAAACATGCCCAGGGTCCCTGCTCATCTACGTGAACGTGCATTAGGCATGCTGCAGGGAGGCATGAGGACTGCTGATGTGGCTAGGGCAATAAATTGCCATGTCCGCACTGTGAGACACCTAAGACAGCGCTACAGGGAGACAGGAAGGACAGCTGATCATCCTCGCAGTGGAAGACCACATGTAACAACACCTGCACAGGATCGGTACATCCGAATATCACACCTGCGTGACAGGTACAGGATGGCCACAACAACTGCCCGAGTCACACCAGGAACACACAATCCCTCCATCAGTGCTCAGACTGTCCGCAATAGGCTGAGAGAGGCTGGACTGAGGGCTTGTAGGCCTGTTGTAAGGCAGGTCCTTACCAGACATCACCAGCAACAACGCCGCCTATGGGCACAAACCCACCTTCGCTGGACCAGACAGGAGTGGCAAAAAGTGCTCTTCACTGATGAGTCACGGTTTTGTCTCACCAGGGGTGATCGACGATAAACACGAATCCGTCCAAGAATGAGCGTTACACCGAGGCCTGTACCCTGGAGCGGGATCGATTTGGATCGATGGCTAGGGCCATTCCCCCCAGAAATGTCCAGAAACTTGCAGGTGCCTTGGTGGAAGAGTGGAGTAACATCTCACAGCAAGAACTGACAAATCTGGTCCAGTCCATGAGGAGGAGATGCACTGCAGTACTTCAAGCAGCTGGTGGCCACACCAGATACTGACTGGTACTTTTGATTTTGAGCCTCCCTTCATTCAGGGACACATTGTGAAACATTTTTAGTTTATGTCTTATGGTGTTGACTCTTTTAGTGTTCATACAAATATTTACACATTAAGTTTACTGAAAGTAAAAACAGTTGAAAGTCAGAGGACGTTTCTTTTTTTGCTGAGTATATATATAGCTGATTACCCATTGGCTTTGGTCACTGAGTGCAAGGGAAAAAAAATAAAATGTAGTCTATAAGTTATTAAACAATAAAACATTAACGTTTTAAGAAGTAAAGATACATTGAGCACTACTGGAGTGGTTTCGGGTAAACTACATTTTAAAGACAGTATAACACAACAGTTAAGTAGTACTAACAGCAGCTAAAATGTATATGGATCATCTCTCTGTAGTAGATCCCTTTTGAAAGGCGCTACACGACGGCTGTGGTATAGAAATTACATTTTCTATGTGAACGTCCAAATTTCTGCCTGTGGTAATGTGCCTTACCGGCATTACCAGCAATTAAAGAAAATTAGTTTTGTGTCCTCTGCAGTGTTAAGAGAGAAAGGCTTTGGTTTGGGATAAAAGGAAAAAAGGTGTAAAGAAAGGAAACTTGCCTTTTTCTTTTATATAGTGTAGAGAGACGTCTTCACTGACAATATGAGCGCCTTTTGGGGAGTGTCGCGGTGGGTCTCGTGTAGACTGGAGAGACGGCCCCGCCATTAACTGGCCAGGATGACACTGTCTATCCTTCACTCCTGTGCGTGTCTTTATAATCCGACCTGACGACCTCATAATCGTATACGTGCAAAAGAAAGTGCGAAGCGCCTTAATATTAGTTTTCCGCGGTCTAGAAATGGGGTCCCGTGTTTGCAGTTGTCTGGGCTATAGCTCAGGGGAAGGAGGAAAAAATGAAAAGTCTTTACTTTCACTTAAGGCAGAAGCGCAGTCAGTGTCTGAAAGGCCGGCACAGCTATGCGCACGTGCGCCGGCTGCTCGACTTTTATAGTATTTTTACAGTGCAGGAGACGCCACTTTTTGCAGACACGTTCATGTGATCAAAAGTCTTTGCACTCTTTAGAGGTCTTGCTTGTTCTCTGTGTACTGCATTCATAGTCAGTTCACGTGAGCCGCTCGGAGTACATGCATCGAAAATTCTGAGCTGTGCCTGTGCTATCTCATGCGATCTCGCGATGTCCACAGCTTTATTTAATTTTATCTAAGACCTGGCACTTAAAAGTTTCTCTCGCAGTTTCGCTGAGTTTGTGTCAAACACCACCCTGACCATCTCATCTTCGTCTGAATATTTAGTGGCAGAGTGTTTCTATTGGATTGCCGCTGAGTGACAGCCTTATATGGGCAGGCACTCAATTACGTGGGAGGCGTGATGATGTGAGACGCAACTCCGCCTCACATGGTGACCGAGCTGCCCGCTATGGTCGTATACAGTATACGAAAGTAGGTTCCAGTTATGACCGTTACGCGTAGAATTTCAAAATGAAACCTGCCTAACTTTTTGTAATTAAGCTGTAAGGAATGAGCCTCCAAATTTCAGCCTTCCACCTACACAGGAAGTTGGAGAATTAGTGGTGAGTGAGTGAGTCAGTCAGTAAGTCAGTGAGGGCTTTGCCTTTTATTAGTATAGATATTCTTTTTATTTCTTAATATAAATCATAAAATGATGGCAAAAACTGATAAATGGGCACCCTGTGATATCTTAAATGATGCTTCATGTATATGGGTTCCTGGGTGAACTCCTGGGTAGCATTCAATCTCTATATTTGCATACTGTAGTAAGAATTCGATTTACTCATTTGAGGTTCTGAGGATTGTATCCTTGCTATTTGCAGATGATATTTTCATGTTGATTTCCTACCTTTAGATTGTAGATCATGGTCCCACCCAAAAAAAGTTTTAACTTTTCTGTGTAAAAGAGTGAGGGCAAGCTACCCATAAGTGATATGTAAGACATGGATCACTGTAAAATGATTCAGGATATGCTAGAGAAGTTATACCTCTTAGATGGCATAAAAGAGACTTCTCCAGAAGAATATGTGGAATGTTGCTGGGTATGGGAACTTTTGATCTAAACAACTTATTGTCTTGCTACCAACCTGTAGTTTAAGTATGACATTACTGTTTTTCCTCATATATTGTCTCTGGACATTTTTTTCTGTTTTATTACTATATAAATATGCAGACTAAGTTATTTGAAGTGTTTTTTTAATTTGCTTTTCGTTTAATTTACATGATAGTAAACACTGTTTTGTATAGCTTCTGTTTATTTCAAATGCTTAGCAAAACAAACACATGGACTTTTTTAGGATTTATTTATTTTGTAGCATGAAGAGAACATTGGTCATGACCCTCATTGCCCACAATGACTGAATGACTGAAAGAGGCCAAAGTATAATCAAATAATCTATTTCTTATACAAAATATATTATCTTGTTTGAGTGACTGAAGGAGGCCAAAGTATATTCAAATAATGCATTGCTTATACCAAATATATTATCTTATTTTATTAGTAGAAAATAAAAATACAATAAAAACAACAAACTGTACAGCCTCTCCGGCCCTACCTTAATGGCTATGGTTCCCTATTCAGCGAATGGAATGGCTTGTCCAACTGCCCAGCTCAAAGTCCCACTAAAGCACTCCCCTCAACTCCTGTCTTTCACACCCTAACTCTGGGTCAACTGGTCTTCCTCTTACCCCAGCTTATCTTCTGGTTTTGAGTTCAAAAGACCAATGGCCTGAAGTTGTTTTAAATCCCTTCCTATTGTAATTTCTGGCTAAGTCTGAAATCCTCGAAAGACTATTGAGGCCACTCCATCCCTGAACCTTCAATAGACTTTAAAGAGCCAATACTCTTATGCAAATTAGGGGACCATGTGCTTTCAGCTAACTGGCTGGAGGGTAAAGACCATCCTTATGTCAGTTTTTCCTCCTTTAGGTAACTTTACTCCAGAGTCATGGCATTGTACTGTTCTCTTGCACTTGAACTCGCTATTATATTTGTGGCACCCTTGCTAGCCCTTCTAGGACCTCCACTCCATTTGCAGGATGTGTTGCCCTACTGTAATTTTCTTTCTCCTGCACTGGAATTTTGGAATATGGTACTTCTGCCTGGCAAATCTTTGCCCGCCAGCAACACATCACAATTCAAATGTAATTGCTTTTCTTTTTTTTTCTCTTTACAACTATTATAGCAGAAACGTTTTAACATATGAATCATTTTTTAACATAATGATATATTGGCAAGTTATGTCTTGTTATTATTAATTTTCAATGTGATTGCATTTGATAGTCTTAGGTGGCAGATAGGTAGGTGACTGTATATGCTGTTCAGCTTTGAGAACCCCTCGTGATTATGTAAATACAAGAAGAAAATCCATAATGAGAAAAACAGTAAAATTATTAAGAAGAGAGATGGAACAAAACAGATTCTCAGGTGTTTGAATGACAGTATAAATTTAAAAGAAAAGGACCATATTTAGCACCTGTGTGTTTCTTTGCTCACTGTGTCCTCAGACACTGAGTAGATAGAAAGTCACATTTATTATTGAAGTCTTCAAGTCTTTAAGCCTGTTGATTCTTGCTAACTTGTTAATTACCGTTAAATATGTTTAAAATTATTTTTGTACATTTCTTAAAACATTCCTTTGCCTTTTTTAATAGTCTTGCTGTCCATCCAGATAAAGTGCGTGTGGCTACAGGTCAGACGGCTGGAGTTGATAAAGATGGAAAGGTAATTGTTTGTATTTTTATATATAATCTGAACCTCTCAATTTAATTTTAGTGAGATAGCATCACAGAATTGCTGATTAGCAGTCACTTGTATTTTTGCAGACAAATATATGTGTTTTGACTGGGAGTTCCAAAGCATGTAACTCCCAAAAGTACTTACAGAAATGCTCACTACAGGGGGAAATCCTGTCAAAAACACTGGCTAGATACAAAAAGGGCCACACAGAAACTTTGTAAAATAAAATATTTATTTTCAAAGTCTCAAGCAGTGAGGCTCTGTAGAGCACAAAAACAGTTGCTGAAATTCTTAATATGAAATCCTAATCCCAGTCAAAATATAGAGTGAAATGTCAATAATCCAGTAAATCACTAACCAAGCCACATTCACAAAAAAACACAAGAGCTCACCACTCCTAAGTGTATTCGAATGAACCGCCTGGAACTGTGGAAGACCCTCTGTTTTATAGTGCGGAGGGCAGTTTCTGTTGGTGATTGGCAGGTGGTCCCACCTCTTGAGGAACCACCCATTAAACACATGGAGCATAACAAAGGCAGCTTACATACATAAACAAAATCAAACATGAAAAAAAGAGACTTAAAAAGGAATTTGATCCTCAGTCAGGGATGGAGACATGAGACCATAACATGTGAACTAGAAAGTGATGTCAAGGTTCTGAGATCAACAAAGTTATAGGTCTCTCCACAAAATTGTGTAAATGGATCACAAAAACATATCTTTTTTAGTTTTTTTAAACTAACAAGTTTTGAAATTTTTCTATAATATTTCTTACGACAATGGCATGTATTGATGTGCCATCCTGGAGAAGCCTGACTACCTGTGCAACCTCTGTAGGGGTCCAGGTATTGCCTCATCCTACCAGTAGTGACACTGACTGTAGCCAAATGCAAAACTAGTGAAAAAATAGTCAGAAAAGCCCCTCTAGTGCACCTGTTGTTAATTTCATTAACACCAAAACAGCTGAAACTGATTAACCACGCCCTCTGCTACTTAATTGACTAGATCAATATTCCAGACGTTTCATTGACTTGATGCTATACTGTGATTAAAAAGTCACCTGAAAGTCCTTAGTGAGGTTACTGATGTCTTCACAGGATTTACATTCCTCTTCAGCTGATTTTGATTTGAATTCTGTGTTGGCTATTTTTTCCATTTTGACAATTCACATCCCACATTTGCCACTCTCAGCAAATGTATTTGTGTTTGTGACTAACCAAGTAGTGCACAGTCTTGACTAGAACTGAATTGTACCCTGGCTGTTTTCACCCTGGCCTCCGAATTCACTTTTTCAAAGTCATTCTTTCTGCAACTAAGATGCTACAACCAGAGAAATCCCATATTATTCAGTCAGATCAGCTGAAGTGTAATAATCTTATATTCAGACTGATCTTCAAGAATTTAGATGTAATCGTTTTTCTTTAGATTCTGCACAGGTGGAATTGGTTTTACCCCTAGGAGTTTTAGATAGTTTCAATAGCTTCAGTTCCTTTCAGGTCTATTGCTCTTGAAACATGAGGGCACTCAAAAAAAAGCTTACACATATCATGCAAAATTCTGAATTTTGTTGATTGAATGCTGTAGTTACTGAATTGGAAACTGAACTGACATCTTGGTGTTGTGATGTTGACTACACTATCTTTTGTTTAACCAAGATGAACAAAATAAAGGGATTCCATTTCTGCTGAAAAATGTGTCCCCTTATCCCATGTTCTTTCAAAGAAAGCAATGCCACCAGAGATATGATGTAATTTAGTATTTATTTTACTCATACTCCTCTTTAGTAATAGAGTCAAATCATAATTTAATATTCCAGTAATAATCTCTTATAAGGTCAGTGCAATTGTTGTAACAAATATAACTGATGTCTCCAGATACATCTAACATTTATTCCATCAGCCTTTGCAGCCTTTTGTCCATATCTGGAGTTCATCCACCCTACTGACCCTTCAACAGATTGGGCTCGGTTGTTTCGAGCGAGGAGTTGGTTCCATTTCTTTCTCATATGCAGTGAGTATATCATACTGTTTTTTATGATATAGGACTAAAAGTTCCCCGCATGCTTTTTATGCCATTATTAAACATTGTTGGTAAGGCTAAAATGAGTAGGAAAAGTCCTCCAGCTACATGCTGTAATAGTTGAATATATTATAATATAATATATGGTTCTGCCAATGGAGAGGTAAAACACTCTGTGGCAGGGGTATTGAGCTTTAGGCCCGGGTTTATACTTCACACGACACATGCTGCAGCGGACGCTCCTGCTACGCAAGCGTTGTACTGTTCATACTTGCCCGCATACTTTACGTAAATCTGGAGGAATCCACCAGGTGGCAGTGCGAGATATCATCACGTTGAGAACAGGTTCGGCTTCGCTGTGTTGTGAATTGCCTGGAACACCCATTAAATTCCGATGACACCTTACCGCAATATCTCTGAAAAGGATGTTTAATGATTAAATCCATCAGTCCAGGGATTTGTCCATTTCAGCTAGCATTGGGCACGAGGCAGAAACAATCCCTGAATGAGGCATTAGCTCATCACAAGGTGAATACAAGCACATACATACACACTGGTGTCATTTTGTGGAAACTCAGCAGGAAAACATGTAAACTTCAGGCAGGGAATACCAGCGACGTGACTCCCTGCGAGACAGCAGTGCTACCGCTCTGCCATCGTATCAACCCCATGTGTGTAATTATTAACAGTATTCATTATTTAAATGAAATTACCACTTTATCTGTAAAATGTAACATACATACTTCAATGCATTTCATCACGAAAGTGATATCAAGTATAAATCTAAGGATTCTAAATGTGCAGAGAGTTGGAATATCATACATTTAATGTGCTCAGTGTGGTGATCTATTGCTGTTTGCCGTGGCTGTCAGTACCGGAGGAAGCCCTAGAAAAAAAGATGGCACAGAAGAGGGTATGTGAGACTTCTAAAATGTATCATGTCATTACGATCGGGAATATGCGACGCTTGAATATAAAAGCACCACAAATGCATCTGTATGTCGGCATTTTCCTTCACCTCTTCGAACCATTCATCAAACAGCGTGCACACCGATCTCGTAGGATCCGCAAAGCGGCTTTCTGTTACATGTAGATAGTAACCAGAGACTCTGATGTCACATTCCAACTTTTAGCATACTGCGCCCCCGACTTTTTGCTGGTACTGCAACTCGCGCACGTGTCGCGTTAATTTGACACATCAAATGAACGCTGGAAATGCGTGCCAGCCATGATGTGGGTGCATACGCATTCTGAGCGTGAAGTATAAACAAGCCCTTAGTCTTGGAGGTCCACAGAGGCTACAGGTTTTTGCTTTAACCACATTTTTAATTAAATCACATTTATTTCCTACTAAGGCAAAGTGTTTTTTAGGCTTAGTTTTAGTTAACCTTTTTGTTATAATTCAGAACACTTAATTGCCTATTTTAGTTTTAAACGCTATAGTAAGCTTTTAATTGTTGCTTGTTTTCTTAATCAACCATCAATTAATAATGAGGTGCAATTGACAAAGGAACCACCAGCTCTCCAGCTAACATGCTTCCATTTAAACCTGTGTATATGTATCATGAAGTATCTGTGTTAACATAAAGTTGTGAAATAAATGAGAGAGAAGGGAAAGGAACAAGAGGTATCTGATTCAAATTACAAAACATATAGATAAAGTCGCAGAAAGCAAAAATTGTACAATGTGATAAAGATTTGTTTTGGAAGAATGAAGGCACTAACAAGTCATATAATTAAATACCAAGATTCATTATCTTCTAGGCCTAGCTTTTAATTATGAAACTGTTGGAATGAAAACCTGCAGCCATTGCGGACCTCCAGGACCAGGGTTGAGTACCCCTGCTATATGGAATTTTGTGTCTAGAGACCTGCTCCCTAAACTCTTAATGTGTACCTTTTATTTAGGATTTTGGGTCACTTCTCTGTGTGGTTGATGATTCCAATGAACACATGTTGTCTGTGTGGGACTGGAACAAGGGAATCAAGCTAACTGAAATAAAGGTATCCATTAATAAACATACTTTTTTCATATATTCAAGCCATTTTAGAAGTATCCTGTTAAATTAAGAAATACTGCAATTGCAGTCTGTTTTCTGAAGAATACTTTAGTTTATCTGCACACAGGGCTTTGTGTCTTACTTACTGTATTAGTGGTCAAAATATGGCTTTGATATTTGCTGCAAATGTAATTACACATCTTGTGATATTGTATTATGTAGTTTGTATCTTTTATATAATATGTGTTGTGATGTCATTTACTGTTTTTGCATAAAATGATATACTAAATGGTATGGTATAAGAGATATTCAAAAAGTTGCCGCACTTTTTTTTTAACTCTGTTTATTAAGAATTTCAAAAACAAATTACATCTCTTTTCTACATAGTCATCTTTGTTTGTGATGCAGTTTTCCCAGCATCGTACCAACTTTTTAATGCCCAATCTACTACTCCTTCCGCATTCACCGTTTACAATGAAAATATAAAAGTGCAGAAACTTTTTGAGCGTCCCTCACATTTTATGGTATTATAATAGTAATGTCTGCCAATTAGGAGAAATTTCCATCAACCAAGTTTAGCTTGCAGTACAGTTTCCTTTCATTTATGCATAAAGAAAAAACATTTCCTGCAATATAAAACCTACAACTAAGAAATCTGTATTTTTTTTTTCATTTCAACAGACATATTTTTTACATGGCTTAGTGTAATAGGTTGTCTGACTGGCAAGAATTTCCCAGGGGCAGAAAAGGCAAAAGGCACAAAAACATGAAAGGGGTTGGGCCTAATTTGGTCCTTCAGGGCCAGATGTAATTCTCAAAAAGTATATACAGATTCAACTTGTTAGAGACATTAATCTTGAAATATAAATAACAAAATAAAAATCACTCTCAGATTAGCACCCATGTGGTCCATATAGAGGCCTTTACTTCACTTCCCGTCTAATATTAGGCAAACAAACGCTTCAGACACAGGGGAACAGTGCATTGAAGGTATGGCCACTAACTGCAGGTTATGAAGCAGCTGACTAGAAACAGCTGAAAGCACTGAAAATGAACATTTGTAAGACCTTTTACTTTTCTATTACTTTAATGTTAAACATTTTTCCAAAAAAAGGACCTTGAGTTTTCCAGTAAAAAACAAAATTAACGAAAACCATATTGACCACCAGATTTGTTTGTGATCATCTAACGGGATGAATTATTAGCATTATTTTTAGCAAAAGAAGATTAAGAGGAGACATTAGTTTAAAATCATGAAGGGAATTAATACAGTGGATTGAAACTGTTATAAAATTAGTTCAACATGGGAACACAGAAAATTTTGCATAAATAATAATACATTTTTCTTTACACAGAGAACCATAGAAACTTTTAATAAGCTACCAAGTAGTGTGGTAGACAGTAGGACTTTAGGGACTTTCAAAAACTAGACAATGCTTTTTAGAAGAATTAGGGGACTGGCAAGCTTATTAGGCTGAATGGCCTGTTCTTGTCTAGATTGTTCTAATGTTCTGTTCTGGTCATGAGTTGTGGATGTCTGAGACCCCACATGTACATAGCCAGACATCAAAATGGCCCTATCAAGTTTAGAGATACTAAAAATGTTTACATTTGTCAAACTGTATATAGAGGAAGATGATAAAAAAAGAAAATAGGGATTGTTTGTTTTTCTTAGTTTTGCATCATTTCTGACTTTTATTTTTAGTTATATGGTCACAGAGCAAGATATGAGACTTGGTAAAACAACAACATTTATTTATATAGCACATTTTCATACAAATAATGTAGCTCAAAGTGCTTTACATGATGAAGAAAGAGAATAGAGACAAAGTAAGAATTAAAATCAGAGAACACTAATTAACATAGAATAAAAGTAAGGTCCGATGGCCAGGGAGGACAGAAAAAACAAAAAAACTCCAGACAGCTGGTGAAAAAATAAAATCTACAGGGGTTCCAGGCCATGAGACCGCCCAGCCCCCTCTAGGCATTCTACCTAACATAACTGATCAGTCCTCATTGTATTCAGGGTTGTCAGGGAAGGACTTGATGATGATGGTCATGTGAACTTCTGGCCTTTAATTCATCAATGTAGGGACATCATGGTGCTTTGATTAGGAAAGAACAGAAAACCGGAAAAAGAACAGAAGAGAGAGTAGGGGTTAGTACGAATTTTGGAGGTACCATGAATAGTAATGATAATTAATTGAATATGCGGAGCATCAGGATGAAATTAAAATGAAGTTATGAGAAAGCCATGTTAAAGTAATGTGTTTTTAGCAGTTTTTTAAAGTGCTCCACTGTATCAGCCTGGTGAATTCCTATCGGCAGGCTAATCCAGATTTTAGGTGCATAACAGCAGAAAGCTGCCTCACCACTTCTGTTAAGTTTAGCTGTCAGATGTCAGACACTCCGATATACAGTATAAGATGGAGTGAGATTATTTAAGGCTTTGTAAACCATAAGCAGTATTTTAAAGTCAATTGTGAATAACATAGGTAACCAGTGTAGTGACATCAAAACTGGAGAAATGTGCTCAGATTTTCTTTTCCTAGTTAGGATTCTAGCAGCTGCATTCTGCACTAGTTGCAGTCGATTTATATCTTTTTGGGTATTCCTGAGAGGAGTGCGTTACAGTAATCTAGTGGACTGAAAACAAAAGCGTGAACTAATTTCTCAGCATCTTTCAATGATATAAGAGGTCTAACTTTTGCTAGATTTCTTAAGTGAAAAAAGACATCACTGGTTAATGGCTACATTTAATTGCAAAACCAATAATGGCATATATGTATATTTTTATTCCTTGATTATTACCTTAAAAGTAGTGCATAAAATTAGTTTGGTATGATCTGTAAAAAAATAGTAAAGACTGATAATTTTTGATAATTACAAAATACTGTATTCACACTAAATATTGTATTGGAAGAAAATACTGGAAGCAGTGTGTAGTGTACAGTTCCCTGGCATAGTAGATCACCATGAAGTTTGAATGAAAATGTGTTTTTAAAAGAAGGTGAATTCTAAAAGGATGCCCATGTTTAGATATGGTGTGTACAAACTAAAATTGTATCTCATTCTATATCTACACTATGTTTCTTATCTGCCATATTGAATGCCTATTCATTTCATTTTCTTATGAACGGGTTTTAGCATTTATGGTGGTCTCCTTAGCAATATTGTAAATATTTGGGAAAAGGTCTGTATAAGAATGATGAAATCTTGTTCTTAGTAAATGGTTTCACAATGCTGGTTCTCTCTAATGAAGCCTTTTAGCCAAAGGAGATTACATTTGTCAAAGTGAGAGATTTCTTTGATGGAAACTGTTGTTATTTTACATTCCTTTACTGACATTCACAGTAGCAAGCACTTTTTCCAGGTAACTGGCAGTTATTTGTATATATAACTTCCCATTATACTCAGTAATGAAGAGGAAATAACAGACACCATGCTAGATTAACTTGGAAATATTTTATACTTTCCTCCTGATTCTCTGTTGGGAAACTAATTTTAAAAAGTGTAGCAGTTTCTATCAATAATTGAAAATAAAAGAATGATAGTATTACTGATTTGAATACCAATACTAGAGGCCATTCAGCACAGAATAAAAGATAGACATGCACGGCAACCTGCTATGAACTGGCACCCCATTTAGTCTCTATCTCCTTGCAAGCCTATCAAGGAAAAGGCAGTTATAGAAAATGGATAGTGGCATGTTCTCTGCCCCACCTCAATCTTTTTTCCTTTAATTATCCTTAATGTCCTTTTATTTATTGTTTTTTGTCCTTTTGGATTTTATATTTAAAATTGTTTTGGTGTTATTAGCCTTAATATTTGAAAAATTATAATACTAATAATTAAATGATATGATATTTCAAATCAAAGTTATTTTTTTCACAATCATTGTATAAATTAATTTGCCACTGGCAATTGCATTTTAATTAAAGCATTTTTTATAAATCTAAAAAAATACCTTTCCTATTCTTGTATTTTAACATGGGATCAATCCAAATGTAATCACTAAACCAACTGTGTTCTCGGGTATTGATCCACATGTACAGATTGCACACTATTGTAAAATAGTGTACTGTTATTTTTGGGGGAAAAATTAGTTTGTAAGATTCCTCCATTTTAAAACAAATGCGGTGGTGCTCTTCACTGCATTGCCTGTCTCCCCTGGTGGCAGTCTTTAACCCCGCAGGGATGATCATGTGGCTTCCTGTAGATTATTTTGTGAATATTGCAATGGTTAATTGATGCTTTTACCATTTTGTTAGTGCAAAAACTCAAATTTCATAGTGAAAATAAACTTGTGCAGAGAATAAATTTTGAATTCACTGTAGATACTGTTGATTGGAATCTTTAACTAAGTTCAAAATGTATTATTTTGTTGTCCAGAATTTTTGATATTTGCTGCTACCATTTTTTCCATATTTTTTACTAGTGTTGATCTGCAAAATTCACTAAAGTACATTTCACAGCAAGTATGTTGTGTTCGCCTGTGACCTTGTTCTACAAATATTTTCCTGGAAATTTGCCTTGGGCTGGCCAAGTCAAACATTTTTTTCCCAGTGGCCCATTATGCTTTGCAAGGTCAGAGTGACTTCATGGAGCAGTAGCAGCCATGCACAGAACTTTCACACAGGCTTATTGTAAGAGTGAGAGTGATTGACAGTTCTAACTTTCACAAAGGGGTAGCCCTAACCCCACTCTTCTAGTCGCTCTCATTTCACCAAGCAGGAACCCCCTCCACTCTTCCAATCATGCTTGTTCAATCAAAGGGGCGTTTGCATTGGCTGTTAGTGGGTCATTAATAAATATAAAAAATCAAAACTGGGTTGCAGAACCATAAAGTGTGAGAACAACACTGTATTAGCTGACCATAATTAAAATATTATAAATACTGCCACTGGATATGTAACACTTCAGTACCACATGGCTGATCTCAAAACAAGCATAGAGGAATCCCTCCCCCTCCCCCTTCTCAAGTCAAAATGAAACCCCATAAATGAATAAAAATAACCAAAGATTTATTACTATTTTAAAAGGTGTTTCTTTCTTCTTGGTGAAAGAAAAACGTGTGAAGTATCTGCACAGAGACATGGGAAGCTGTGCCCGGAGCCATAACTTCTTACAATGGAATGAGCCAGGACCATGCAGTTAATTTGTGTCCCAAGATTGCAACACTGTGAACACAATGATCTGTATTTTATCTACTTATTGCTAGTTTGTGGCTGTTTGTTGCATTTTGTTTGTAGTATTCATTCCATCTGCTTGTTAGAGGCATAGTAACATGGGGGTTAGCACTTCTGCCTCACAGCCCATATCATCACATTTCTGCCCACAATAATCAGTCCAGCATAGTTGGCAGATGCCTCTGTAGCCCTCAGTGACACTTAAAGGACCATTGTAATCCACTTAAAACTAGTCCAGTACCTCCTCTCCTAGTGACTTCAAATAATTCTGAGAAGTTTAGAGGAGTACCAAATCATTTGCATAACTCTGCTGAACTCATGGCAAAGCAAGCGGCAAGGGATTCGCTAATCACTAATCTTCACAAATCTTTTATGCCAGGTGTAGAGAAGCATTCCCATAGAGTATGGGTGCTGCTAGTATGCTTTACAATGGAGATTGTTTTTTTTAAATGTGCGGTATAACAAAATAACAGCTACAGTGTGTCCTGATGAAGGCTAAATATTATCTTTAACTGTATATTTATTTTCTTAGAGACAAATAACCTTAACTTTATACTATATATTCAAAGTTTCTAGTCTGCTTGGTGGCCTACTGTGGCCAATGTCTTTCTCATCCAGATGTTCTAGTTTGGAGGTTGATCTGTTTTACCAAGATTAACAACTATACCTTAGTTTCTCAGTTTCCTTAGAATCTTCTTTTAGATTTCCCTCAGTACCATTGATGCTTTTAAACAATCTTAATCCATTGTGTGACACTTGATTTCCAAGCACTGTTGCAGCCAAGAGGTGAAGATGGGTGTGTTTGTAAGAAATGTGTACATAAGAGGAGATTGAAAGTGCTTTTCTGTTAGCGTGTTAGCATACACTTTTTATATATAATTAAGCAAAAGCATCTGGACCTGAGTGACAGGTGTCTAACATGACTTTCATGGGCAGGTGGTTGCACTAGCACTTATTTTCAGTACATGTGCCATGGAAGATAAGAGAAATCAATTATATAGGTTTTTTTGTTTACTTTAGGAGGAGCTGTTGAACTTTCATTTTCACTTTGGCATTGTAGTATTCTTGAGTTGATTAGAGGCAAATGATCCAAAATAAGTCCATAAAGCTTTCTTACTGTATCATAAAATGATTACAGCTATCCACAGGAATATATTTAATACCTGCTGTATGCAGCACTTAACACTGGAGTGTTGTCTGCTAAACTTAGCAACAAATTTTTTCTACCTTTGCATTTTCCTGTGTTTCAGAGCACCAATGAAGCTGTGTTTGCTGTTGAATTCAACCCTGCTGATAGCAATAATATCATTAGCTGTGGAAAGTCCCATGTGTATTTCTGGACTTGGAACGCTGGCACTCTGACTAAAAAACAGGGCATTTTTGGGGTAAGAACCAGTCTTGGCAATGCCATTTGTTTGTTTTTTATGTAACTGACGACAGTGGTCATTCTTTATAAAATGTTTGTACATGTGAGCAGCAAGCATACACAGCCACACGCACAGCTTTAATTACTGATTCAGTAGACAGAGTCTGCACTCCATTTAATTTTTCTGTGAAATAATAAATCACACTTCGCCCAGGCCTTTGTATGAATGTACATAATCATGTAATTAACATAACAATGTAAAAGCAATGTGTATATAAAGTATTACTTTTAAAATCATCCATATTAGCAACTATTATCTACCACAAAAACACAATTGTAGTGAAAAGTAAAGTTTGTTTTTTGCCAATAATTTGCAAAATACATTCACAGCAGTGTTGTCGATTTGCTGAAGTCAAGTTTTACAGCAAAGAGATATTCATTTCTGTTACTTCTAGAATATGATTATGTTTCTGTAATCAATCAATGATGCCATAATGTGCAGAATGAATTGAGATACAATGGCTCTTTTCTGCAACAGAAAAAGGAGCTGATGCTAAGTGAGAACTTAATGATTTGCTTAATGATAAATGCAAAACTTAGTGTAAAATTCAGCTTAGATTTTCTTCTTAAGTCAAGATCATGGGTACAAATTAAAGTGATAATATTGTTCAGTTTTAAGTGTATTATGTGTGGTTGAATAAATGAAATGATTGGCTCTCTGTTAGAGACACACTGAAATGATGCAATGCCATTATAATTGTATTGAACATTCCAGCCAAGACATTTGAAGGAAACTGTTTAGTGAGGCCTAAATAAATTGCAATTTATTGACTAGATAATCCCTTGCCAGGCTGGACTTTCTTGTAGTCTTTGAATATTTGGTTGAAAATTACAAGAAGTTAAGTTTTTCAGCAGTGTTAAAGTGTTTGACAGAACTTGCTGAATCAAAGTGTTTTAGCAGATAATCTGAAAAATTCATTAA